>NC_072433.2:17990357-18323214 GCF_028878055.3 Symphalangus syndactylus | reverse complement strand
ACAAAAAAATTAGCCGGGCGTGGTGGCGGGCGCCTGTAGTCCCAGCTACTCGGAGAGGCTGAGGCAGGAGAATGGCGTGAACCCGGGAGGCGGAGCTTGCAGTGAGCCGAGATTGCGCCACTGCCCTCCAGCCTGGGCGACAGAGCAAGACTCCGTCTCAAAAAAAAAAAAAAAAAAAAAAAAAGAAAAAGAAAACGGCAGAAGGAAGACTCAAACTTGGGTCTTCTTGCTCCAAATCCTTTTCCCGGCACGGCACAGCGCAGGCTCTGCAGTGCCTCGTGTCAGCAGGCCTGAGGGGTTGCAGTCGCAGAGGCCTGTGTCCTCCAGGTCCCCTTTGCACCAGTGCCTCCTCCCCCAGAAATCCTTCCCCACAGAGCAGCACAGCTTGCCCGGGCCGGCTGGGAGGGTCCAGCTGTCACACTGCATTTCTCTCCACTTATTTCTGCTTCCCTCATGACCTCAGTTTCAACAAGATGTGCCTTTAAATTAGATCCCAGAAGGAACTTCAAGGCAAATTCCCACATTTGTGACGTTTATGGAACTTGTCATTGTTTATGCTATTATAGTGCCATCAGCTGCGAGGGCACATTCTTCCTAGTTAAACATTGTTTTTCTTCCCTTTGGGAGCGAAGCACCCTTGAAACCAGAGGCTTGTCTGGTACCGGCATAACCTCCTCATTCCCTACTCCACTTATGTATATTTTTCTCTGTGGATCATGTACATGGTCTTTCAATTTCATGTCTGTGATTTATACATTACAGTGTTTGCTATCCTCTGTACAACAGAGAGAAAATAGTTACTTTACAGGAAGAACAGCATGACAGGCTCCCAACTCCACAACATTCGCCAAACCCAGAGTCAAGTGCAGCTTGAGCTTTGGTAAGTGCTGGAATTCAGGCTTCATGTTTCACTTACTCTTGCAGGCAACTAAAGAGCAGAAACCAACTGTTTGTGGCCAGCCCTGAGCTAGGGACCAAGGAGGAACCAAGACATGTAATATCTTACATCCTTTCCCTGGGGACTTCTCAACTTGTTGGAAGGAAAAAAGATATATTAAACTATTAGAAAACAATGCAATGTATGTTATTGATAGTGTGTTCTAATAAATAAGCTGCTATTTTCAGAAAAGGGTGGTAATAGGAGATGTTTAAGATTTGAAGGGAAGTTATAAAACATTGATTGTGTTTGAAAACTATACATTTTATGAAAACTTGTTTTAATGTATCCCTTTAAAAGCTTAATACAAACTATCTCATAGGCTGTTGCCAAGCTTTGAAAAGTCCACAAGGAGGTAAGGAAAGAAAGACATTATTAAATTGTAAAAATACTGATTAAAGGAAGACCCTTTCTTTAGAAAAAATAACTTTCTTCTGATTAGTCACAGAATTTCTGGAGGGCTTCATGCTAACATCATGCCTTCAGCCAAAGGTCATGATTTTTTTTCTCATTTGGTTCTTGATCAGCCTGAGCTAAAGACAGACCCTCCCTGGAAATGAGCCATCAAGGATAAGAGAGACAGAAGCTGAATTTAGCAGGAGGGAAAATAAAGATGAAAAGTGAAAGCGAACAGGGGTAGAACGCAGCCACAGTGACCACATGTCCTGGCTTGCTGGGACAATTCAATTTACACCCATTGTTCCAGCATAATTATTAACAGTGTCCCTTTTCCTTACCAGAATAATCCTGATTGGGACAATAAGTTACATGGGCCACTCTAGAAACAGTGGGAACAAATGTCCAGAGGCAGGAATTGGCAGTGTGTGCACTCAGGGGTGAGAGGTGCTATGAAGACTCCAGCTCAAGTGGAGAGTTGAGCACATGTGGGGACAGGGAAGAGGGCGCTGTGGAGGAGGTGCAGGACTGGATCCAACAGGGCCCAGAAGCCAGCAGGGAGGAGCTCCTACTGCATCCTGTGGATATATTAGGGAGTCACTAAGGATTCTGGAGCAGGATAATTATGGCCCCAGGCAACATGCTCAGAAAGGACAAGGAGTACGATACCAGAGACAAGGAGACCGGTCGGAAATTCAGTTGCCAGGAGCGTGGCGGTGCAAGGAGGAGGAACATGAAAGGCAGGAGGATCAGATGCCAAGGGTCTTACAGGAGCCCAATGAGGGCACAGTGAGAAGGGAAGAGTGAAGACAAGTGACTGTTGGGGGTCACACTCAGGCACATTTCTCAATCAAACCTCCTGCACTTCTTGAGTGACAAAGATGACTTGCCTCCAAGCCTCTGCATTGCAAGAACAAAGAGAAAAGCTGATATGACAAAATGCTTAGAATTATGTCTTTGATGTATGAACACTCCTCGCCCCCTGGACCCTGATAAACAGTGTTCACCCCAGATTCCCTTGATGTATCCAAAGTGCACATCTTTAATAACAAGAGGGCTCTGAAGGTAGATTTCCTCTTCCATTTGTGGAGCTATTTCCATTTGTAGGGGCTTGGAGATGCTTCCGATTAATTGTTAAGTTAGCCTTTTGAGACCTCAATTTATATGCAGCATTGACCAGTGTCTGCAAATAATCTGAGCAGAGGAAGGAAGAGATCCTTAGGAAATTAATGTAATCATTTCAGCTCATTATTTGAAGAGCATGTTCTCAGAGCCCAGAAACTTCATTCATTCATTCAAAATTGCTCTGAAATCCAATTAAAATCAGGGGTCACACACAGCACCATTGTTTATTTCTTCATTACTGAGATGGGAGAGTAGACTTTAAAACTGCAGAAATCTAAGGAAGGTGAGGGTGGAGTCGTGGGAAATCACGCGGGTTCCCCAGTGAAGCCAGAAAGCTAAGGATGTGAACATTCTGGGGGCGTCACAGAAAGGCACACACACTGATGCTCCTGGAAAGGCAACATTTCAACAAGAATATGAATTCCATCTTTCATAAATAGTTTTTAGTCCTTCAGCAGACATTAAACATCCTTTTTCGGACCCATGAACTCTAACGCCACGCAAAAGGAAGCCCAAAACCAAAAAACAAAGAGTAGAGAATTACCTCCCAGAGGTGATTCTGCCAAAAGTCTGAAGATATGTGGGAAGGAAATGTGATTCATTTATTCATGTGTCCTTTTAACAATGTCCATAGCGATCTTAACTAAACTACAGCAGTGAACAAAACAGACAGTCTCTCTGCCCTGAAGTAGCTTACATGTGGGGGCAGGAGGTGGGGTTGGGGGCATGGGCACGGAAACAGACCATGAACAATAGATAAAGTAAATAGGTGAAGCATATGGTACATTAGAAGGTGATCAAGTGCCATAGCACTCAGGAGACAAATCTTCAAGGCAAGAAGTCAAGAACTTCTGGATGGGCAAGAACAAAACAGGAAAAGAAAGCAGAACCCGGAGCTGGTCACCACCAGGTGCTCCTGGGACATTCATAGGTCCCAATCAGCTCCTCTCAAAAGTAGCTTCAGCATCCCAGGAAATAAGTTGAAATGAAAACATCAGAAGAGAGTGTCCCACAGCAGCCCTGCTGGTCCCCTGAGCAACAATCACATTCCACAGGAAAGGACTTCAGCACAGCCCCAAACCATGCCCCTGTACCCAGAATCTCTCCCCAGCCCTGCACTCTCCTCCTCTCCAGGGGCTGGTTCAGGCCCCCTTGGACAGAGGGAGTGGTGAGGTCTTATTCTGAAAGTCAGTCTTAGAGGACTTGTCACACAGAGGGGAGATCTCACTAGAGGCCAGATCCTCAGGATATCAGAGACTCAAACACCCAGCAGGGCTGAGAATCGCTCCCAGAGAGGCAGTATGGTGTCCCGGACAGAGTGCCCCTGTCTCCCTCCCTACTCCTCCACCAAGCTGGAAACCAGGGGAGTCCTGCTTGGCCAGGAACCTGCTGGGACACATGGACCAGTCCACTCCCCTCTCTTGTCTCAAGTCCCTCTGTTGTAAAATGAGAAGGCTGATTGGGTGGCTTTCTGACCAAGGTCAGCATACCCTGGAACTGGGGCATGGGGAAGTCCTCATGCCCCCTCCAAAGCCAGCCTGCCCCTGGGGAGAAAGGGCCAGATGGGAGGGCCGCAACTCCCCCCTGCATAACAGCTCCCCTTTTCTTTGTCTTACATATTGAATTTCCTTCTAAGGTTTAATTTTTTAAAGAATATTGCTACTAGATAGATGTTTAAAAGCCACTTCTAGTGTTCTGAGATAAATACCTTTGAAGAGACAGGACAAAGACTGAAGTGTTTTTCCCTCTACCCCCACACCACCCAGCCACTCAAGACAATACTTCTGACACCAGACACACAGGAGGGTTTTCTCACACACCACACAATTCTGTAGGTGATTCTCTAGCAGACACCAGCTGGGTGTCCTCACCTGGAGAGAGCATCAGATCCCACAGGACTGCTCCCACTCCAGATGCCAATCATAAATAGTGGGTTCCCACCTATGCTTCTGATGGACCCACTATAAATGAGGGTTCCCACAGCCCCTTCCTCGGGTTCAATTAATCTGCTATAGCAGCTCACAGAACTCAGGGAAACGCTTTACCTACATTTACCAGTTTAATCCAGGTGGGAGAGATCCACAGAACAAGGCATGTGCCCCCGTCCCGAGGCTATCTAGGGGCCACCAGCCATCTCAGAAGCAGACAAAAGACACCCATACCCTCTAGAGATTCCAAGGGCTTCAGGAGTTCTGTGCCAGGAAGGGGAGACGAAGACAAAATGTATATTGCACAGTATCAGAGTACCTGAATGTATTTCGCCACCATTAAACAAGAGGTGATGCATGACTCAGCTCCACCAGAGAAGAAGACTCGGAGCAGAGAAGGCCCTGTGCCTTTCTCTGACACACTGAAAGCACCTGCTTGTGTACCAGCTCCTCACCAGGACCCCCGTTGCCAAAGCAACCAAGTTTGGCTTTTCCTGCCCAAAGCACGCAGGCATCCTTGAGCAGGGGAGAGGTGGAGCTAGGCATGCACTGGGAAACCACCACATACCATGCCCAGTGGCTGAGCCCTTTGAACTCTCAAGGTTGCTGAATGGTACCTGAGTCCAGGACTCCCACCAAGACACCTAACTCCACAGACAGACAAGTTAATAAATCACAGGGTGAATCCCTTTCAGAGGGTGGCTGTGTGTAAAAACAGAGAGGGCAACACAGCTTCCTGCCCGCCTTTTCCTGGTGTCCCTGGAATCATTCATTACAACCACAGGGCAAGAGTCTGTGGTGGCAGAGATGAAGAGGCTCAGTGGGCTGGCTCCACCTCCTCACTTCACAGAGACACTGAGGTCACTCAGGGACTCGGTGCCTCACCTCACTCACACAGAGACTCAGGAGTCAAAACCAGTCAAAACCAGGCCTCGGGTCTCCCTACTCCCACGCCACCTTGAAGGACACACCCCCCAGAAACCACAGTTCACTCTTTTTTCAGGACTTCATAGTCAAGAAACAAGCCCAGCCAATCCTTTGCTCGAAAAGTCCCAAGGCTGAGATACAGGTCTTTCAGGTGGGCACCAAACTTTGGTCTGGAATCTTGAACTCATTTCAAAGTGTTTCTCAAGATGGTTCTTGTATAATTTCCACCTTAGCACAAACTAATAGCTCCTCATTGCAATTCCTCTGCCTCTGCAGCCATTTACCATTGCATTGACCTTTGCTTCTAGGTTAATTATCAATAGTTTTGTCTATTGAAGAAATTGAACTGAATTAACTTAGTTTTAATCTCTCATCAATAATTCAAATGACCATTTCCGACTGATGAAAAATAAAACTATCCGGCAGGGGTGGGTGCAGCAGAGCCACCAACTCCTAACAAGGCTTCACCAGGCAGGGAGGGGCACGGCCCTCACCAGTAGGCATCAAAGCCATTCCCCTGGCATCCCATGCTTGAGTGCCCTCGGTCTGGACTGGACTCGTGCCAGGGAGCACAGAGGATGTCCCATGTTGGTCCGGCCCTGTCTAACAGCCCATTAGCTCCAGCTGTTGGTGACATCTGCCTGCTCTGATTACCGTCAGAGCTGCGGAGAAGCAACAGCCTCCAGCATCGAGCTGTCTCCCCCTGTGCTCAGCTGTCATGAAGTATTGTGCTTCCACCTCGAGGCACTCAAAACCCATCCCTGGCTGCTATTTATAACCTTCCTTGAGGTCGCCTGCTGGTGAGGCTGCAGGAGGGGTGTGCCACTTCAGGGCAAAAGGCCCCAAACACCACCAACTTCCTGCCACTGCCTCCAGGTGAGTAGCAGGCAACTTCTGAGCTGAGCAAAATCAATTCACAAAAGTACATGCAGCATCAGGTCAGCTTCCACTGCGCTCCATGGCTGGGGACTCCAGGCTACATGAGAGGGACACTGAGACTAGGGCAGCTTGTGATGTCACCAGAGGCCTGGAGAGATGGATTCAGATGGCGCCACATGGCTCCGTGCTCAGCCCGACAGGACTGCCTCTGATATGTAACAAGATGCCACAGTGATTGCAAAGGGACTGAAAATCCCAGCCTTTGACATGTGCTAAGCCACCCATGTTAGTTTCCTGTGGCTGCCGTAACAAAGGACCACAAACTAGGTGGCTTATAACTACAGAAATGATTCTCCCACAGTTCCGAAACCCAGAAGTCCAAAATCCTGCCACACCAGACTCCCTCCAGGGACTCTAAGGGAGAAGCTGCCTTTGCCTCTTCCAGCTTCTGGTGGCCGTCAGCGTTCCTTGACTTGTGGCTGCATCACTCCAACCTCTGCCTCTGTGGCTACACTGCCTCTTCTTCCTGTGTCTTCTCTGTGTCTCAAATCCCCCCTTGGCCTTTCTCTTACAAGGACACTTGGATGCAGGGCCCACCTAGGTAATCCAGGAGTATCACCCCATCTCAAGATCCTTAATTTAATTTCACCTGAAAGTCACACACACTGGGCTCAGGGACATAGATACATCTTTTGGGGGACCACCTATTCAACCTAGTCTATACCCCAACCTATGGGAATAAAGCAAGAGTCTGGCTTTTAGAGTCACGAAGCACTGGGTTTGAATCCCACCACTGCCACTGACTTAATAACTAAAATTCTGTCTTTTCTTAGGATGTCACCAGCACCCAGTATGATTCCAATAAAGGGGCCCAGCAGGGCCGGGATCTGAGAACAGGCCTTGCCCTCCTCCCCTCTCACCACAGAAGGCCCAATGGCACGCCCGGTGACAGTCCCTCCCCGGGCCCAGATGGGAAGAGGAACTTCATGGGTCCATGAAGATGGCCTGCAGAGGAGCCATTTGCTTTCCCCACTCCAGGGAAGCAGCACTCTGTCACCTCTTATGATACCGCATCATCCTCAGCCCTGGGACCTGGCTGCCTGCCTGCTCCTTTCTGCCTCAGCGCCCCCAGCAGCACCAATAGGTCTCCATCCAGGCTTTGTTTGCTTTTAATTACTAAGCCAACTAAGCGAGCCCCCAGCACAGACACACCTGGCTGCCTCTGACAGGTAATGAATCGTTCAACCATGTTCAAGGACAGGTCTTCCTGACAGCAGCAGGGCGATCAACTGAACAAAGTCAGGGTGAGCTGGGAGGTCACAGAATATTGACTAAGGAGCGTCGCGGATGCCTGCCTCCCCGACACTGCCCCTGAGCTCAGCTGATGTTGATGCAGATAGTCTTGCGACCACAAGTTTCTGACGAGGAAGATTGATTTCTCTAGGAAAATGGAGAGTGGACACTGTGCAAATACTCTCTTATATATCAGCACCAACATGGAGATCCTTTAAACATCACTTTTCAGTGACCAAGAGTTTTTCTTAAGGCCAGAGAGAAGACATCCGAGTCTGTGGACTCCTCTTGTATGATTTTCCTCCACAGGCTGAAAAGACCTGCAAAGCCATGGGTTTCTTCCACACTATCTCACCCCAAATTCAGTACATTGCACACAAGTCTGGTCACACACCTCTCTGGAGCCATCCTCAAGGAGAAGAGGGTCATCTTCGACAACCCAGGGTTGACAAAGGACAGAGCATGAGGCACGGGCACAACTGGGGGTCTTGCAGGCTATAAGGATCAGGATTTGCCGCAAAATTTGAGAGGTCAGTCACACCCCGTGCGTCAATAGCTACCCCAGCCCCCTGGGCAGGAGAGAGCTGCCAAGAAATGCTGAACACTTGGTATCTCCTGGGTCACAAAGCCATCGAGGGAAGCCAGAGGGTTGGCCACCCCAACTCCTGTCCCTGGCAGCAACATGGAAACTCCACCCCGGCGGACACAGACCTTTGGGTTGGGGACATATGGTCAGTGTTCAGTCACCCTCCTCTGCTGTGTGTTAAGCTGGGGAAGATTCCCTAGGGGAGGACAAAGGCTGAGAACAAGGCTTCGTGTGAGCTGATGGGTCTGGCAGCTTCCTGGGGAACCAAAGACACCAGGGCTGTGAAGGGAAAGAGCAAATGCGCTTTTGACCCCTTTCTTATAAAAATTCTAAGTACATATGTATAGGTATACATACACACACATGCCTAGTGGATCCTAAAGTTTGCGCACTAAAGTGTTCACAATGCTTCATCCTCAGTGACAGGATTTTTCACTGTGCTTTGTCTCTATTTTCCAAATTTCCTACAATATACACCATATTACTTTTATAATGTGAAAAAGTGCTATTTTTTTAAAACTGTACAAATGCGAAGAATTGGCACTCTTAATCTCAGATCGCTACATCCATTCTGTAGGAACGAGTGCCCTATTTGTCAACTGTTTGTAACAGACTGTGCCTAATTAAATTCTAGAGAAAACCCAGCCACACCTTCGGCCAATTGTGCATCAGGCACTATGGGCACCATGATCCTCCAGGCCCAAGGGGGACACCGGACTGCTGGTTCTCTCCTCTGCAAACGCTGGAGCCCCAACACCACTGTTCATCCCATTTGAGAATAACCAAAAGTACAAAATAGATTTCATAAATCACTTAGTCTTTACAGTTTGCTCCTCAAGGACATGCATGCAGGCTTCTAGCAAAGATGATGCAAAATAACAAGACAGATGTAGTAACTAATACGAAGTGTTTGCTTCACTAAACAACGAGCTTTTGATGCTGTAACTCAATTTGCGTTGGCATAATAGTATCTGAGTGGGGCTAAGAGGAGCCACATAACAGTGGGCAGGCAGCCTCACCAGCAGAGGGGAGCATGGAAACACACGGCAGAGCCTCCCGGGGCCACATGCTTCTCATCTGGGACATCCGAAAGGCACCATTTCATCAGGTGATCCTCAGAGGGATTGCTCATGTTCCCCCAAGAAAAGGCTCAAACAGCTGGGCGTGGTGGCTCATGCCTGTAACCCCAGCACTTTGGGAGGCCAAGGTGGGAGGATCACCTAAGGTCAGGAGTTCAAGTCCAGCCTGGCCAACACAGCGAAACCCTGTTTCTACTAAAAATACAAAAAAAAAAAAAAAAAAAAAATTATCTGGGTGTGGTAGCATGTGCCTGTAGTCCCAGCTACTCAGCACTTGAATCGCTTGAACCGGGAGGCAGAGGTTGCAGTGAACTGAGATCGCGCCACTGCACTCCAGCCTCAGCAACAGAGTGAGACTCTGTCTCAAAAAAAAAGAAAAGAAAGAAAAAGCTCAAACACTTCATGGTTGTTTGTGGAACCAAAACCCAAACCAAACAGCTCTTCCTTCCCTGTGCCCTGCTCTCCTATTCATTCGTTCAGCACCTGCTCTATATTGAGCACCTACTGTGTCCACCAAGGTGAGTAGGGAGAGGAATTAGACACAGTTGCCAACACTCAGGAATTCACAGGCTAACAGATGCTTTCCTTGTGTTGTCAGGGGGAGAGAAAGGGTTCATGGTTTTGCTGCCCTTGCTGCCCTGAGAGTGGTAGAAAAGAGCCAGAACTGCTGGCTCCCAAAGCTCCCAGCCCAGGGAGAGATAGAAGAACCTCATGCCAATTCTTCTTATGAAGTCTGTTCTCCTCAGAGAGGCCGTTTTTAGAGCCTTGCTGCCAGCCCTGAGGAAGAAAGGCTTCCCAGAGACAGGGTGTCTGGGGTTTGCTCCAGGGCAGCCAGTCAGCCTCCCTCCACCCTCACAGCCACAGTCCCTCTGCCCTGAGAAGATGCTCCGGGTCTGGGAATCCAGTGATCTGCCCTGGCTCAAGACTCCCATGAGGTCTTGAACAAGACCCTAGCCCCCACTGAGGGATGGAATCCCCCCGGTGACCGCCAAGGTTGGTCTGGATGAGGATGAGGGGTGGGCCCACCTCTGCCCTCAGACGTGCTCTGAGGATGCTTCCCTGACATGCAGGCCCCAGTGACAAGATCAATAAGCGTGTCCTCACATCAGTCGACAAATGGACTAATGAGATAATCATAGCCCTGACCCAGAACTGTGGGTGTTCATTTTGTGCTCAGACTTGAGTACCTCAGTCAAGGTGAAAGGATCAGAGGGGGTGAGATCTGGAGCTGCCTCAGTGATTAGTTAACCCCTGGCTGAACGGGCTTCTTGGCCATAAATCTGGATGTGCCTGTGTCAGAAGAGCCAGCCACTTGGCTCTCTGTACCCAGGGGTGCTGCCCAGCATGGCTAGAAGCAGCTCTCAGAGGCCCTGCCAGGGACAGGGTCTAGAAGTACCACCGCATGGAGGAAGTGGGGGGCCACCATTGCCAACAAGGGCACAGGGCTGGGGCGAGGCCCTGCCTCGCTGTACTCACTCTCCCTCCATCTCTGCCCAGCCTCCCAGAGCCAGGGAAGGGACACAGAAGCACAAATGCTTTCTCAGCAAACCTTCTGTGTGATTCTCACAGGCACAGAGACCATCGGGACAGAAAATCATCCCCACTTCCCAGATGAAAAAACTGAGCCTCAGGCAGGGCCATGCTTCAAAGGACAGAGCTGGCACCTGCGCTGGCCTCCTGCCTCCAGTCCCAGCGCTCCCCGCTCCACGCTGTTCTGCCTCATTTAGGGGAGTCCTCATCAATTAGGTGAACACCCCAGACTCTGCGGAACAGCGTGAAGCACCCTTTGCCTGGCACTGGAGCTTCTTCTTTTCTCCTATCCATCCATTTAAAGGCTGGGCCTAGGAACTCAGAGAGATGGTCTCTGTTCTCTGCTTGGCCACTCATCAAGAACAGATCACCTCTGAGCCTCAGCTTCTCTATCTGTAAAGGGCATCCAGAGCCTCCCAGCTCTCCCCACTATAATTATAGGGGCATCTGGGAGATGTTCACTACCTGTCAGAGTGCTGAAAACCACAGGGCTGAGACCCTTAGCAGGTGGGAGGTGCAAGTTATTTCTGCCCTGGTGTTGTAAAAGATACTGAAAATGAAACCATGGTTCCACACAGCCCATGAGCCTAGGCCGTCCACCACAAGATGCACGGATTTAAGCCCCAGTGAGTGCTCTGAGTGTCCTAGAGGTAGCGAGAGAGCTGGACCCCATGGAAGGGTATGTCTGCATGGCCCCTGGTCCAACCTCTCAAACAGCAAGGTGCATCCAGACCGCTGTATCTGTGCATATGGAGACTTTCCCTGAGCTACTAACTCCAAAAAGGACAAGGGCCCTACATCTTGAGGTTACCAAATTCCTTTTAATGACTCTTAAGTGCTTCCTTACAGCTTTCTATAAATCCACCAGCTCATCCCCACCCCAGAACTCCACACGCAACCTCATTAGGAGGCAGTAAGTGGTGGAAAATATTGATACTTCTGGCTAATGGCGTTATTAATACCATTACCATTCATATCGCCTCGTAAACAACTCTTATAGGACATTTAGCATGGCTAAGTCCAAATGAAGATAATATTGTTGCTAATTATATCTCTATAAACGTATTTTATGGCAGGGAACAAGGGCTCTTATATCCTCTGATTACTCAGTTGCCAGAACCATAAGGAAGTAAGAAAGACTGCATGAAGACGTGCCCTCTGGGGATGATTCATTATGAAGAAGTGTGGTTTGCAAGAGCACAAGAGCTGCTTGGAGATTTTTAAAAAGAAAGGAATGCTAATTTGTGAGAGAGGGGACAGGGAAGAAACATCTCAGGGAGCCAGAACTGAGCAAGGCTGACTCTCTGGAACCGCTGGACAGTATTCGCAAGCTGGCTCTCTCGGGTCCCTGTGTCCAAGGCTCAGAAAGTGGCTTAGGTATGGCATGCCTGATCTGCTGATTTTGGTGATAAATACACAGTGGAGCTCCAGGGACGGAAGGTGAGCAAGTGCCTTCATCTCATGAGAGGGTTCTAAATCCAGCAGCCCTACAATCACATTTTGAAATGACTCGCATTTTCTTATTTATTCAGTGGCTTACTTAGCACTTGTGGACTTAACTGGGGCTTGTCTGAAGCTGGTGGAGGGGTTTATGCTGTCTCAGGAAGCAGTGTCAGCCTCGTGATTTCGCCTCCTGCATTGTTTGGGAAACATTACTCCCAGATAAGAGTCCGAAGTGATTACTCTAAAGGAAGCTGTGAATAAGAAAATAAATGTTTTTCTTTTTCTCTTTCTAGCTGAGCTCAGACGATTTACAGTATTAAATGTCCCCTTGTACTCAGGAGAACTAGAATTGATTTTTTTTTCTTAAAACTGCTCATTGGGTTGCTTATAAATTTCTCTAGCTGTTGTTATCAAGTTGTAAATTGCAGTTATGAGAATAACCACAGATCGATGGCAGTCATTCTGAGGGAGGACCAAGTCTGTGTGGACAAAGGCATTTCAGGCTTTTGACAGACATTTATAGTCAATTATCTTTAGTTCAGATTTGATTAATTAAGAATTGGTGAAATCTCAGCCAGATACTAGGTAGAAATTTACCTTCGCTCTGCCCATGGGTAAGTCCATACGGCCATTCACCAGATATTTCCAGCTTTCCTCCCTACATACATTTCTCCATCTCTTTTGCAGTTAGGCAAGACCATTAAACTTGTTTTAACCAACAAAATGTGAGTATGAGTATCACATATTAGTGCCTGGTAGGTGGTTTAAAACAAGGGGCAGATAACTTTTTTTATAAAAAGCCAGACATATATTAAGGCTTTGTGGGTCATATGGCCACTGTCACCAACTGTCCAACTCTGCTGTTGTGGCACCACCAAAGCAGCCATAGATAATAGTATCAAATGGGTTGGTGTATTCCCATAAAACTTTACTAATGGACACCAAAATTTGAATTTCATATGATTTTTATGTCACAAAATCTTCTTATTTTTTTAACCATTTTTGAATGTTTAAAAAAAAACCTTATAGAATGCACAAAAAAATGTGACAGATCAGATTTGGTCTCAAGGCCATAATTTACCAACCCCTGCCATAAATAAAATCAGAGGGTGATTTGCTATATCCCCTCTCCCTGCTGAGACAGCTCTATCATCGGTCCAGGTCCATGAGTGCCTATGAGGAGCAGAGCCCTCAGTCAGTCCCCAGCGGACATGGAGAGTGAGCAAGAAAGACACCTTGATTGTTGGAGTCACTGAGATCTGGGAGGTTGTTACTGCAGCAAACCTACCCTCTGAAATGGTCTATGATGGGATTTTCTAAGATAACTAATGGACTAGACAAAATTGCAATATAAAGAGATTATTAAGAAATGATTTCTTTGAAACATACTTTATTTTTTGTAGTACCCATTTTTATTAAAATCATAAATTATGCATAAAGAATATTAATCTGTTCGTTAAAGCAGATCCTGAATATGCTGAAACTTGACTAACATCTCCTACATCTATTTAGAATCACGGGGAAGTTTCAGAGTCATGACCTTTCTTTTCCTTTTCAAGGATATTTACATTCATCCTGGGCTTTCTCCTCATCTGTCTCATCGGTGACACTGACCGCTTGGGAATCTCAGTCTCATACCCAACCTTTCTGTCTTTAACCCAAGAGATGAGTAGGATTCCAGACAGAATGAACCATTCCAGACATCACATTTTAATAATGAGACAGGAAGAGGCAGAAGCAGAAAGGTATGCCATGTGACTTCAGGTATGCCCCTTGTCCTTTCTGGGTCTTTTTTCCTCCTGTAAAACTAGGAGTTGGAAAAATAATATTTATAAGCTCTTTTAGTTTAGATATTCTAAGACTAGATATAATGTCCAACAATTTAAAACAAACCCTTTTGGATCTGACCACAGAAACAAACTAGAAAGAGTCTTTGGACCCACTCAATCTAGCTCTTTATCTAAGAGTCTTCTAAAGAAGTCAGACGTGTCGCTATTTTGATCCCACAGAATTAATCTAGAATGACCCGGAAACCGACCAAAGAAGAAACACAAATGAATAATGAACAATGAAAGTCTGGGAAATATTCAGTCTTGCTAGAGATTAGAGTAATACAGATTTAAAGATCAAGAACCATTTTCCATCTACTGGCTTTGCCAAGGTTCATAAGGAGGATCATATCCCATGTTGGTAAGAGGAGGGAGTCCAGAGACCCTGTGCTAATGGGGAAGTAAGTTGGCATGGTTTTTCTAGAGCAATATGTATTGAACGCGATAAACATGGGCACCCCCTTTGACTAAGGAATAGCACTACATCTACTGTTTTTTTCAAAAAAACTGGGTAAGCACAAGACTTAGGTAACACAACAAATAGATACAGCATCACTTCTAATGACAAAAAAAATTAGAAACAGTAAATGACTAAAGGTAAGGAACGATATAAATTAAAAATGGTACCTTGGTAAAGTGAAATACCATCCTGCCATTAAAGATAATGCTGCCATACATTATATGAGCCTAATTTTGCGGGGTGGTAGGGGGAGTAAAAATTATAGACGTACATAGAAAAAGGACTGGAAAAAGTATCAAGATGGAAACACCAAATATCAAAAATATCAAAATAACAAAAATGGAAGTAGTTATCTCTAGAGGTGTTAATTTTCTGAATTCTACTTTTCATTTTCCATATTGTTATAGAATCAGAAAAAATAAGCATTAAATGGAAGTAAAAACTAAAAAATATAAATCTATATATTTATTGATTTCAAAGGTATTCTTGACACAATTGAAAAGTTATTTTTCTAAGTTAGCTATCAAATAACATGTATAGTTAGATCCTGTTTTGGAAAATGAGAAAAAGACTGAAAATATCTTTATGATATTTATGATATATATGATATATATTTTATGAAAAATGCATAAAAATTAAGTGATTTGTGGGGTAGGGTTACCAGTGAATTTTTTCCTTCTTGTCTTTTTTCTGATTATTCTACACTGAACATATATGTGTAAAAACAATAAAAAGGAAGCAAAACTCTTTAAAAATAATTGAATTAAGAAAGATCCAGATGCTTCAGGCAAGTTTGCTGTCAACGCTAAATAAGTCACATAGATCAGTCCCCTCCTCCTACACACACACAAAGAGAGCAACCTCCATGGTCTTCTATAACTTCCCCATCATTCTATATCATCACTGCGTGGATGAACAGGCTGCCTTGAAGAGGCAGGAGGGAACATTGGGAGCCCAGCACACTTAAGACTAGGGACACACTTTTGATTCTTGCTACTGACTCTCAAGGGTCCCGATTCTGATAGTCTGTCTTTCCACTTTTGGGCATCTCACAGCCAATACCCATCAGCCCATGTGTGTTCTGTGTGTGAGCCTCAATTTGCTGACTGATATAAAATATTAGGCAGTAAGAAGAATATGGTTCTAGAAGAGCACCAAAATGGACGTTTGGCATTCTTTAAAGTTCTTACCTGTTCCTGAAATTTGTTCAGGTAGTTAGACACCCAGGAAGCAGGGCACTTACTAGGTAACACTTGGATGTAGCAGTATACTTGATCTGTATCATATGAACCAGGAAGACCTCTCTTAGTGAGTAATCTCTATTTATATATACCACAGAAATCTCCATGAGCACATAAGACCACAGGTAAAGCAAGCTCTAAGAAAATGCCTGCCCCGCTATTATTTTCCACTGATACTTGCCACCAGGAACAAACATGAACCCTCTCTTGAATGAGGCCACATCATCCAGAAACTCACATTATCTCTACAGTATCTGGAATCCAGTAAAGAAATAACTAGGTGTGCACAAAGACAATAATTGACTGAAAACCAAGAGAGAGTAGGAAGAGGTGACCTTAATCCAGTAAATAACTGAGCTGACTTAATGACGGCCTTTGTGAGAGCTGGCTTATTTCAAGGTCAACTTTACTCTTATAAATTTCAACTCAAAGTTGGGGAGGTGTTTACCAGGACTTCCTACCTGGTAGAACCACAATTTTCCCCTGAAGCCCCATGAAAACGCCAAAAGTTATGATCAACATCTCAGGCATTTCGAGCCACTTTCTGCTCAGCCTTTCAGCAGCTGCATTCACATCAGCAAACTTGGGGTAAAAGTAGCACAAAGTATATGGCTCTCCTCTTGGGATTTCCCTTCTTTATTTTTATTACATATATATATTAGGATGGAGTCTTGCTCTGTCACCCAGGCTAGAGTGCAATGGCACAGTCTCGGCTCACTGCAGCCTCTGTCTCCCAGGTTCAAGCGATTCTCCTGCCTCAACCTCCCCAGTTGCTGGGATTACAGGCACCTGCCACCACACCCAGCTAATTTTTGTATTTTTAGTAAAGACAGGATTTCACCATGTTGGCAAAGCTGGTCTGGAACTCCTAACATCAGGAGATCCACCCCACTCAGCCTCCCAAAGAGCTGGGATTACAGGTATGAGCCACCGCGCCCGGCTGGGATTTTTCTTCTTCCAAGAATCTTGGCCCTTTGAGCCAAGCTCTTGTCACCTTGATAGCTTTCCGAAGACTACAACTCATGTTTTATTTAATTTTGTAGAGTTGTATTCCAATTACTATGGCAGCAAAACAAATTTCCCTAAAACTTAGTGGCTTAAAACAAAGTCAATCATTTTTTATCTCCCACAGTTACTGTAGTCAGGAATTCAGGAGCAGCTCAACTGGACAATTCTGGCTTGGGACCTCCCGTGAGTTTCCAATCAGATGCTGGCTTTGGCTGTGCTCATCTCAAAGGCTGCTTCACTCACATGTCTGGTACCTAGTCTGGAAAGACTCAAATTGCTAAGAATTGGGCTCCTCCAGGGTCTCTGACTATCTTTATGTACTCTCCCCCTGTAACTTGCTACCACATGGAAGCTTCAGATTAGTTGGACTTTTACAAATTGGCTAAGGGCTACCAAAAGCATGTATCCCAGGGGAGAAAAGGAAAGGCAGGAGGTAATTTCTATGGCATAGTGTTGAAAGTCACACAGCTTCACTTCTACTGCATTCTGCTGGTCGTGACAATTACAAAGGCCTGTCTGTGTTGAAGGGAAGAAACATAAAAGCCACCTCTCAGGGCAGGTGAGTCAATGTCTGCCTGTAAGGAGACATCACACGCATGGGCACACAGCATGGGCGAGCTAGTGATGTGGCCATCTGGAAAATACAACTGCCACGATGGCTCCAGTTGTCCTTGATAGGAGGTTGGTCTCAAACAAGTCAGTCTGCCATTTCCAGGAGTAGAAAATCCCCTCTCTGATAACTTGGAGTTTTCTGTCATTGAGAAAAGACTGCCGTGACTGTAATCTAATGGAGATGCCTCTGTGTTGGAGCCCTCGTGTCAGCTCAGCTGAACCCATCTTCTCAGAGACCCAGTGAGAGCTTTGGCACCATTTCAGCAAAGCTTAGGCAGACATGGCCTGAGTCTACTGCTGCCCCATTCAGACTCACTCCCAAGGCTGGTTTCTAGAAGCCCAATAAAGAAAATCCACACCACTCCTCACGGTCCACTCTACCTTTGCTTTATTCCTGCAGATGAGTACTGCACAAAGAATATTCTGTAAAAACGCTGTTTGTACAAGATATGAATTCTGTTAAAATTTCTTTTCAGAGAATTTAACATATTCTTTCCCCCTCTTCCAGATTCATAATGCGTATTAGCATAAAGCCTCTGAAAAGTCCTGTAGCAAGGAAACTTTGTTTCATCCCCATTTTCATGAATTTATTTAATGACAGAAAGTGGGTTGAGGGGCTATCTTTTTATTAGCAGGACAGAAATTAACACCGCATGAACATTGTACAGAACATGCAAACATTGTACAGAGAATCCCTAGACTTCTGATCCCACCATTGCTCTTGTGGGACTGTGGAGCTAAGTTGTTCATAATAAAACATTGTGTCTCAAATTGCCTTATGGGAGCTAAGTCATGGCTGAGTGCCCCTTTGCTGAGTGGTATGCTTTTTTGGGTGTTCCAAAGCAAAGATGGGCCATGTACCATTTTCCAAATTAGGCTGATGAATGCATCAACCTTTTCCACCTGCCAGTAACACAACAAGAAGTTTTTAAAAGGCTTTTGTTTACTGTCTGCCAATACACATGGGGCCATTAGCCAGTTGGCAGGTCTTGTGTGAGCTTCATTTCTGCCAGCTTACAGTGAGCTGCCCACTCCTTAGCTGAGAGCCTCGATCAATGCCCCTTCAATGCTAAAGGGCTCCAGGGGTGAGAGGTGGGGGAGAGAAAGTTGCTTTGATGAGAGAGTAAGAAACAAGGAGAAAGGGACAAAACCTTCCTTCTACCGTCCACATTAGAGAGTCCTCCCACTCAAAGCCTCATTACAGGCATTGCTGCCTGTCTGTTCTACCAATCTCTTGGTAATTTAGTTGTGCTTCCAATTGAGAGCTGTGTTGTTTAATAAAACAGAGACAATCGACTCTTCCTCAGTGTTGTAATAGCCTTTCTGTGTGTTTACTTGAGAACGAATGCTGTTATAATTTCTTTGGGGAATCAACATCTTCCAGTGCATATGCACAGCCCTATTGGAGGTTCAGATTGTGTAAGGATAGAAGGGGAAATTTATTGCCTTGTAAATGCTGGCAGAAGGTAGTAGGTTTAGTGAGAGCTGTAATTAAAGTTTTGCTGATAATAAAAAATGGAGGCAATAAACACTCCGATTTTCCAGTCCTCAGTCTCAGAATGGCTGAACCATCACAGGGTCCTGGACTCTGGCTGGTGTCTGCACAATTAGCCTCTGAAGGTGAAGGTCCCAGGGCCCAAAGGCTGCCAGCTCCTGGGCCCTTGAGATGCCCTCCATGTGCTCACAGACCCATCTGCTTTCTTCAACTTTAGCGGCAGCAAAGTCAACCTTTATTTTACCAACTGCTTCTAAAACTGACTATTCAAGCCAGAGCTACCAGGCTAAAAGTCTACACAGGATTTGGGAACGAGGAGTTCAACCTGGAGGCAAGGACCTGTACCCCAAAAAGAACTGAAGTATAAGAGGAGGTAAATCACTCCCTTGTCAATCTTTCTGCAGGGGGACCCCTCCCTGGGAATTCACTCAAGTCTTCCAGAATAGCACACAAAGATTTTCCAAAGGGGATTGCTTGTTTCTCTGCTAAGCACTTGCTGTGCAGTTTTGTGTGTGCTCTAGGTTTGATGGAGGCAGAGGAATTGCATGGTTAGGAAGGGGATGGAGACCTCCTCATGGCCACAAGGCGGCAATGTCCACAAGGTACCACCGACACCTTGCCACTGGCTAAGGACATCTGCATTGTCTTTTCCAACTGGGATGAAATCACAGTCACCTCTCTCCCTGCAGTTCCTGGCTGTGTCCACACCAGTGTCAGACTATGGAAGAAGGAGGCAATTTCTCTGGCCCACTGGGATGGGAGCATCTTCAAGCCTTCTTTGGCCCTAGGTATCAAAGTAAGATCAACTGGCCGGGGAAAATCAGAAACTATCCCCACTCACCAGCTCCACTACCACCATCACCCCTAGGTTAAGTTCCCAAAGAGGAAGAACTTTGTCTGTAATCTCTGTAGCCAACCAGACAATAAATATCTACTGAACACCTACTATTTGCCATGCACGGTATCACCGCACCCAGCACCAAACACTTGCGGAAAGAACAAACAAGTGAGCAAATTGGCCTCCATATCCACCAGGAGGTTCCTCTGAGAATACAGGAGCCCGAGTTCTTCTAGAAATAATAAGATGCTCCATACTGAGCACCTACTATGTACCAGATGGCCTACACGGCCCTTTACACATGTCCATTCTCTCTTTTGGTCCTTACAACCACTCCCCACTGTGAGGTAGAGATGGTGGTTGTTGTTGACAGTAGAGGATGGTAAGGCTCAGAGCGACAAGCCATGTGCCCAGAGCCAATGCCACCCAACACACAGCACAGGGCCAGCAGGGAAGGTGCCAGTTGATGGCGCTCCAAAGCCTGCATTCTTTCCTTTATGCCATGTTCCCTGTCAACCATGTCACATGAGCCCCTCATCTGCCATCACTTGTCTTCTCATCGCAGGGTCTGCTGAGAGAGGAGGTGGAAGGTGCAAAAAGAATTTCACTCCTGAGTCCTTGAGAGAGCTCAGCAAAAAAGGGCTGAGCAGGGCTGCCAAGGAGCACCACGGGGAAGCAGCAAAGGGGTCTAGGGCTTACCTGTCCATAGGAGGCAGGCCTGGCTGGGACCACTGGCTGCCGCCATTTCTGGATTCTGTGCCTTTCTCTCCTGTCTCATCTTCCACCCTCCTTCCCTCCTCTAAAATGTTCAGAGGACCAAGAGCCTGCAGGGAATCTCAGTCCAGTCCCCTTGCTAGCCCAAACGCCTCCCACTGGGTGGCCCTTAGACCTGGGGCTCCTCCAGCCAGTGCCAAGCATATGCAGCCCCTTTCCAAGGTCGGGCACATGCGGTACAAAACCAGCTAGGCACCAGACATAACAGGGTACTGGTGAGGTGCAGAAGCTGGCTGTCCCCGGAACACAAGACCCTCCTGGTGTGTAGCCCTCTCCTGGGCAGCTTCCCTTAGAGAAACAAAGCTCCCAGCACCAAGTCCCAAGTCCAGGATTGTCCACCAATTCTGATGCTGTCCCTGCAATCCCTTTCTTCAGATGCCTAGCAGTTGCACAAACTTCAAGTTGCTCATCTCCAAATGCGTAAGGGATTCACTCTGTCATATCAGCTTCCCTGGATCTGCCCACAGGGAGCAGCAGGCCCAGGAGAGAGTCTGGAGAAAGTGTCCACATTTGCAACTCTCCAACTCTGTGGCTTCTGCAAGGTACCCAACAGCCCCACATGAGAGCTCCAGAGCTCAGGCTGCGGTGGGGACCCTAGGCTGCTGATTATCCAATAACATTACCAGCAGGCATTAAATCTATCCTCAGTTAACCCAATGTCTTTAATAATAAAAAAGATTTTGCACTGGGGATAAATACTGTGTCTCATTTTCTCACTCTCACTGGTCTCCTGTCACTGTGCACTTATTAATACAATCACTAATATATGGCTCCCAATCAGCCACTAAAATGCTGCTGTTATTCCTACTAATTCGACAATAAAATATGGCTGTGCCAGGCCCTAAAAAGTAGGCTGCCATGTGACTGGGGACTCTGTGGGAGGTAAGCCAGGGGGCCCAGGGCTCTAGACTGGCCACCGGGAACTGAGCCACCATGGCCACAGCCCTGCAGGCCCTGACTTCCAAGGGCCCAGACACCACCAGAAACTCAGAGGTGTTCCCTGCTATATTTCCGTTGCTATATAACAAATTACCACAAACTTAGCAGCTTAAAACAACACCCATTAATCATCTCACCATTCTGTAGGTCTGAAGTCCAGGCGTGACTAAATTCTCTGCTCAGGGGCTCACGAGGCTGAAGTCAAAGTGTCAGCTGGGCCACAGTTGCAGTGGGAGGCTTGACAAGGGCAGAATCCACTTCCACGTGCATCTCATTCAGGCTCTCGGCGGATTTCCATTCCTTGCAGCTGTAGGACTGAGGGCTCTGCTTTCTTGCTGGCTGTCAGCCAGGGCTCACTCTCTGCTCCTAGAGGCTGTCTCAGGTCCTAGCCCCCCGACCCTCCACAATATGGTAGCTTCCTTCTGCAAAGCCAGTGGGAGAGTCTCTTCAGTCTTAAACTGCATAATCTAATCGGGGCTGGGGGCGGGTGATATCCCCTCCTATCCACAGTCCCACCGCACTCAGAGGGAGGGGCATTCTGCAGGCCATGTATACCAGGGGTGGGAATCTTGGAATCCTGCCATCTCGGAATCCTGCCCACCACACACGGTATTAAGATCTTCCACTTGCCCGTCTTTGTGTGTAGGCAGCCTTTCTGCTGACAACTGGACCTTGGTTCTAATCTCACTCCCCTTCTCCCACACACCAGAGAAGAATCCTACAGCATCTGGCAGCTCTTCTCCCAGGCCAAGCCTCCACCGCTGGCCGAACGGAGAAGAAAGCAGTGGGCTCAGATACCGTGATGTGCAAGGGATGGACGGAGGGGCTCAGAAGCAGCCCCTCCCCAGGCTGCACAGCACGGAATAGGTATTTGCAAAAGCATTCTCTTCACTAGGTAGCAATAATTCACTTCCAATCCAAAGAAGGCCCTTCCTCAGACCTTCTTACGGCTTCTCCTAAAAAAAAATCCTCTTTGTAAAGCTCCCAACTACTGAGGCAAAGCAAATCCCATTACCCACCAGGTTATTTCCTCACCCTGGTTCTGAGCACCCAGATTCCTGGGCCCCACCCCCAGATCAGTGGACCCACAGAAATAGGATCTGCCTTTGTAAAGCTCCCAGCCAGAGCTGCTGCCCAAGAGCTCTCAGGGAGAAGCAGGCCTGGGGACTTGCCCTGACCCAGCTGCTTTCAATGAGCTCTTCAAGCCCAGAGAGGAAACAAAAACAAACTGGCTTTTGATTTTAAGAATCAGGTTTATATGAAAATACACCCATCGTAATTAAAATACCATAACCCCAAATGACCCCTGTAGCCTTCCAGATAAAGTCCACCTTCTTACAGCTCCCCACTCCCAGGCCTTCACAGGGGGCCCCTCACCCTGTCTCACTGGCCTTCTGCACTCCACCCAGGGCCCCTTACTCTTCCTGAGCCTTTACTCTTAGGGTCCCCTCAGCTGGGAACACTTCGGGAGGCCGAGGCAGGAGGATTGCTTGAGCCCAGGAGTTCGAGACCACACTGAGCAACATGGTGAAACCCTCTTTAAAAGAAAAAAAAAAAAAATTAATTAATTAGCTAGCCATGGTAGTGCATGGCTGCAGTCCCAGTTACTCTGGAGGCTGAAGGTAGGAGGATTGCTTGGGCCCTGGAGGTCGATGCTACAGTGAGCCATGATCATATCACTTGCACTTGAGCCTGGGTGACAGAGTGAGACCCTATCTCCAAAAAAAAAAAAGAGTCAGATTTTGCAAAATCTGCAAATGAGAGTCAGACTCAGGTGACCAGAATCAACTTACTTAGGAATAGATTCTTGGCAGGTGGGGACCTCATCTCAAACCCTTATCCCACCCCCTAAAGTCGGGTGGCAGGGGACAAAGACTTGAGGCATGGCAACAGACTATGACTTTAGAATAAAGGCGGCCACAGCCATCGGCGTGACTATGAGCGGCTGGGCATCAGTGCCTTTCTCCTGGCAGCAAACAACACCCACGCCAAAGCCTTGGGGCAAATCTCAGAGAACAGGCCTGGCAGAGGGCCCTGGAAGGGGAGTCAGCTTAGGTCGTGTCCTGGGGATAGCTACACGCGGCAGTCCTGCCGCCATCCCCCTGTGTCTCCACACTTTCCCTGGCGTCTGGGACCTGGAGACTCAGAGAACATGTTTGCATCTGTCAAGCCCAACAAGTCATTAATTACACCTTGGGGAAAGTCACAGAGGCAGGGTGTGGATGGGCAAACACTGTTCAAACATGCTGAGGCAAACCTCGAGGTTGTGTTTGACACTGCTGGGGTTATTGTGGTAAGTCTCTGTTTTGGTTGACTACAAATCCCAAAACTTTCCAGTGTTCCTTTTGGAACGTCTTTGAATTGAAAGATTCAAGCCTATACTGCTCCTTCCTTCCCTGAGGGCGTTCCCTCAGTCACTGTGACCTCACCTATGGTCCTTGAAGCCTGAGGGGTCCTCCCCAAGGTCCCTCTCCCAGCCCCCAAGGTGAAAATTCCCCCCCCAGAGCTAATGCCAGGGGGTTGGAGCAGGATTAACCTTTGTCACCGCCCTCAGCCTGCTGCTGCCCTGACTCGGGATTCTAGGAAGGACTTTTGGGTTAGGAGTCTTGTTTGGTTTGTTTGGTTTTAAGATGGAGTTTCACTCTTGTTGCCCAGGCTGGAGTGCAGTGGTGGGATCTTGGCTCACTACAACCTCCACCTTCTGGGTTCAACAGATTCTCCTGCCTCAGCCTCCCAAGTAGCTGGGATTACAGGTGCACGCCACCACGCCCAGCTTTTTGTATTTTTAGTAGAAATGGGGTTTCACCATGTTAGCCATGCTGGTCTCAAACTCCTGACCTCAGGTGATCCACCCACCTCGGCCTCCCAAAGTGCAGGGATTACAGGCGTGAGCCACTGCGCCCAGCCAGGACTCTTGTTTTACAAGTGGGCTCAGGCCCACAGCAAGCAGGATCCTATCTAGCTTCAGCTGAGCTCTAAGTTTCTTGAACTGTAGAATCATCTAGGAATCCTGTTAAAGTGCCAGTTTGGACTCAGCAGGTCTGGAGTAGCACCTGAAATTCAGCATTTCCCACATGCTCCCAGGTGACACCCATGCTGCTGGTTCACAGAACACACTTTGAGTAGCAAAGCTCAGGAGTAGCACTGCCCAGCAGAAATAGAAGCAGAGCCACATAAGTCATTTTAAAGTGTCTCCTAAACACATCAAAAAGTAATTGTCATAATGTATTTTATTTAACCCAATGTGTCTAAAACAGTATTATGTCAACATATAATGAATATAAAAAATTACTTATGAGATAGCTTACATTCTCTTTTTGTACTAAGTCTTCAAACTGCAGGGTGGGTTTTACCCTTACAGTACATGTCAATCTGAACTATCCACAGTTCTGCACTTAGTGGCCACATGTGGCTAGTGGCTGCTGTTTTGGACAGTGCAGCTCAAGGGGATGGGAGAAAAGGAAAAGAATATGAGAGGAAAGAAGAAAAATCAAGGAGGAGCCACTGGGTGACCCACCTTGGGACAATACAGAAAGAGCATAGCAATGAGTTCTAGACTCAGCCCTGCCTGTCATTCGGCGTATTGCCTAAAGAGAGTCAGGTAAACTCTGGACCTAGCCCTTTCCACCAACAAAATGGGTACAGCAATGCCTGCCCATCACTAGGCCCAAAATCTGGGCAAGACACTGTTCCCAGCTTATGGGGCTTGTCAATATTGGATTCTGCCGAGCAGAAACCTAGAGTCTCCAGGCAATTAATACCTGGTTCCCCAGGGTGGGGCCTGAGCCCTCCAGAGAGCTCCAGCAGGAGAGCCTCTATGTTCACTGTTCAACAGAGCCTCCTGTGGGGGGTGGGCAGGCCGGCAGGGGCTTCACCCCCACTCCAAAACCACCCTGAACAATCTGGCCCTATTTAGGAAGGGCACTTTGCGGTCACTGTGAATCGAGGAAACGCAGGCAGATAGAATTAGTGCTGCCCACCCATCTCACACTGTCAGAGGAGCTATTTTCAGGTCCTTGCTGCTGAGTTCATTTTCACATCCTTTGCTCTTTTCCTGTGCTTCAAGAGCTGAAGCACCAGAGAGGCCGGTCCCAGTGGGTATTCCGGTCTGGCCACTTCCTGGATCTCTGAGGCCCAGTAGGGATTTGGGGGAAGTGAACTTCGTAGAACTCAGGAGCAGGGTGCAGCACGAGGTTTGAACACCAGCCTATACTAGTGAAGCACTGAATGCCACATATAATCTTAGTTACCTACGCTTTACAGACATCAAACCTGTGGCAGGAGGAGGAAAAGGAGCAGGTGGAGAAAAGTAAAGCCAGGCTAAGTGACAACCTAACCCAGCAAATCCCTAAGCCAGGACCTGAGCTTTCCAATTCCTGGTCCTGTGATGCTGCTGCACCAGCGGATGCCAGGTGAGCCAACTGCCCACCTCTGGCTCCCCTTTGGGGCACCAATGGGCACAGTGCCTGGCCCAGCCTCCAGGGAGCCACACACACAGCTCAAGGGCCTGGTTCTCTGAGAGAGCAGTGAACCTCCCACCAATGCCCCGGACTCTTCCAGCCCCTGGTCAAGAGGCAGTCTTGTCTCAGTCATACTAACAGAGTCTGAGTCAGGGGTCCTCGGCGCCTGCCTGTCTCACATTCCTGAAGGAGGTACCCACAAGTCCTCCAAACCTCAGCCAGGAACCAAGCATCCCCAGGCACTGGAGGGAGCTTTTAGGTTAAACAGAGGCAAGAAGAACCTGTGGACTCCTTCTGCAGCAGCTGGAAAGGGAAGGTGAGTCTGATGGCCATGCCATCTCCCAGCAATCCCCAGATGAGGGTCCCCGCAGGAGAGGTCACTGGCCCCTACATCACCCTTGATATGAGGGCACTCACTCGTCTCCCACTGGGTCTTGAGGAAGTTAACAAAAATAATTAATTCCCTACCCTACCTGCTGGAACCACCTCTTGGTCAAGTTCTCCTTGCCCAGTGATACAATACATACTATTTGTTCCCAAGCTATTTCATTCCCCAACTGGTTCAAGGGTCTGAGGATAAGAAACACTCCCAGTCTCCCCTCCCCAGCGTAAGACAACTTCATCATGCCAGGTGGGCCCTGGTGCCAGCTGCCCCTTGCTGTCATCTCCACAGTCCTTTGAGTTCCATGGGTCTGGCCACGTGTGTCCCCATATCTCATAGCATTCCTCTCAGGGTGCCAGGCCTGCACATGGCAGACCCAGTGCCCCATGCTTCTGTCCTGGAGGAGGAAAGTGCCAGCAGGGTGACCTCTGCTCATCCTTCAGAGTTCAGTTTAGACATCACCTCTTCCAGGAGGCCCTCCCCAGCTGAACCAGGTACCTCTCCTCCAAGCTCCCACAGAACCCCATCCTTCCCCATTCCCAAGGGAAACTGGGAGGTAACCCGGCATCTTTGTTCGACCAGTGACTGGTATATGCAGTTGGCACTCCAAAAATTCTGGCTCGTGGAATGAGCATGCTTCTCAACAAATCCAGCCAACCACATGGCCCAGGGCACTGATACACACAAATATTCACAGACTCAGCGAGCACACCCTCCTGAGCCATGACCGCTAATATCCTGCTGAGAGCACCTTTGAAGTTCAGAGAAGTGCTGGGCACAGTTCCTCAGGCCAAGATAGGGGCAGCTGGGTGAAAACAGGCCCCCTGACAGTGCCACTGCCTACCCCATTCCCCCACCCCAAGAAACCTACACAGCACTTTGTGGAGGAAAAGCAGCCAACAAAGACAGCAGCTGCCTCCCTCGACAGCCAGACCCCCAGAGAGTTTAAATGGAAATAAAATAATCTCACTTTGTCGCCCCAACCACAGATAGGCAGAGTCAGGGGAGAACAGCCGGCTAACTGCTTCTTTGAAGAGGTGAAGACTCTTTTACCCAAAAGCTATTTGTCCTCTGTAAATGGGATTTTAGAAACAGTGCTGAAAGGGAGGCTATGGCCGCAAGAGCCTAAGCTTGTATTATACATTAGACAGATATTTAGAAATACAGCGTGATTAAAAGGAAAGCTATAAATGACAGCGGAGAGCTCCAGACCCTCCGAGGCGTTCATGCAAATGTCTCGCTGCTCCGTCCATCCCAGAAATCTGAGCCAAACTGTAACCATTTCTCTGATTTTTTAAAAACTGTTGTCACCCTAGCCGCTTTGAGGGACTGTGTTCTGTCCTGGGTGGTGGGCTCGGATCTGAGGAGGGGAGGGTCTGAGCAGGGACCAAGCACTGGTGCCAGGGGGCCCCTTGGAGCCGCCGTCCCACAGAGGTCGGTGTGCATGCTCACTGACTCCCCTCCGCGGGCTCCCCTGAACATCGCCTGGTCCAGGAGGCCTCCCTCATCTGTCATCGGGCTAGGTCGGTGTCCCCTTTTCACAACACTCATCACACCCTGTGCCACCAGGCTGTGTGTGGCTTCCATGGGGTAGGGAACCCTGCCCTGCTCTGGGCAGTCAGTGAGATTAACTAAAGAACGGTGTGTCCCACACACACACACTAAGAGGCATGTCAGGAAGGAGGCCAAACCCCGGCCAACAGACCCCCTGTGTAGTCAGCCTCGCTTGGTCTTGTTAGTTACTGCTGTTATTATTATCAACAATCATCAGTGATGGCTGCAGTTCCAGCCTTTGGCTAATGCCTTCATTTATGCCTAGCGTTCCATTATTGGAACGCTGAGCATGTGGGACTTATTTATATCCTACTACTCAAGGTCATCACCAAGCTCTGATTTTTCAAATTCAGAAAATTACAACCTCAGGCATAAATGGGTTAATCACTGTTAAGACCCCCTTAGAACTATCATAGGCTAAACTCTTCTGAGTCTTCCCTTTTCCGAGAAAATGAGCTTACTTCCTGTTGTTTTTTTAACTGAAGTCCATACTTTATTCAGATTTTAGTAGTTTTTACCTGGTGTCCTTTTCTTGTTCCAGGATCTTCTCCAGGATCCCAATTACCCTTAGTTGTCACATCTGCTTAGGCTCCTCTTGGCCGTGAGATTTTTCTCATAGCTTTGCTGGGTTTTGATGACCTCAACCGTATTGAAGGGTACTGGTTGGGTGTTCTATAGAATGACGCTCTATCAGAATTTGTCTGATGTTTTCCTCATTATTAAACTGGGTTTATGGGTGGAAAACCACAGAGGTGAAGTGCCATTTTCATCATTTCATACCCGGAGTACATACTATCGACATGATTTATCATTGTTGATGTTTATACTGGTCACCTGGCTGAAGTAGTGTTTGTCAAATTTCTCTAGATCTTTTAATTGAAATCTTTCCCACGTCTCTAAAGGCCACATCAAAAATCACCTCCTCCTAGAAGTCACCCCAGATTGCATGTGCACACACAGGCACACATACTCTATTGGCTCCTCTCAGGACTTAGCACACCTTGAAGTATTTCAGATATCTGTGAACTTTCCAATCTTATTTTGACTGCATGCTCTGTGAAGCAGTGACCTAATGCCCAGCAAGCATCTAGCCTACAATGAAAAGTGACCACACATTTAGTGCTCACTGAGAGTACCTCACAGGCACTATCTGGCTATAACCCAATGAGGGAAGAAGGTCTCTTGTTATTGCCATTTTACAGATGAAGAAGGATTTTGTACAGCAAGTAACCAGCAGAGCCAAGATCTGGCTGCGTGGCTGTGCAATCGGTTCCTTCTTGGCTCTGCTCCACTCCTTCCCTCGTGGGTAGGTAAGCACTGTCAGCTTATCCTCCACAACTGGTTCAAGGACATGCTGCTGTAATGGAGGCAGAAATGTTTGTTGGGCTGAGAGTCTGGGGCCTCCAACAGCAGCACCAAGGACGTGAGGCTCTGTCCCATCCAGGCCCTGTCTCACTCCCAGCCCTGGCAAGTATGGACCATGAAACCAGCATACCCACATCCCTATAAATCCTCAAACAACCACAAGCTTTTTTTTTTTAACGTCAGATGGGTAATATGCTGATGTCATAATAAGGTTAAGGGAGGCACACCTCACATGAGTATGAAAACTAAATCATCACACTTAGGAGACACAAAAGATCAAGCCTTACCATTTTTGACATCCAGAGACGGGAGGCTGGGCTGTGCACTTGCTAACATGCTGTGTCAACCGGAAGTCGAATGATGCATGTGGAACTGGAACATCTCCCATAAATTTTGTTTTATTAAATTTTAAACTTTAATAAAACAATGACAAAATTCAAATGCCAGCTCTGGACTTCCTCATCCCCACCACCTACCATCATGGGTTCCCCAAGAACTCTCCCACTGGCAGAGTCTTCAGAGTGTTCAAGGCTTTCCTGTGGTGTTGGCATTGGACTCTGGGCCCTGGACCAGGGAACCAGAAGACAGGGGGCCTAGTGGGAGTAGATGGCCTCAGAAGGCCCAGGTGGGCACACAGCTAGATATGACCCAGGCAACCAATACAGGAGGTTTCCGGTCTCCAAGATGGGAGAAGGAGAGAGCCGGTATTGTCAGCTCTGACTAAGGATGCAGCTCTCTGTTGATTCCCCAGGGACCCAGATTTAACAGTGGAGTTAAGAGCTAGGACCCCAAGTTTCCTAGAGTCAGACAGATGGTAAACCGGGCTCTGGAACAATCACCCACTTCTCTCCAACAGCTACACCAGAAGAGCAAATCCTCCCTTCTGTGTCCCTTCTCCTCCATCTTCCTTCAGATTCAAATAAAAGATAGGGAACAAAGTAATCAGCATCCACTCAGCCAGGATACTTCTCCAAGCTTCACTTCTCTGAATCATGCCACTGCCACTCTGGCTCTGGTCTGGGGTGATGAGAGAGGACTGTCCATGTGTTCCCACATCAGCCCCCTTCAGCAAAAAAGGAAGTAAGGAGGTCTCTACCTCTGGGGGCAGGGCATAGCTGAACAAAAGGCAGCAGAAACTTCCACAGAATTAAACATCCCTGTCTGACAGCTCTGAAGAGAGCAGTGGTTCTCCCAGCATGGTGTTTGAGCTCTGAGAACGGACAGACTGCCTCCTCAAGTGGGTCCCTGACCCCTGTGTAGCCTAACTTGGAGACACCTCCCAGTATGGGCTGACTGACACCTCATACAGCCAGGTGCCCCTCTGAGATGAAGCTTCCAGAGGAAGGATCAGGTAGCAATATTTGCTGTTCTGCAGCCTCTGCTGGTGATACCCAGGCAAACAGGGTCTGGATGGACCTCCAGCAAACTCCAACAGACCTGCAGCTGAGGGGCCTCTCTGTTAGAAGGAAAACTAACAAACAGAAAGGAATAGCATCAACATTAACAAAAAGGACATCCACACCAAAACCCCATCTGTAGGTCACCATCATCAAAGAGCAAAGGTAGATAAGACCACAAAGATGGGGAGAAACCAGAGCAGAAAAGCTGAAAATTCTAAAAGCCAGAGTGCCCCATCTCCTCCAAAGGATCGCAGCTCCTCGCCAGCAATGGAACAAAGCTGGATGGAGAATGACTTTGACGAGCTGACAGAAGTAGACTTCAGAAAGTCGGTAATAACAAACTTCTTCAAGCTAAAGGAGGATGTTTAAACCTATCATAAGGAAGCTAAAAACCTCAAAAAAGATTAGATGAATGGCTAACTAGAATAAACAGTGTAGAGAAGACCTTAAATAACCTGATGGAGCTGAAAACCGTGGCACGAGAACTACGTGATGCATGCACAAGCTTCAGCAGCCGATTCGATCAAGTGGAAGAAAGGGTATCAGTGATTGAAGATCAAATGAATGAAATGAAGTGAGAAGTTTAGAGAAAAAAAGAGTAAAAAGAAATGAACAAAGCCTCCAAGAAATACAGGACTATGTGAAAAGACCAAATCTACGTCTGATTGGTGTACCCGAAAGTGACAGGGAGAATGGAACCAAGCTGGAAAACGCTCTTCAGGATATTATCCAGGAGAACTTCCCCAATCTAGCAAGGCAGGCCAACATTCAAATTCAGGAAATACAGAGAACACCACAAAGATACTCCTCGAGAAGAGCAACCCCAAGACACATAATTGGCAGATTCACCAAGGTTGAAATGAAGGAAAAAATGTTAAGGGCAGCCAGAGAGAAAGGTCGGGTTACCCACAAAGGGAAGCCCATCAGACTAACAGCTGATCTCTCAGCAGAAACTCTACAAGCCAGAAGAGAGTGGGGGCCAATATTCAACGTTCTTAAAGAAAAGAATTTTCAACCCAGAATTTCATATCCATCCAAACTAAGCTTCGTAAGTGAAGGAGAAATAAAATCCTCTCCAGACAAGCAAATGCTGAGAGATTTTGTCACCACCAGGCCTGCCTTACAAGAGCTCCTGAAGGAAGCACTAAACATGGAAAGGAAGAACCGGTACCAGCCGCTGCAAAAAACATGCCAAATTGTAAAGACCATCTATGCTAAGAAGAAACTACATCAACTAACGGGCAAAATAACCAGCTAACATCATAATGACAGGATCAAATTCACACATAACAATATTAATCTTAAATGTAAATGGGCTAAATGCCCCAATTAAAAGACACAGACTGGCAAATTGGATAAAGAGTCAAGACCCATCAGTGTGCTGTATTTAGGAGACCCATCTCTGCACGTGAGACACACATAGACTCAAAATAAAGGGATGGAGGAAGATCTACCAAGTAAATGGAAAGCCAAAAAAAAAGGCAGGGGTTGCAATCCTAGTCTCTGATAAAACAGACTTTAAACCAACAAAGATCAAAAGAGAGAAAGAAGGGCATTACATAATGGTAAAGGAAGTAAGGGAGTCTCCTACACAGGAAGGGCAGTGTGGTCCCCCAGATCCCCCGTCACACAGCAACAGCCTCAAGGACCCTGCTTCCTCATCCCCAGCCCACTTCTTGCCATTTGCTGGATTGCATGCCTTCTAAAATCAAACTTCCTGCAGAAATGCTTTAGGAAAAATATTACAAAACAAACTGGTGACTGCAAGTACAACACTGAGCTTCCTAGCACCCTGTACGACATGCCCCAGTCCCTCCACCACACACTCATGATGAAACCCCTGGGAGGCCCTCATGGAAGTTCAGCCTACTTAGCTCAGCACCTTTCAAGCACCATTTCCAGCCATCATCACTTTCTTCCAGGCCAGAAATCTTGTTGAAAGGATGGAAGAGAAGAGAGAGATCTGCTAGCCTCGGAACTAATCCATTGTCATTCCAGCCAAGGGGCCCTTCATCAGCTTTGTAAAGCTTTCACTGTGAAGCAGCTTCTAAGTCCAGGCAAACAAACCGGCCTATGGAATTCCATCAAGGACCCAGGAATCCCTGGAGTTGGCACTACAGACCCTCCCTGCTGGTGTTGGATTTCAAGGGCCTCCAGGATTGCTGACTCTCCCTGCTGCAGCCGCTGCCTGCCTCACTTCCACACAAAGCCCATTAGGTTTTCTTCAATTCTTAATGCCCTTTAAGGATAAACATGTTTCCTTAAAATGAAGAAATTTTTTCTCCCCCAAAGGGTGAGAATGTTTCACACTAGGGAGAAGAATAGGAGAAACAGTTCAATTAGGTTTAAGGCATACGCCCACCAAACCCACTCTTTTGTAATTGAAAGTAATGAAGTTTAATAAAAAACCAGCACAGCCCCTTCAGCGTCAGATTAGATAGATGTCACTGAAACTCATTTGAGCGCTGTCTTTCAAGGTTCCTTCCGCAGGGCATTGCAATGAGCGAAAGCCAAGGAGAAGGAGGAGAGGTTAATAGTTCCGACTCCCGTCTAATCAGTCTCAGCTGGGAGGGGATTCTGGGATTGGATGCCTGCTGCCTGCCAAAGCCCCTTGCCAAGGACCTGTTGAGCCCACATCAGGGTTCAGCCTTCACGGTCACTTCATGCGTTGGCTAGGCTGGGAACACACAAATGTGCACACATGCACACATACCCAGCGGGCATGCAGAGGCCAGGCCACAGCGCCCCTCCCTGCCAGCACCCTCTCTCACCCAGCAAGCGTCCTTCAATCAACTGCCAAGGAGCCCAGGGTCATCAACCCACCTGCAGAATGCTCCTTCTTGCCCAGGGGCATTTTCAAGAGAAAGATTCACAAATTCACTCCTTGAACTCTGACCCTCTTCTCCTAAATGCCACGGGGCCTGTCACCTCAGCATAACTAAACGGAATCATCAAGCATCTTTCACCCAAAACAACTACTCCCCCTGACTTCCCTAGTCTTCTCTTCCATGTTTTTATTACAAAAGTAATAGATGTTCATTATAGAAAATTCAAAAAATACAGAAAAGCCATAAGAAGAAAATGAGAATATCTCATAATATCACCACTCAGAAATCACATTAACATTTTGGTTTATAGTCTTCCGCACATTTTTGTGTGCATATGGAGACAGGTTTTTGGTTTTGTGGGGGTGTTTTTTCTAAAGCAAAAATGGGATCCGAACATCGGCTTCCTTATCTCTGTTCCTATCAAAGTGCATTCTCTGTCACACAGACTCAGAATCTATGACTCCTGCTCCCCCAAAACCCACTTCTGGGCACTCAGCGAGCTTGTGGCACCTCCTTCATTTGTCCCTTTATCTGCATTCTCACTGCTTTGTGGCTGCATTCAGACTCCCCAGTGCCATAAGGCCGGGCTCCCATTACCCTCTAGCTGGTCTTCCCTCCTAGCCCAGGAGGAGGGGGGAGGTTAATTGGTTTTGCCCACCATCTGTCTGTGTTGCAAACACATCTGAGCAGAGTTCACAATCAACGCCCTCTCCAAGGAACGGATTGCATCAGGCCCAGAGATTGGTCAGATGATGGTATATTCCAACCATGGAATATTACGCAGCCATGCATAAATGGTGCAGTGGGACAATGTTTAAGACTTGGAGAAATGTTTAAAAAGCAGCATACACAACAATATTTACAGTAAAATCTCAATCTTGTTCAAAATTGTGTACATTTATAAGTACAAGCATATACCTATAATAATGAAGTGATATGCACTAAAAAATTAATACTAATCTGCAGATTTAAAATTTCTTCTTTGTGCTTCCCTGGATCTTCCAACATTTATATATTGAACATTTTTGCTTTGGGAAATTTTTATTTTTAAAAATGTAAAAGCTTGGGAGGATTTAAAGACAAAACTGCTTAGAGCAATTGTTCTCAGATTTTATCTGCATCAGAATCACCTGGAGGATTCATTAAAACACAGATTGCTGGGCCCCGTGCCTGGAGTTTCTAACTCTGGATCTGGGTAGGAAAGCCTGAAAATTTGCACGTCTAACACATTCCAGGTGGGGCTTATGCGGCTGGTCCAGATCCTTTGAAAACCACTGTCCTAGAAGCTCCCAGCAGATGGCATTTAGGAAGAAGGCAACACCACCATGCTGAATCAATGATGGGAAAATACCTCCTCACTCCTGCAGGAAGACGTCAACCTTCTAGGGATCCCTGAGCTTTGTCCCATGTGGACAATGCACAATAGACACCACTTGTGTACCTGAATTGTGTCCAGAGGACACTGCTGGCCTCTCCTTTTCCCAGAATGGGCCCTTCAAGATCCATTCACCTTGAACTTTTTTGGACACTGCTCTGTCCTGCCACTGTGCCGTGGGGTCCAAAGAGATGCTACAGGAGAGATGAAGGGCAGGTCAAGGAAGCTGCCAAACTGTGAGCTTCTAAGGGCCCAGGAAAGCCCCACACAGAGATAGCCAAACACAGAAAGCCGATGTCAGTGCACGCTCCTCCCCATCAGGGAAGGACTCCTCATCCTGTGGCCCCATGTTGCCAGAACACTCTTCCTTAAATAGCAAACTCTCCTGAGCCCATGCCTTCATTCCTTACTTTCAGTTACCTGTCTTGTGCCTGGCTCATCATCCTATCTAGCCAGACAGAGAAGAAACCAGTTATGGCAGTGCAGGGAGGCCCATCCTAGGACCGAGGTGTACATGAGGGCCATCGGCACACCAAGGAGGGCCATTCAAATGGTCTGAGGACAGCAAAAGTGTTTAAATAACATAGGCTCAAGAAAGCAAGACAGCAAAATGGTTAAGAAGGCGGGCTCTGAGCTCACCCAGGGCTGGATTCAAACCCCAGCTCTATCTTTTATTAGCTTAACCTCTCTGGACTACAGCTATCCCACCTGTAAAGTTGGTGGGTAAGCAGTTTCTAAGATGATCCCCAGTGATCTCTGCCTGCTGTATGCACACCCCGGTGGAAACCCCTCCCCTTGAGTTGAGTGTGGCTCAATCTAGCCACTGGCTTCTAATAAATAGAGTATGGTAGAAATGATAGAATGTCACTCTTTCATTTTCTTTTGAGACACCGTCTTGCTCTGTCGCCCGGGCTGGAGTGCAGTGACATGATCATAGCTCACTGCAGCCTCCATCTTCTGGGTTCAAACCATCCTCCTGCCTCAGCCTCCTGAGTAGCTGGCACTACAGACATAGGCCACCACACCCAGGTAATTTTTTTATTTTTATGTTTTTGGAGAGACAGGGTCTCACAAGGTTATTCAGGCCTCCAGCAATCCTCCCACCACGGCCTCCCAAAGCGCTGGGATTACAGGCTTGCATCACTCTGCCCGGCCAGGATGTCACTTCTGAAATTGAGGGCTGTGGCTTTCACTTGGCATTCTTTCACTCTCATTCTCTTTCTCTTTCTCATCATTTGTCCTGGGGGAAACAAGCTGCCATGCTGTGAGCAGCCTACTGGAGAAGCCCACGTGACAAACTGAACTGAAGCTTCCAGCCAACAGCCAGGGAACCTGAGTTGGGAAGGGGACCCTCCCCCTGTCAAGCTCTTGGATGACACCTTAACAGCAGTCTCATGAGAGACCCTGAGCCAGAACCACCCAAATAAGCTTCTCCTGGATTCCTGACCCACAGAAACTGAGAGATAATACATGTGTGTTGTCTTGAGCTGTTTTTTGTTACACGGCAGTAGATACAGTATAAATAGTAATGGTACCTGACTGCAGGCTCGTAGTGAGGAGTGAATAGGCAAGAGCAGGTAGAGCTCCTAGCACAGAGCATGGCACATAGTAAGTTCTTACAAATATTAATTACAACAGAGAATATCTGCTTCCCGCAAGTGCCTCTAAAGGACCGAGTCTGGTGGTATCATTGTAGGCACATAGCAAGCTGTATGTAGAAAGTCAAGGGTGCATGTATCATTTCCCATAGTGGCTGTAACGAATTACCAAAAATGTACTGGCTTAAAACGACACAAATGTGCTACTTTACAGCTGGGGAGGTCAGAAATCCAAAATGGGATCATACAGAGCTAAAATCAAGGTGTCGGCAGAGATGTGTTCCTTCTGGAGTCTAACAGAAAATGCGTTCCTGGCCCTGTCCAGCTTCCACAGGCTGCCCACATTCCTTGGGTCTCGGTGGCACCACTCTGAACTCTGTTTGCATTGTCACATCTCCTTCTCTGACTCTGACACTCTTGCCTCTCTTTTTTTTTTTTTTTTTTTTTTTTTGGAGACAGAGTCTCACTCTGTCACCCAGGCTGGAGTGCAGTGACGCGGTCTTGGCTCACTGCAACCTCCACCTCTTGTGTTCAAGTGATTCTCCTGCCTCAGCCTCCCAAGTAGCTGGAACTACAGGCATGTGCCATGACACCCAGCTAATTTTGTATTTTTAGTAGAGACAGGATTTCACATGTGGCCAGGCTAGTCTCAAACTCCTGACCTCAAGTGATCCGCCCACCTCAGCCTCCCAAAGTGCCGAAGCACCCGGCTGCCTCTCTCTTAAAAAGACCCTTGTCATTTCACTGGACCCACCTGGATAATCCACGGTAAGTTTCCTGTCTCAAGACTCTTCACTTGCTCACTTCTACAAAGTCCCTGATGCTGTGTAAGGGAACCTATGCACCGTTCTGGGGATGAAGAAATGGACATTTTGGGGTACGTGATTGAGCCTACCATGGCAGGATTCCTCCTTGGTCTCTGAGCCTTCTCTTCCCCAGTCAAGGCTGTTCCCTGTTCCCCCCACCAAAGAATTCCTTTCCAGGCTGGGCGTAGTGGCTCATACCTGTGATCCCAGCACTTTGGGAAGCTGAGGGAGGAGGACTGCTTGAGCCCAGGAGTGTGAGACCAGCCCAGACAAAAAGGCAAGACCTTGCCTACGGAAATTGTTTTTTATAATTAGCTGGGCATGGCGATACACACCTGTAGTCCCAGCTACTTGGGAGGCTAAGGCAGGAGGATCACTTGAGCTCAGGAGTTTGAGGCTGCAGTGAGCCATGATTATGCCACTGCACTCTAGCCTGGGTGACAAAGCAAATCTCAGCTCAAAAATAAAATGAAATAAAATAAAATAAATTGATCTGAAGGCCACCTCTCCTCTCAATATTCTCCATGTCTTTGCCACCTGATTCTTTATAAAATCAGGCTGAGATAGGAAATCTTGACACTGTATTCCCACAGGACTGAATTTAATAAGTGAAGATTTTGGTTCTCACACATTCCGCACACTTCAGGAAAACAAACAACATATCCTCCCCGCATCTCTAACACTGATAGCAGCAGGAAAATTCCTCCTTCCTGTTCCAGTAGCTACAAAGTTGCTCACATAAGAAAAGGTGAATTATTCAGTGTGGTGTTTAACTAGCATTTAATATTTGATCAATTAGCAATCTTTGATCCATTTCCTAACAGCAGGATGTCCCTGGCTGCTGTCACTGGATGAACGAGGCTCATTTCAGAAGGTGGCTGTGGGTGTGGGCTCGCGTGTATGCAAGTGTGTGCATGTGCATGTGCAAGGGGAAGAGGCGCACACACACACCTGTGACCTGTGCACGAAACACAGAAGTACAAGAGCTCATGTTGAGACTTGAGGAGAGCGAGGAGAGCAGGGCTTCACAAGTTAGCAGAGTAGACGTCTCCCTGGGAATCCCCTGCCTTGCCCAGCTGAGCGCCCACAGGGCCATCTATGCCCAATCAGCTTGCATCACTGCCACCCCCACCATGGCTTTGGCAGCACCATGTGGGCACACAGCACAAAACTAGCATAGGATCAAAGAAACAAATAATCCAAACTTGGGGGCTCAGTGAAACCTCTACTCCCAGATGTCCCGTAGGTTTGGATTCAGAACCAGTCCTTGCCTCCCACCTGCAGCCAAGCCAGGACTGTGGAAGAGTTTAAGATCTTATGTAAATGTTCTTTGTCCCAACAAAGGAATTAATTAATCACCCTCAGATGGATTGTCTTCTGCTTTGCCAATTGTCACTTGCAGGAAACTGGATACTTGCTTTGATCTTCAGTTTCTAAAATGAGAACGTTACCTAAAAAGCCAGTCCCCCCCCCAGAAAATGAGGTCTTTCCCTCTTTGGTGCCACAAAGCCAATACACAGAACCAAAAGCAAGCATCAAGCAGTGCAGGCTTTATTTCATGGCAGTAGAACTGAGAAGCAGGAGGGGCCAGGCGCAGTGGCTCACACCTGTAATCCCAGCACTTCGGGAGGCCGAGGTGGGCGTATCACAAGGTCAGTAGATCAAGACCATCCTGGCTAACACAGTGAAACCCCATCTCTACTAAAAATACAAAAAAAAAATTAGCCGGGCGTGTTGGCGGGCGCCTGTAGTCCCAGCTACTCAGGAGGCTGAGGCAGGAGAATGGTGTGAACCCGGGAGGCAGAGCTTGCAGTGAGCTGAGATCGTGCCACTGCACTCCAGCCCGGGGGACAGAGCGAGACTCCATCTCAAAAAAAAAAAGAATTGAGAAGCAGGAGCTTGGCTTACAAATCAACTTCTTGACTAGTGAGGGGTGAAGGAGTTAAAATATAGACACCAGGTAACAAGAACACTGCAAAAAGAAGAATGCTACTCCTGACTCATTAGGGAGATGCCTGAGCATCACACAGACACACAGGCACACATATGCACATACATACATATACACACGTACTCATGTATTTATACACACATACACTTCAGGAATCTCTCCAGTTGAGCACAGCTCATCTTGGGAGCTAAGAGCCAGTAACTACTCTGAAAGAGGCTGTCTCTCACAGGTACCTTCCCAGCTTCAGCTCAAGGCTTCTAGATGGGAAAAGGGCTGCAGAGAGGAGGACTTCTGATCAAACATGGCCCAGGACCTGGCCACATTGTCAGAACCCTTCTGCCACCTTCCCCTATTTCTGAACAACAGCACAAGTCAAATGTGCTGCTTAACAAACCAAAAGTGGCACTTTTATATCAGAATGAGGCTTTATAAGTTTCTGTGCCTCTCCCGCTGTGGAGCAATTTTGGCATATCCATTTACTTGTCCCAAACTGTGAAAAGAACTGGGGCTTTTATTGGTTAGGTATTATAAACACAACCATCAGCACCTCCCATATATGTCATTGATTGAGATAAATGACACTATTTTTTACTTAAAAAAATCTACGCCTAATGAAGTCTCTTTGGTGCCAACATCTCAGCAGTAGAGATAAATGAGAAACAATTTCTTGGTATCCATTATTTTAAATTACAGACGCCAACCCTGATGCCATTTTCAAGGTTTATTGAATTTTCATAGACTATCATCAGCTTCGACATTCCACACATGTAATAGAAACCTGACCTCAGACAGGTTTGATGGCCTCCTTTTAAAGCTTCAATGAGAATGAGCCTCATATCCCAGACTCCCCAAGAAACCTTCCAGAAATTTCCAGGCTCTCTTGGGCAGACCAGGAGAGAGGCAGAGAGGGAGAACAGAAATCTGCAGAAGGAAGAGAGTGGAGGAGAGGAACAACCAGAGGGGGTCACTGCTTTCCTCAACTCTCTCCCCAGCACAGAGGCTCATCTGTCCCTCTCCAGCCTCCCAGCTGAGCGGGGCATCACTTCTGGGTGCCTGGCTGCCCAGCTGACTTCTCCCAAGCCTCACTTCCCTTTTGGATATAAATTCCATGGAAAACTAGACCCACCAGCTACTTGACTATAGCCTGGAGTAAACACTTAGTGAGAAGGCATTTTGACACCATAAACCTTCATGGAGTCTCTCTCCATCCTCACTCCTGGGCAAGTCCCTCCAGACTCCTGTGACCTTCCTGCAGCTGTCACAGCTGACCTGGCACATCCCACATTCCACACTGTGACCTCCAGGGATCACCAATAGACCAAGAGAAGCTGGCACATAAGCTCATGGATCACCAAGGGAGGTGGTCACAGAGAAGGTACTGCCATCCCCGTGCAGGGAAGCTGGAGCCCAGAGAGGCTAAGCTGACACAGTGTGGCCACACTGTAGGAACCTGGTGGCTTCCACAAACTGGATCACAAATAAATGGAAGGAGGTCAAGAAGTTCCAGGCCCACTTGCTCAGGAGCAACCTCTGTTCCTAACTATCTGAAGGCCCCAAGCTGCCACAGCCTGCAGAGGCTTCTGGTGTATGGATACGTCTGCATGTACACCCAGGCTCGTGTCTGTAGGTAGGCACACGTGCATGGGTGTGCACGTTCATTTGACAGATGTTTATTGAACACCCTGTGTGTGCTAGATCCTGGGAATTCAGCAGTAAACCAGACAGTGCTGGTCCCCCCAGAGTGTGTCATCTAGAAGGGGAGATGAATAGTAAACAAATAAATTTAAAAGAAAAGTAGGTAGGAGTCCTAGTCAGAAAGTAATGGCACCATCAGACCTGCTACTTGGAGGGGGGACTATTGATTAAAGTGTGTGTAAGGCAGTACTTAAGGAGGAAGCAGTGACCTCTAAGCCTGAGAGTCAAGGGAAGAGCAAAGTTTCTAGAATGCTGGGAGGGGAACTGCATGGAGATAACCCCCTGACGGGGGACCGAGGCCTTCCTCAAAGGGACACAGGGGTCAATGTATAAACATGCCCGTCTCCCTTTCTTTCCATTCTCCAGTCTCTGGCCTGTGGCTGCACTGAATGAATACAACAGGATGCTGGAGGCAAGGGAGCCCCGTGGCATGGCCCATGCATGGGAGCTTCCCAGCCCAGAGCAGGTGGCAAGGGGTGCAGAGTCTGAAGGGATGAGTGGACAAGCCAGATATAGAAAGACAAATTATTGCTGGGCAGCATGGGGCACAGCAATAAGATGAATGGGAGGGAGGTCAGGAAGATCTTTCCAAAGAGTGACTTTTTTCAGGAGAGAGGATAAGAAGGATGAGCTGAGGACCTTGGAGGCAGGCATGTGGTGTGTGAGGAGGCTCAGGGTAGGAGGGGCTAGAGGCGGTGGCAGCAGCAGCTCCCACAGGCCCAGAAGAAGGTGGTAAGAGTCCAGGCTTCATTCTGAATGTGATTAAAGTCCACTGGCGGATTTCAGAAAGAGACAGTAAAAGGGTGACACCCACAAGAATGTGAATGGGATAGGAGGCAAATGGCATCCAAATTTAGGCAGCTGGAAAGCAGATGGGTAAACAGTGACTGACATAGCCGACCAGGGAAAGCCAAGGCGAAGCCAGCAGTGGAGAAGTCTGGAAGCAACTGATTTGCAACCTCCTCAATGCCACCCGGGCTCTGGAATGAGAGGCCCATGAGCCTGTGAGAGTTGGGGGAAGGTGGCAGTGCACACTGAGGGGCTGCCAGAAATCTATGGAAGAAGCACTGGATCCCCAGCATCCTCCTCGCTTTGTACAGCTGAGAGCTGCTCACCACCCCCACCTCCCCACTTGTCTCTGGCAGGCTGGAAATTTGCTCTCAGGACAGGCTGGTCCCCAAGGGCTGCTTTCTGGGACCCTAGGCCCAGCTGAGTGCAGGGCTCACCCTAAAGATAAATGAAGTGGAAGTCTACTCACCAAGTGGCAAGAGTCCCAGCCCCTCTCCTTGCCTGGTTCTGATAACATTGGTGACCTGGCTCACAGGAAGATTACAACTTCAAGAAAAGAGACTTATAGATACAGACAGACAAGGGTCCCCCTTTCTAGTGGGTTGTCATGTCCACTCAGAACCTCAGAATGTGACCTTCTTTGGAAATAGAGTCTTTGCAGATATATTAATAGTTGAGGTAAAAACCAAGACAAGATCATATTGGGTTAGGCTGGTCCCTAATCCAATGAGAATGTCCCTATAAGAGACAAAAAATGGACAGAGAGAGACATGGGGAAGGCAGCCGTGCAAAGACAGAGACAGAGACGGGAGTTGTGCTGCCATGACCCAAGGACACTAGGAGCCACCAGCAGCTGGAGGTGGCAGCCCTGCCTGCACCTTAATTTCAGATTTCTGGCTTCCAGAACTGTTTATAGTCATTTGTTACAGCATTTTTAGGAAACTAAAGATATGATACTCCTCAAATCCAATTACCCTCTGCAGTGAAGCCCACTGCTAGACAGTGCACGGGCATGCACACACATCACACACACACTCTTCCATTCTACGCTTTAGTGCCTCACTCTTAAATATGTGCACAGCTCTGCAGAGCTGTAATTTAATAGGATACTCAACCTTTTCCCCAAGGGAGCAGGCACAGAGTTCCGACAGCACTGAGGTCTTCTTCCTCCTTGCTGTGCTGCTGCCTGGGCTAGCTTCTCACCCGCAGAAGGAGAGAAAGCACGAGCCTCCATAAGCAGCATTAGCCTCTCTTCCCTGCCTCCCTCCCATAAGAGCCAGGGCCAGCACTCCTCAGAGCCCAGCAAATCCTGGCAGCCTGCCCACTGGCTGCCACCCCTTACTGACCCATCTCCTAGAGCACAGCCCCCATCAGGATAAGCGTACCCTGGCAGCTCTGTAGAAGATGCAGAGGTCATACCCTGGGGCCACAGGGATGTGAGGGACCCGTGGGGTCTACAGTATCTGTCCTCACTTTCCTCTCTTTGTGTACACTGCCTGGGCCTAGAGACTGCCCGGTCCTGGACTCACACAGACCCCGGAGGCCTGAGCTCCATCCCCGGCTGAGGGGGTGAGAGGCCATAAGGCAGCCCCTGGCCCTGCCGGAAACCCGGAAAGCCAACATCACACTCCCCAGGTATTGCTTTTCCTTCCAGAATAAGGTGTGGTGTCTCTTTCAGCATCTGCAAGGTGAGAGGCCAGCCCTCCCTGGCTCCAAGCTTTAGGCTGGAGCCCCTTGTCCTCCAATCCCTTCTCCAACCCCTCAGCCCTCCAGATAGAGGAGCAGCTCCAACCTCAGAGGGCTCCATAGTTCTGCCCACAGGATGCCACCCCCTTCTGGGCATACCCTGCTCAGAATCCCCAAGCAGAGAGACAGAGGAGGAGCAAGTGCAGACACCTTGCTCTGGCCTCTCAGGCCCCCTATGATCTGACCTCAAAGGCACTGGCCCCTCTTCTTGCACCCCATGCAAGACAGCCTGGGTCACTCCTAACATTGTCGTCTTTTCCTATCTCTGAGCCTTTGTCCTCGCCACTGCCTCACCCAGAATGCCATTCCCCTTCGTGTTTATCAGCCCTGCCCATACTTCTAGGAAGAAGTGGCTCAGCTCTTAGTCCCTGACACCCTTATGATTTTTCTTCCATTCACTGAGATCAGGACTTGCTGGGGCCCAAGCTGTGTACTTGGTCTGGGGACACAAAGACTTAAGAATGAGACTCCTGAAGTGGCACTTGAACCGCATAATCCCACGAGCCGATTCTGCTTCCTCCACTGGACTGTGAGCTCCCTGGGGGAGTTCCCTCCCTGCTCAGCACACACAGCCACCCTCAGGGAAATGCAGCAGCCACTTCGTGACACACATGGTGAACACACGGGTGGAAACATTTCCACAGACTCCCTGACGGCCAGCACTACACTCTGCAGAGACACAGCTGACCGCATGCCCTACTTTGCAGATGGGAAATGGTCCTTTGAGAAAGGAGAAGGGGCTCCTGGGAGGAGAAGAGCCCAAAGCACTCCTCTGAGGATAAAAAGGATGGAAAGTGGAGCCTTGAATTTAGGTCCCTTGGGGCCCAGAAGCCTGGGTTCGCATCAAGTCAGGTTCTTCCCTGCCCTGCCCCATCCTCAGGCCTGCAACAGACATCCTAATCTCATTCTTGCTCCCAGACTTTTCCCTCCTCCTCTTCATAACTTGCCCCACTTCCTCCAGAAGCCGTCTCCAGCTCACTCAGTCCCAGTCCAGGCAGATCTTGCCATGCACTGGTCCTTACAGTAAGCTTTCCAGGGCCACAGTCCTGCCCTCAAGTACAGCCAGAGCCTAGGATCCTGTTCATGACCGCAAAAGGTGGCCCGGGCAGGGGGGGAAGTGCTCGCTGGGTCCCTGGGTGACATTTAGCCTGCCTCTCTGACCACTTGTCCTGTACATTAAATATTAGTACCTCAGCTCATCCAGGATTACTGAGGCATTTAGGTGTGCCAGGCACAGTGCTGGGTGCTGAGGGAACAGCAGAAACCAGACATGCTGCACCTTGTCCTCATGGAGCCAACAGCCCAGTTTGGAAGATGGCCAGTGAGCAAGTATGCAGAGCTCAGGGTGACAGCCTGGCCAGTACCATCCTGGGGAAGGTAGCACCATTTCCACCCCATGTTCTGCCTGCTCCCCCAGCTTCCTTGACATGGAAGGGAAGTTGCCTGGGACCTGCAAACTACAACCCGTCCCAGCCCCACGCTCTTAGCCAACTTAGGCTCTGGCAGGTGTGGGGCGGGAGGTGGGGAAGGGAGAGGGTATGTATGCATGCGTGTGTGTGTGTGTGTGTGTGTGTGCACGCGCGCACATGCATGCATGTGCCTGTGTGCATCTTCAAATACTTTCAACTTTGCAAAATAATGACATCTCTAACATAAAAACAGAGAGCCCATCAGCTGCAATCTGCCATTATATTTTTACTGGGACCCTCGTTGATCAAGAGTGCAATCTGTAAGATAACATAAGTGCTAATAATATTTTCCAGGGAAGCATTTCTCACTGTTACGAACACAAAATGCTATTGGGGGTATATTTGTTAATGTTGATGAGACATAGATTACCCAGCTTCTGCAGCAAGGTGGGAACAGGCTGATTCTTTTCCCCTCTAAGCTGTTCAACTTCCGAAAAAAAATTAGCATAATGTGCTGAACGTTCTATACAATTCTAAGTTAATCTTAAAAACTCCTTTGTGATTCCTCTCCCATTAAAGACTTTAAATATCTTTATTTTCTTTTAATAGAGCAATTCATCAATGTATTCCTCTCAAAGGTAAGTAATATAGAAATATTAGATGGGGACGAGGGGTGACATGTTACATAAAAAGGAAGGCTCCATCAGAATGAATATGCTAATTAATACCGTACCTGGCACTTAGTAGGTGCTTAATAAATGGATATTATATTACTCGATTGATCGAAATTCCCTAACATTTATAAAACAAAGCTTTTCAATATCATGTCAACATTTTTAAAATACGAAACGCTTAATCATCATTTCCTGTTTAATTTTAAACTTGGGTAGATTCTCAAAGCCCTTGCGTGCGACGGGCTTTCCTGCCCGGGCTTGGATCTCAGACTTTGACAGAGCGCCACCTACTGCCCGAGCCTCACCACCTTCTCGCAGACCCGCTATTAATAAAATCGCCACAAGAAAAAGTAGAAAACAGTGTGTTTTATTCTCAAGCATTCAGCCAGCCCTGACTCTGTATGTGGCAGACCCTGGGGGAACAGACAAGACAAAACGCATCCCTGCTCCGAGATGTTCAATCTACAAGAGAAATGACCAAGGAGGCAGAGCTAAACGGGGTGACATCCACCACGGGATAAGTCACAAGAGAGAAGCCCAGGTCAGCTACAGGCCCCCAACACTTCCCACCAGATGACTGGCCATGAGCAGGCAAAGCCCTCTTCCTCATCCACTCAGACCACTTTACACACCCAACACAGCTGCCAGGTCCCTCCTGGTCCTGACCCCTGGGTGAAGTAACGGTCCTCGGCCAGGACAGTGACGATGGCTGGTCACTCGGGACTTGGGTGCTGGCCATTAAAGCTGCACTGTGCGCAGGAAGACTCACAAGGAGGAAACAAAGGCTTTGGCAGCTCTCACCTCAGGCCTGCTCTCTACATCTTAAACAGGTTGTATTCCCCATGTTGGCCAGAGATACAATTAAGCTATTGATCCTCGTGCAAAATGGGCATTGATAAATCAATATGGAGCTGATGCTGTAGATAAACAGCGCGAGTCATCAGCAGGCACGGCATGTGTAAATGATTCAATACAGATTGGTATCTGGGGAAATTCTCTCTCAATATGGCCGAGAATGCTGAACGCTGTTAGGATGTGCAGCAGCTGCTTTTGCCCTAATTTATTGCTGTTCTCTTATTTACTCAACAAGAAGAGACTGAGCACCTTCTGTGAGCTTGGCCATGTGCTCAGTCTGGGGACACAGGGACAATTGAGCCTCCCCATCACCATCCCCCATGAGCTCATGACCCAGGGCAGAGCTGGTAGAATTCTCCCTGCCCTCTGGAAGGTGGGAGACCTGAGTCAGGGTGGTCCCCTGCTGAGTACTCACTATGTGCCAGGCCCTGGGCTGGACATGCTATAGACAAACCTGTCAGTCTCCTGATGGGGAATGAGACAGAAGTTCCTGGCTCAGTTTTACTACTGAGAAAATTGAGGTTTAGAGAGGTTAAGCAGTCACATAGCTGGTAAGTGGTAGAGTGGGGATCTGAACCCAGGCTGCCCAGTTCTAAAGCCTAGACTTTTCCTTTATCTGGTTTATACAACCAATATCTTAGATCTGATCATCAAACAGACTATTTCCACAACCAAAAACCATTCTCCCATCACAGGCAGCCAAGTGGCATTGACCACATGAGAATGGGGACTCCTAAGAGCAGCCTTCCCTGACCTTGGCAGCACAGGTTGGAGGCCAAGGCCCCTAGCAGGTGGGTAGAGCAGGAATACAGTCACAGACACACAACCACTAACCACATCTCCCTTGCTAACAGAACTGTGGTGCTGTCCAGGCATCCAAGCAGCAGGAAGGCTTGCCTGTATCCCAGCCCCACGACAGGATATGAAGCTGGATTAACCTTAAACCAATTAGGGCAGTTGCATTCCTTTTGCTGATGACTAGCAAAACTCTGGCCAAGAAGACACTGCTCGGGAGAACAAGTCTGCTAGAGAGGCTCCTGGGAATGGAACGGTTTCTTAGCTCCTAAATAGAGACACAAGAATCATTTTTCACCCACCATATTGGCAAGAACCCAAAAGGTTGAGAACACATGCTACCGGTGTAGGGAAACAGGCCACTCATACTTCACCGGTGGGAGTACAAACAGGTATCAATCCCCATCTCCCAAAAAAACTCCCCTAAAATAGCAGTATCTTAAAGTGACAGAAACCCACAAGGACAAAGAAGAGAGAACATGGTAGAAAACAAGTTACGTCAACAAGACTTTGGATGCTGAAAAGCAGAGGCAAGAGCTGACTTAGCAGATCAGAAGGAGCTGAAACCTAAGCCTCGGTTTGCATGAGTGAGCCCATTCAGAACCCAGAAAAGCCAGGAATTGAGAGAGCACCAACTTCCTCAGAAGGCCGAGGCATAGGTGGGGCTGAAAACAGGAGGAACTTAACACTCAACAATAAGAAAATAAACAACTCAACTGAAAAGTGGGCAAACGACCTCAACAGACACCTCATCAAAGCTATACAGATGCCAAATAAGCATATAAAAAGATGCCCTACATTATATGTCATTAAAAAAAATTACAAATTTGGCCAAGCACTGTGATTACTTGGCTCTTGCCTGTAATCACAACACTTTGGGAGGCCGAGGCAGGAGGATCATTTGAAGCCAGGAGTTCAAGACCAGCCTGGGTAACATGGTGAAACCTCAACTCAAAAAAATATTTTTTTTAATTAGGCTGTAGTCCCATCTACTCAGGGGACTGAGGCAAAAGCATCATTTAAGCCCAGGAGGTCAAGGCTACAGTGAGCCCTGATTGTGCCACTGCACTCCAGCCTAGGTGACAGAGCTAGACCCTGTGAAAGGAAGGAAGGAAGGAAGCAAGGAAGGAAGGAAGGAAGGAAATTCCAAATTAAAGCAATGAGATACCGCACACCTATTTGAATGGCCAAAATCCAGAACATTGGCACCAATGCTGGTGAGGATGTGGAGTACCAGGAACTCTCATTCATTGCTGATGAGAATGCAAAATGCTACAGCTACTTGGGAAGACAGTTTGGCAGTTCTTACAAAACAAAACAAAACAAAAAACAAAAACAAACAAACAAAAGAACATTCACAAAAAAAATGGTCTTGGAAATTAAAAATATGAGATCAGGAATGTTTTAATAAAATGTTTCAAAAATAGAGAAAATCTTCATTAAAATTAGGAGGAAAGTAGAAAATAAGAAAGATAAGTAAATTCAAGGATAAATCTAAGAGGTCCATCATTCAACTAACGAGTTACGGAAAAAGAAAATAAAACAGAGAGAATGCAGTTACAAAAAAATAATACAAGATATTGCTCCAGAACTAAAGGGACTGTATTTCAAGATTTTATGGATTCTCCAAGTGCGTGGCACCATGAATTATACCTAAAAAAGAAAACAAACATATCCCAAGGAACATAATCATGAAATGCAGAACACAGAAATGGAGAAAAATCCTAAAAGCTTCCAAAGAAAATAAGCAGCTCAAATACAAACCTTGGAATCTGAAAGGCATCTGATGTCTCAACAACAATGGAAACTAGAAGACAATGGAACAATGCCTTCAAATTTCTGAGGGAAAATGATTTACAATCTAGAGTCGGCCATACTATCAATCAAATATGAGGCTAGAATAAAGACATTTCAGATAAACAAGGTCTCAAACACACTTACCACCTTTTCACCCTTTCTCAGGAAGTTTTACCAGAAATATTTTCCCCCAAAGAAGAGAAAGAGCCAAGAAAAAGCATGATCTAAAAAAATGGAATCCAGGGTCCAGGGAATGCCCTGGTTGATGGTGACAAAGTTCTAGAATGAAAACCTGCTAGAGAACAGCAGTCTAGACAGAGGTGGGGCTGGGAGGCTCTGCAGGGCTGTCTGAAAAATAAGCAAACAAATAAAACAAGTAGACTGCCTGAGGTGTTTGAAATATTCAGAGATTTTCAGTTCTGTCATGGAGTTTGGGAAATAATTTGTAATTGGTACCTATAAAACAAACAAATGAAAAGAAATGGGGCAATTATTAACTTCTGAGAAAATTAAAAGTTGTACAAGAAAGAAAAATATAATCACAGTACTACATGTGGCTCGCTGTGAATAATGGCTACATAGTCATAATAATGTAAACATTGAATATTGACTTAGCCCAAAATGAAGATTTAACATTCTCAAGAGGCCAGGGGAAGGGAAAGATTGTGGGGGCCATGGGGGAGGCTGTGCAGGTAATAACAATAAAAAAAACCTTCCCTTCCACAAAGGGAAGTCAATTGATCACCTCTAAAATGGAAAATAACAAAATAAAAAAATAGCAGTTACATTAGGTTTCATAGAAATACAGAGAAAATACAAGAAAAACTCAAACACTGAAAACAGGTGAAACCCAGGAGATGGGAGCAGGGGGTGAGGGGACGGGGCACTACCATCTTTCATTACAAGCCCAGTAGTCCCATTTTGGGTTTTTTTGTTTGTTTGTTTGTTTGTTTTCAGTATTCTATTTTGATACCTATGTACACAGAACCTGGATAGAATATTAAAGAAGAAAAAAAACAGAAAGTGTTTGCTGATCTCCTGGCATGCAGTCAAATCTGCATCCACTTCAGGGAGGCTGAGAAACAGCCAAGGACCCAGCTCCTGGCCTCTGGAACTTATTAGTCAGCTGAGAGACAAGACAAGAAAGAAAACAGGCTGTTTCAATGGTGCGCTGTTACAGTGCTATGGCAAATATCATGCCTCTTTGCTCATGTATGCAGGTATTTCTCTAGGCCAGAGATCTTGAAAACTGAGTGGTTGGGACAATGGTGTACTTGATTTACATTTTAATAGATACTGCCAAATTGCCCCCTGCAAAGGCTGTACCAGCATACACTGCCACCAGCAGGGATGCAGAGTTCTCCCTTATCCTTGCTGACACTTGATAATAGCAATCTTCTTAATGTTTGCCAAACTGCCAGGTGAAAAAATTGCATTTCTTTTTTTTAAATTTGCACCTTCATGATTACTGGCATATGTTCTATAGTAAATAAACAGGGAATAGTCTGCAACAGTTAAAAAGGGTAAGGTGTTGGCAGGACAATATCTCCAAAATGTATTGTTGTTATAGGATCAACAGGTTCCTGTGTTTGCTGCTCAGTAACAGACCAATATACTGAGACAGTAGGGTTTGTGGCAGAGAAAGAGTTTAATGATCACAGAGCACTGAGTTGAGGAGATGGGAGGAGACCCTCAAATCCATCTCCCTGAGGAGTTCTTGGCTGGGGTTTTTAAGGGGTTTTTTATGGAGGGTGAGGGGCTGGAAAATTGTAGTCATTGATTGGTCAGGGTAAGGGGAATTGAATCATCCGGATGTGGAAATTGCATACTTTGGTGAGTCAGCTCCTGTGGGGCCCTTCACACCAGCTGACATCAGTATTGAAAGAATATCTCATTGAAAGACTATCTCAAATGGAAAACAATGTTTTATAGTGTTCAAGTTGTTGTCTGCAGAACAGTTAAGAGGAACTACAATCTTGTAACAGGATCTACATCATTCTAAGTCAATTGGCACCAAACAACTATGACGATGCGGGAGGTCAGAGAGCAAGCTGACCTCATGATCAATGCTGGGTATGCTGCAAGTTTGGTTTATTGTCATTTCTCCCTCTCCCTTCTTTCTTTTTTTTCTTTTGAGACAGAGTCTCACTCCGTCACCCAGGTGGGAGTAAAGTGGCTTGATCTCAGCTTGCTGCAACCTCCACCTCCCAGTTCAAGCAATTCTTGTGGCTCAGCCTCCCAAGTATCTAGGATTACAGGCGCACATCACCATGCCCAGCTAATTTTTTTTATTTTTAGTAGAGACGGGGTTTCACCATGTTAGCCAGGCTGGTCTCAAACTCCTGGCCTCAAGTGATCTGCCCTTGAGATTACAGGTGTGAGCCCCTGCACCCGGCCCTCTCCCTTTTTTCTTAATTTTATAAGCTTTATAGGTACAATTTTATTGTTCAGTGAAGCAAACAAGTTGCAAACAATATGTAGCAAATGATACGACTTACGTTCAAAAACACGAAAACCTATGTGTGTAAATTCTTAGGAAGAGGTATGAAACAAGACAGAACAAAGCATAAGTGTGGCCCTCTGTGAGAGGGAGAGAGAGTCAGACTGGTGGGTGAGACGCAGTGTTCTCAAGGGAGACTTTCACCTTCTCCATAAGGATAGATGGAAGCAATTGTAGGGAAGGAAAATAATTTTCCTCCTACTTTTGTGAGTTCTTAGCTAGGTCTGCTGTAACAAAAGGTACATCAGCAAGAGAAAAACAAATAAAAGCTTATCAATATGTATATTTCATATATACATGGGCAAAAAGTCAGGGAAAGAGTAACTCTCAAAGAGGTGGTTTCAACTCTGGGGTATATAGCATCTTAGCAAAGAACAATAAATTTTTAGAGGAGTGACAAGACAAAAGAAAAAAACCTTGAGTCTCTAAAGGAGACAAATTGTGGGAAGGCAAACATATGGGAAACAAGTGGTAAAGACTAGTTACTAAATTTTGGTACATAGATTCCTCTGGTGAGGTCTCCTGACTCATCAGGGTCTAAATTGTATTTTGTGATCAACCTTTGTCCTTCCTGGTAGAGAGGAGAGGAGGGACACCTTTGTAAATGCACGTCCTGTGTTAGGCAAAGATGGGGAGGGCAGAGAAACTGTGTGTGTAAATTCATGGGAAAAGGTATGAAACAAGGCAGACCAAAGTATAACTGTGGGCTTCTGTGAGATGGGGAGAGAGTAAGATTGGTGAGTGAGAGGGAATATTCTCAAGGGAGACTTTCACGTTCTCCATAAGGATAAACGGAAGAAATTGTAGGGGAGGAAAAATAATTTTCTTGTATCTGCTTCATCTCAATTGCCTTTAGCTCAAAATAATCCTTATGCCAAAGTGGCATTTTGGGGGGTGGCATATTCTGCGACCCTTTGCAACATAGCCTAGGAATCAAATGCATAGGCTCTGGCCTGCCTGGGTTCTAAGTTCAGCTGTGTGTTCTCAGGCAAGGGTGTCCATGTTCTCGTGTATAAAAGAGAAATAATACCTACCTCATGGGATTATATGGGGATTAAATGTAGTATACATACATATATTCAAACACACAAATGTCTAAAATTAAGACTATATGTTAGCTTTTATCATTCGTACTCTGATTTCTTATCAAGAATTAATTAATATGCTAATCATGTAATCTTTTCATCTTAAAGAAGGAAAAGAAAAAAGTGAAACCAAGTTTGGACAAAATATAACAAAGAGCTCAACCAAGCCAAGAGTTCACACCCACAGTACCAATCCAAAAAGAGCCTGTTCAGCATGGCCACCGCCACCAGCTGCCAGAGAGGACCAAGGTGAAGGGCCCAGCACCCTACGGTTGGGGTCCAGAGCTTGGACCTACCCCTTACCAGCTGGGTGACCTTGGCCTACCCATTCCCTCTCAGAACCACAGTCTCCTAACCTGTACAATGCGGGGTGGGGAGGTAGGGCAGAGCGAGAGTCTAAATGGTCTTAGGAGTGTGACTGCCTGCCACGTCAGCACCTCCCCTTCTCAGCCTGCATCTCCTCCTCCACACCAGCTCCACACCCACCTGGGTAACCTGAGCCTCGGGGTGCCAAGTTCAGAGCCTGTGGCAAGCACAGGTCCTGCTGTCAGAGGCATTTGAACCACAGCAACTCCATCTTGAATAGGGGCTGGGTAAAATAAGACTGAGACCTACTGGGCTGCATTCCCAAAAGGTTAGGCATTTTTAGTCACAGGATGAGACAGGAGGTCAGCACAAGATACAGGTCACAAAGACCCTGCTGATAAAACAGGAAGTGGTAAAGAAGCTGACCAAAACCAAGATGGCAATGAAAGTGACCTCTGGTCATCCTCACTGCTCATAAGCAGTTATACTGCATTAGCATGCTAAAAGACACTCTCACCAGTGCCATGACAGTTTACAAATGCCATGGCAATGTCCAGAAGTTACCCTATATAGTCTAAAAGGGGAGAAACCTTCAGTTCCAGGAAATCCTGGTCCCTTTCCTGGAAAACTCTACCCCTTGTTTAGCACATGATCAAGATATAACTATAAGTATACTCAGTCGAGCAGCCCATGCCGCTGTTCTGCCTTTGGAGTAGCCATTCTTGTATTCCTTTATTTTCTTAACAAACTTGCTTTCCTGTTACTCTACGGGCTCACCCTGAATTCTTTCTTACATGAGGTACAAGAACCCTCTCTCGGGGTCTGGATTGGGACCCGTTTCTGGTAACACTGCCAAACCAGGTCTTCCCGGAGCCCACAACTCTAGAGGCTCTGCCCCCTCCTGCAACCATCTGGAGGCCCCAAGGTCTCTTACCTCCAGGCCCAGATACTGCCTCCCTTTCTCCTGCAAAAGTCAAGCTGTCTACCCCAAATGTGGGAGGATGCAACTGTTTCAACAAGCCCCACATTCACAACACTCTGTCGATCCCAGCACGTCCCTGCGCCCTCAAAACGACTTCTTCTCTGCCCACATCACACATAGTCTCTGGTGTGCGCCAACTGGGCAGCTGCCACCCCTTGACCACATATCCCTGCCACCCCCACCCACCTCACCGAGAACCAGGCTCCCTGTCCTGGCTGCAGCCAGAGTGGCATTTCAGAGCCCACAGGTGCCCATTCAGTCTCCCTCTCCTTAAAACACTCCATACAAAAGCGCTTTTATCTTGCTTTGAAAGCTTTAAAACTCTTTGCAGTGGTTTCCCATGTTCTGGTCTCTTTCAGATGATAATAGTTGTAATTATAACAATCATTATAGCATAATACCTTCAATTTAGGCAATCAGCTCCATTCGGAATATTCAAATGGGAGGAGGGTGAGCTTGTGTTTCAGAAAGAAGCTCCTAGCTTTGGCAGGTGCCAGCTATGGCCCCAGGGGTGGGAAGCCAGCTCTGAGGGGAAATGCCTGGACCTCCCAGGAACAGACCTAGAGGGAACACCCCATTCCAGCCCAGGAATCCCCAGGCCTCCACAGGAATAGCCCTGCAACCCTCAGAGACCTGTCGCAGCTCCCCATTGCCCAGAGAAGAAGGTGCTAATTCTTCAGTCCTCTCGTGTCAAGCTCCAGTCTCATTTGCATAGCATTGCTGCACACACCACCTACAGCAGGCCCAGCCGTCTAGTGTTTCCACACATGAGGCACAACTTCCCCAGCCTGGTGCTAGGCACTGTGCTGGCAGGGTGACCAGTTGTCTGTCTCAATTTTAGCTCTGAAAGTCCTGTTACAGTAGGTAGTCAGGCAGACATGAGCAGGGCGGGAGAGAGCCCCCAACACACCCCCACCCCCACCTGCGTTCTGCAACCAGGAATGTCAGATGACCATCAAGTTGTGGTCAGGCAGCTGTTACACTGTCTCTCTAAAATAATAATTGGTCATAGCCGGCAACAGGGAAAGGCAGTCTCCCAATAGACAGAAAAAACCCTGAAACTGGTGATCAGCAGCTTCCCAGTAAGATCTCAGAAGTTGGGTGAGTGGGCTCAGCATGCACACTAAGAGGCAAAATGGCGGAGTTTAACTGGTCTATGACTTTCTAGAAATGTTCCCAGTGGAACATTGGGAACGCCTCGAGTGAGCATGCGTACAACTCCAGTAAACACACTGTACATGCTCCCCTCCCAAGTACTGACAGGCTGCTTGCACATGCGGACAGCCTACCCCAAGGGAAGAATCAGGGGAGAAGTAACACGAGACCCTGGAAGCATGACAACATATAAAACCCCATGTCAGGTTAAACTACACACTTGATCTTGCCAGTCACCCCTTTCACCCTCTTCTAAGTGTACTTTCCTTCCTTTCATCCCTGCTCTAAAGCTTTTTAATAAACTTTCACTCCTGCTCTAAAACTTGCCTCACTGTCTCATTCTGACTTATACCCTTTGGTCAAAGTCTTTCTTCTGAGGAGGCAAGAATTGAGGTTGCTGCAGAAACTTACGGGTTCACCACCAGTCACAGTCCTACCTGCCAGGACATCCCTCAGTCCTCATGCAAACCCGGATGCTTGGTCACCCCATGTGCTAGGCACTGGGCATCCAGCAGTAAACCAGACTTGTCCCTGATCTGACCAAGCCCTCGGTCTAGAAAGGAGTGAGAGCTTACAAAATATTAATAAGGATTGTTTTAGTGTCATGGGGCTGCCGTAAAAAGTTACCACAAACTGGATAACATAAAACTACGGACATTTATAATCCCACGGTTCAGGAGGCCAGAAGTCTAAAATCAAGGTTTTGGCAGGGTTGGCTGTTTATGGAGACTCTGAGGAAGAATCTGCCCAGTGGCTCTCCCAGCCTCAGGTGGCAGCCGGCAATCCTTGGCATTCCTTGGCTTTTAGATGCATTACTCCAATCTCTGCCTCCACCCTCACAGGCCCTTCTTCTGTAGGTACTCTGTGTCTTCACCTCTTCATATAAGCCTAGTCATTGGGTTCAGGCCCACTCTAAACCCAGGATGATTTCATCTCAAGATGGTAACTAATTACATCTGAAAAGACCCTATTTTAAATAAAGTCACATTCTGAGTTTCTGCATGGACATGAATGTTGGGAGGATACTATTCAACCACTACAGGAATGAACTCAGTAAATGCCAGCTGGGGCTTGTAAAAATCCCATGGGACCTCCAAGGCTGGAGGGAGAGGAAAGCCTCATTCATTCATTACCCAGATATTCCCTGAGCACCTAGTACACACCAGGCACTGTTCTACACTCTAGGGAAACATCAAGGAATGAAGTCAGGAATCCTTGCACTTGTGGAGCTTCTAAGGAGTGCAAAAGGAAGGACTGAGAAAAAGTCCCAAAGGGTGGCTGGAATTTGGCAGACACAGAAGGATGTGGGGTTGTTCTGGGTCCAGAACAGCCCTTGGTGGGTTGAAAACTATGCAAGCCTGTGTTCTTAGACATAGGCACAGGAGAGAGGGCTGCTGTTGGTAAGCCTCCCTCAGCCCAGCAGTGGCTTCAGACCAGACCCTGAGAACGGTGGCAGAGATCATGAGTGGCTGGGGGTGTCTTTGGGGCCACAGCTCTATCAGTGTCCCCACTCTTGATAGGACAGTTGTCCATGTTTCCCTGCACATGTGAAGCACCACACAAACATAGCTAGTCCTCTAGCTCCGTCCTTGCACAGACCCTTGCCCTGAGCCTCTCCTTCCTACGGACGAACTCTAGAGCTACGGGTAGGGAACCGCTGCCCCAAAGCTTGGCCAGCAAGAGGAGAAGCCTGGACTTGGTCTTGAGAGCTGTTATCTCAACCTCAGCTCATGGAACCTCGTGAGGATCTAACAGAAGTGGGACCTTTCCCTAAGGTTGGGCCATTCTGTGGAGGCATTCAAGGTTTTAATGATCACTGTCCTGAGAGTCACGGAATCCAGCTCAATGCCTGCCTCCTCCAGGAAGCCCTCCTGGACTTACCCCTCTTGTGAACACCTATCATACTTTCTTATAGCTGGTATGTTCACCTCCTCTCACCTCCTCAACTGTACCATGGAGGTATTTCTATTTTCTTTTTTTGTTTGTTTGTTTTTGAGACGGAGTCTCACTCTGTCACCCAGGCTGGAGTGCAGTGGTGTGGTCTCGGCTCACTGCAAGCTCCGCCTCCCAGGTTCACACCATTCTCCTGCCTCAGCCTCCCAAATAGCTGGGACTACAGGCACCCGCCACCACGCCCGACTAATTTTTTGTATTTTTAGTAGAGACGGGGTTTCACCGTGTTAGCCAGGATGGTCTCAATCTCCCGACCTCATGACCCTCCTGCCTAAGCCTCCCAAAGTGCTAGGATTACAGGCGTGAGCCACCACGCCCAGCTGGTATTTCTATTTTCTAGGAAAAAGGGTGTTGTACATTCCCAGCTCTCGACCTACTCTGGTCACTGAGACCCTGGCCTCCTGGAGCTTGACAAAATAACACACCAACCAAAATCTTCCCCCAGAGAATCCCACTCTAGGGCAGAATCAGACATTTCCTCAGTCCCCATCTCCTTCATGCACTGTAGCCTTTTCCTTTTTAACACCAAGGGACACTTCCTTCTGTACTACAAATAGTCGTTCCCCACTAAGAGTCAGTGGTCCTGGGACTCATAAACTTCAGGTCATTACTAACCAATGTGTGTCTTTCCTCGGAGCTATAATCTTTCCAATAAGCCATGGCTGGGCTGCAGTTCCCTCAAAGATTAATGTGCATGCCAATGCTAATGCATTCACCAATTGTCCTGTCTCAGAAGGCATCACACACACACACACATACATACACACACACACACACACACACACACGGCTCTAGGGCTGGCTGGTCTCTCATCCTTCCTGCACACCACACCACCTCGGAAGGTGATGTGGCCAGGCTCTTCCCTCCCTCTTCAAAGTCTGGAAACGGACTGAGCAAGCCAACAGATGCTTGTGCTGCACCCAGACTGCCCTTGACTTCAATGCCCTCCCCATATACCAAATGTCAATTTCCCAAGCTGATGGGGGCACAGAAGGGGGGCGGGGCTCATCCCCTCACTGAGGAATTTCCTCAGAAAGAATGATCAGTCTTGCCATTTCCCTGCTCAGAAATCTGGCCTGGCCTTCTGTGGCTTTTAGGATAAGGACTCACAGCTCACCAGCCCCAGGCGCCTCCGTGAAGGTGAGCTGCACCCCACTGGCCTGGCCTCCCAGCCTCAGCCCCAAGGAAGCCTTTAGCTCCCTCAAGGCACCCAGCTCTTCCCTTCTTGTGGTTTCCCCCACTCCAGCTCCCCTCCTGGAACTCCCCTCTCCCTGCCACCTGCACATGGCCAACTACTTCCCAGGTCCAGTGTGAGCATGCCTTCTGCTGCCAAGGCTTCCCTGCCTCCTGAGTAATCCTAGTTTACTTTTTCTTCTGTAAGAGGCAATAACGCACAGTGGTGGACAGCAGGGGATCTGGAGTCAGACTTCCTGGTTCAAATCCCGGTCTGTTGCTCACCTGCTTGGGGACCATGGATAAGCTGCTTAATCACTCTCTACCTGTATCCTCGTCTTAAAGCAAAGCTAATCCATAGAGTTGTTATGAAGATAAAAGGACAGTGTCATCCCCTCTAAGTGTTCTGAATCGTTTGGGGCACGCAGCGAATAACCAGTGTCAGCTGTTGTTATCATTACCATCACTTCTAATCTCGCATCACTCTCCTTCTTTTGCCTGCCCAGCCCTTCTCGCAGGTGGTGGCTGCACATCTACTTGGTGGTGATTTGTTGACTGCTGGGATGTCAGCTCCAAGATGAGCATAACCTGAAGCCTGGCATGGTGCCTGGCATGCACAGGTGCTCTGTGATTAACACCTGTTGATTAAAAATCATCATCACTGGCTCTTCTGACTTTAAGGGTCACTGTCCTGGTGGAAGAGGGCTGTAGAGGAAAGAAGCGGTCAGCATAGATGCCGAGTGATGAGCTGAAGCCCTCACCGGAGACACAGATGGACAGGGCAGCCTGGGAGCCACTGTGCGGGCAGCTGGTGAAGCCAGTGCCTGATCAGGCTGCCCAGGCCTGTGGCCCAGCTATGCCGCTCCTTCCTGTGTGGCCCTGGACAGGCTTTCTAAACTTTCTGACCCTCTGTTTCTCCACTCATAAAACTCCAGTGGGAGGCCAAGGCAGGAGGACTGCTTGAGTCCAGCAGTTTAAGGACTGCGTGGGCAACATAACAAGACTCTGTCTCTTAAAAATAAAACTAAAACACACACACACAAACTCCAGCAGGAAAGCTTTGGTATCTAGTTGAGGCAGCATCCTCTACAGGAAGAGCAAAGAAAGGCCGGCCCCTCTTTCTGCCTGCTTCTGGCATGGCTCCTGGCTGTCCCCAGCGTCTGCACTGCCATCTGTAGAGTATGTAAATCCATACAATTAATACTCTTCATAATCTTACCGCAACCATTTTTCTTCACGAATGTGTTCAGTTTCAGGAAACGCGGCATGTTCTGGAGGCACATTTACATTTCATTATCTCTAAAAGCTTAACTACCGTAACTAATGCTAGATTAATAAGTAGCCCCGTCGAACTACTTTAAACACCACCACTTACGCGGTCTCACTGGTGGTGGAAGAGGGTGCTTTCAAACAGCCGCTGTGGCTGAGAAGGGGTCAGTCCAGGAAGCTAAGCAGGTCTAATTTCTGGATCTCCCTTGAGAGACTTTATATTATTCTATCCAAGCAATTAAATCTCAGCCAAAGCTATCAATTTCCCGATAAGCCTGGGACTGAAAGAAAGTCCAGGTGGAGTCCATGTGGGCCACCTGGAGTGTTCCCAATCCCCACACCAAGGGAGAACCCTGACTGGCCTGGACTGCAAGCACGACACCTAGCTATGAGGCTGTGTGTGCTAAGCACCAGGACCACACAATGCTCATCTGCAGCTGGAAACCTCATGTACAGCCTTTAAAAGAAGAAAACAAGCCACCAAGTTGAGAGACATCAAAGTCAGACTCTGGCTGAAGGCCCTGGGACTACCTCCCTAAAAGACAGCACATGAACCACCCCACTGAGGCAGCCGCAGGGAGCACGCTCCCTCTGGCCCTTTACCAGCAATCCTGGCACCCGGAAGTGCATGCTTTGTAAATTCCAAGCACAGCCATTTTGGGCAGGTATTCGTTATTACTGTATTTTTGTGACACAGGTGAGTGCAGTGTCACAGTCAACTATCAGCGCAGGTAGACAGTGGTGTCCAGAAATCTCTCCCTCCAGACTTTTATCCCACCTGACACCTTCCTCAGACCCCCAGCGTTTTAGCTCATGCAATCAATTTAGGTTTGGCTGCTGCCATGTCTCTGGTTTGTGGAAGATGCTTCTCCCACAAGGATGTGTTCTGCTCTGAGAACTTGGTCACAGATGCTGGATGATGCAGGGGCCTTCAGCGAAGGGGCTGGGCTGCCTCTGCCCTCCAGCCACCTCTGCCCACTCTATGCATCACTGGCTAGAGACCCCTTGCTCACCTCCCACAAATGCTCTGGGCCTACCCGTGGCCTTCAGCATAGCAGACCCAGACCAACTCATAGGGAGTGGGCCCGCCCTCAGCTGCAGGACTGGCATCCAGGGAGGAGGCTTGCTCAAGGAAAGCCCATCCTCTGCTCCCTCTGCTCCAGGAGAAGGGGCCGAGGCCCTCAAAGTTCTGGCTGTCTGACTGTCATCCACCTCGGACTATACAGAGGCCCAGAAGCTAAGCCATCCACTGTTTACCAACTCTCCTCCCCAGGACCGTCCTGGATCTCCCTGGGCTCCGGAGAGCAGCACTAGCACCCACTGTGACACAGGTTACTGCTTGCTCAGTGGTGCCTAAAGTCTCAATGCTCATCTCCCCGGCAAGTAGGGTGAAGCAGGGCAGGCCAGAGCACCTGTGGGATCTTGCTCCAGCTCCATGGGGTGACACCTCCACCTCTGCACCAGGAATTATTCTGATCCCTATTATCCTTCTTCCACGTATCCCACCAAAAACACCCATTTCTCAGGAAGGGCTAAGAGTCCTGGACGACACTTCATGGGGAGTCAGAATTCCCCATCACACCAGGTGACTGACTAGCAGAGCCTGCTGCTGAAGGTCACATGGACGGGAGGCATGCACAGAACACAGGAGGTCTCATCTCCTCCTCCCCCACACCGTGACGCTAGAAAAGCTCACGAGGCAGGAGCCAGCCCTGCCGGCTAGACTCCCCCTGCAGCTCCTCAGCCAGAAACAGGGAGGTTAATAAAACACAGGACGAGGGTCTCCCAAGGGACAACTCTTGGCTGCCTCTGAAGTTTACAAAAGCAGCGCTTCTGATGCCTCAAAGGCTGCCTGCCACGGCTTCCTGTGAATTATTACACTGCAGGTTTTCAGGACATTCTGACTGCAATGCCTTGGGAATTAGAGTAATTGTATTTTATCTGTTTGCCAAGAGTTTTCAGTAAACTCCTTTAATGTACTGTAAAACTCACAGCCCCAAATAGCAATGTGTGCCTTCTAGCTTATGCACCAGGCACTGAATAAACACAGGGTGATATATGGGGCTGGAGAGGACACTATTCATATATTTACACCCTTTACCAAAACACACATTCATCTTAATGACGTTACTTACCACATAGCCCGACAAATGGAGCCCTCTGAAGGTCACAGTCACAGGCGTTCCCCCAAGATGGCCTCCTCAGCTTGCAGAAGACTTGCCCCAAGACAATCCTCGTTCCAGGGATTCCTCAACTTAGAAAATCAGATGTCCCCCCGCTTCCCTGTGAGTCAGAACCTGGGGCAGGAAAGCCACCCAAGGCCTCTCCTCCTCATCGCCCAGGAACAGAGCCCAGACAGCTGGTGGACACCAACTACCACCCCCTACACCCAGACTTCAGCAACAGGCTACCCTCAAATTGGCCTCAACTCCTTCTTCAAGCAGGACAAGGGGGAGGAGAAATAGGAGGAGGAAGATGAAGCAGAGGAGGCAGAGAAAGGAGGGAGGGAAAAGTCAGGGGAGCTGACGGGAAAGAAGGGTGCCTCAGTGTGAGGAGGAGGAGCTGGGGGGAGGCGAGGGCGACAGAGGACAGGCAGAGTAGACTTGGTCTTCGGGCCACACCCCCTATCCCCCAAAGTAAGGGTCCAATCAAGACCAGGTGTGGAAGAAAAGCCACCCAAGGGAAAGGCCTTGGGCAATGCTGTGCAAGGCCAGAGGCTGGATCTGGGGTTCCGTCCAGCCACCAGCCCCTGGGGAGAGCTTGACAAGGGTTTCCCCTTATGCCCCCTCAGTCAGTTTCCCCATCTAAAACAGAGGAAGTCAGACCCAGTGATCTCTTGAGGCAGCCTTCACCCTCACGGCCACAATGATCGGTCCAAACCACCACTGTCTCTCTCCCTCTGTGTGCCTCTGCCTTCCCGCAATGTATTCTCCACACAGGAGCCACAGCAGGCCTACTAAAATGAAAATCAGGTCATGTCACCCCTCTGTTTGGAACCCTCCAATGCCAACCTCTCAACCAAGACCTACTAAGGCCCTCCAGGATCTGGCCCCCAGCTCATACCCTCTCCGTCACTTCCCCCACTCCAGCCACACTAGCCTCCTCCCCAGCTGGACCTGGAAGCCACCGAAGCCCTGGGTCTTTGTATCTGCTGGTGCCTCGCCTGGAATGCCCTTCCCCGAGATATCTCCAAGGCCTCCTTCCTCTCTGCCTTCAAGTCTTTCCTCAAGAGGCCCCTTCTTTATAAAACCTTCCCTGCCCAGTCACCCTGAGGCCCCACCTTCCCTTCCTGCCACTTCTTCTCTCCTTAGCACTTATGAGTTCCTGCTGTACCATACATTTTACTTATATTGTCCATCGTTTCTTCCTGTCTGCCCTCTAAGAAGAATATAAGCTCTGTGAGGGCAGGGATTTCATCTGTTTTGTTCATTGCTGTACACCAGTGCCTAGAATACCTGGCACAGAGCAGGCACTCAATAAATATCTTCTGAATTTTTAAGGACCAAGTCCTTATCTAATCCATCCAGAAGCCTTGTTTTATATATACATACATACATGCATATATATACACACACATGCACACACACATATATATATTTACAGAACAAAGTTCCAATTTACCTTCAAACCTGAAATAGAATACAAATCCCACATCAATTAACTAGGACCTGGCCAGGCACAGTGGCTCACGCCTGTAATCCCAGCACTTTGGGAGGCCAAGCCACGAGGATCACTTGAGCCCAGGACTTCAAGACAAGCCTGGGCAACATCGAAAGACCCCATCTGTACAAAAAAAAAAAATTTTAAATAAATCAGCTGGTCATGATGGCACATGCCTGTCAGTCAGTCCCAACTACCTGGGAGACTGAGGTGGAAGGATCAGGATCACTTGAGCCCGGGTGTTCAAGACTGCAGTGAGCTCTGATTGTACCACCACACTCCAGACTGGGCGGCAGAGTGAGACTCAAAAGCAAACAAATGAACTAGCACCTGCTTCTTTTGAAGCAGGCACACTTGGAGGCTGCCCCCACCCTGCCCTCATCCTCTGTTTTCAATACCATCAGGCACTCTCTCCATGCCAGGGGTCAGTGTCTCGTGTGATCATCACATGGGCTCCAGCATTTTGGCAAGAGAGCTGTTTCACTGATCATCTCATACAAAAGAATGGTGGAGCTTAGCTCTCTGGTGCAGACACACCTCCTTCTTTTGGGGGTGAGGAGATCCTACAGAAATCCATCCTGGCTCCCAAGTTAGCCATATGCATCCAGAATAAGGTCACCAGGGCCAGGCGTCTTGCCTTGTTGGCTGCCCTAGCCTGTCCAGCAGCTTTAGGAAAGAATTCCAGACTTGAGAGAAGGTGGACATTGGACATGGGCGATCTTGAACATCGACATGAGAGACCATGGCAAGTATGCATGAGGGATCATAGACACAGACGCAGGAGACCAAGGACATCGGACATGGAGAAACCTGAACACGGGACTGGGGAGGCCACAGACATCAACTGTGAGAGAGGGCAGCCATGGCTTCAGGATTGGGTGGGGAGCCTAGGACTCTTCCTTCACAAGCCTGTCTTGCGGGTAGACCTCAGCTTTTTTCCCCTGGGTCCCCACTGTTGTGCTGGACTCCTATTCACTCCAATAGCAATGGCACCAGGTTCAAGAGGCTGAAGAAGAGACCCAAAGCCAGCAAAAGAGGCATAGGGGTTTATTTAGGGGAACTTACATACAGGGACAGTCCAGTGACTGTGGGCTAGACAGGAGAACTACAATTGCTTGCAAAAAGCATGCAGCTTGGCCAGGCGTGGTGGCTCACGCCTGTAATCCCAGCACTTTGGAAGGCCGAGGCGAGTGGATCACTTGAGGTCAGGAGTTCAAGACCAGCCTGGCCAATATGGTGAAACCCCATCTCTACCAAAGATACAAAAATTAGTCAGGCATGGTGGCACCTGCCTGTAATCCCAGCTACTCAGGAGGCAGAGGTGAGAGAACCAGGAGGCAGAAGTTGCAGTGAGCCAAGATCACATCATTGCAGTCCAGCCTGGGTTATAGAGCGAGTCTCTGTCTCAAAAAAAAAAAAAAAAAGCATTCAGCTTATATAGCACCTTCATTTAGCACCCTCCCCCCAGTAACCTCTTTGTGCAACTCTCATTTCTCAAACCACGCCATTGCTGTCAGGTACATCTGCCATCCGGGGTCATTCTCAGGGTATGGTTAAGTTATTGTTGTCAGGTGCAGCTACCATCTGCCAGGACCAGACAATGCTTATTTGCAGCTGGAAACCTCATGTACAGCCCTTAAAAAAAAAAAAAAAAAAAAAAAAAAACAAGTAGCCAAGTTGAGAGACATCAAACATCAAAGTCAGATCTACATGGCCCTGGAGTCAGACTCTACAAAGCCACTATCTTGCCCTGGAGGTTAGTGTGTCTTGCACTTGACTCTAGTCTCCTCAGTGAGAGCCAAGTCCCCAGTGGTGGTTAGCTCCTGCCGCAGCATTAAGCTGATGAGGTGAGTGCTTCCACGCCACCTGGCAGGTAGGTGCTCATCAGATAAGCTGCAGCCACAGTGAGCACTCTCCAGGAGGCTTGCTGGCTGACCCCTTAATGGTGTTCTCCATCTTTCTTCCTCTCTAAGTTTACATCAGGATTCTGCAAGAGTCAGGATTTCTTAGAAATCCTGATTCCCATCCTGACCCTGCAAACATTAAGCCTGCTCTTCCCACAGCCTTCCATTTCAGAGAGGGCCCACGCCATCCTTCCAGTTGCTCAGGACAAAATCTAGGAGTCATGTTTCATTCCTTCCTTTCTCTCGAAGACCACATGCATGTCCAATCTGTCAGCATGTCCTGCCAGGTCTACCTTCAAAATATGTGCAGGATCTGATCACTTCACTCCACCTCCATCCTACAGCCCTGGTCCAGGCCACCACCCTCTCTGGCCAGATTATTGCCTTGGCCTCCTACTCACCACCACCTAGTCTGTTCTTATGATCGGCAGAATGATGCCCCCAAAGACGCCCACCTGTTCATCCCTGTAACCTATGACTCTGATGCCTTACATGGCTAAAGGGCCTTTGCAGATGGGGTTGAGGTTCACGACCTTGAGCCAGGGACAGCAGTCTAGATTACCCAAGTTGGCCCAGTCTAATCACCGGTGTCCTTAAAATCAGAGAACCTTTTCCGGCGGTGGTCACAAACGTGACAATGGAAGGAGGAGGTCAGAGAGAAGACAGCGTGGGGATCCAACAGCATTGTTGGCTCTGAGAGGTAAGAGGCTCCACGCAAGGATCCCAGCAGGGCCTGTAGGAGGCAGGGGCAGCCCCAGCTGACAGCAAGGAAACAGGACCTCAGGCCTGCAACCCATGGAACCAAACTCGGCCAATACCTGAGAGAGTGAGGAAAACCGACCCTCCCCTAGAGTCCCAAGAGGAACACGCTCAGCTGACACCTTGATTTTAGCCAAAGTCAAGAGCTTTTCAGACTTCTGACTTAGCACTGTAAAGTAATAGATTTGTGGTTTTTTAAGCCACTAAATTTGTGGTAATTTGTTACAGCAGCAGCTGGAAACTAATCCAATTCCCCATCCAGCAGCCTGGCAAAATGGAAGTCAGATCATGTCACTTCTCTGCTCAAAACACTCCACTGGCTTTTAATCTGACCCAGGGTAAAAACCAAAGTCCTGACAAAGCTGGAAAGGCCTGTGGCTTGGGCCCTCCCTTTCCTGCCCTTCCCTCTCTCGCTTCCCTGCTGGCTCTCCCCAGCTCCTCCTGGCTTTCTCCTTGCTGCTGTTCCAATGCACCGAGTGCATCTCTGCTCCAGGACATCTGCATGGGTTACTCCCTCTGCCTGGGACCTCTTGCCCCAGATGTCTGTGAGCCTCCTTCCCTCCCTTCAGTGTCTGCTCAATGTCATCTTTCAGATGGGCCTTCTCTGACTCCTCCACATGCAAGTGCAAACCTCCCCCTGCCCCAGGACACCCCATCTCCCTTCCTGATTTATTTATCTTCTTAGCACCTCATATATATGTATATTCATTTACTGTCTTTTCCTCTGTCCCACCCCACCTCCAACTAGAAGGTAAGCCCCATGAAGGCAGGAATTTTGATCTATGTTTGTCACTTCGCTATCTATTTCCAGACCCTAAAGCAGTGCTTTGTGTGTACCCAGGGCCCTGGAATATTTGGTGAGGACTGCATGACCTTGCCCCTGTCTCGTGGAGAAACAGTATTGTTAAGGGAAGTGGGAGGTTGTCTATTCACACGGCCCACATCCCCAGCAAGTTTGCTTCTGAACTCTTTCCACCCTGTGTGATGACCCACAAGGGGCCCAGAACCTGGCCCTCTACCCACCCCAAGCAGCAGCCATGTGGGCAGGAAACAGCATGTACAAAGGCCTGAGGACTGGCCCATCACTGCTTGCTGTCCCGGATCCCCTAATGAAAGGTAACAATAGATGATATGTGATCTGTCCTTCCAGGTCCAGGGACTTTCCCCTCCCTACTGTGCGCCCTCCCACACGCCCACCTAGAACAGCTGGAGTTGTGCTGCCCAATACAGTAGCCACCAGCGACATGTGGCTTTTGAGCCTTGAACTGTGACTAATATAAACTGACATATGTGAGCATAAGATATACTCTGGATTTCAAAGACTTTGTACAAAACAAGAATGTAAATATAAACTCTCATTAATAGTTTTATGTATTGATTACACATTGAATGATGGTATTTTGGAGAAATTAGATTAAATAAAAAAGCATGACTCAAATTAATGTTACCATTCCTTTTCACTTTTTTCACGTGGCTACTAGAAAATGTAAAGTTGCATGTGTGGTTCACATTGCATTTATGTAGGACAGTGCTGATCTGGAGGGAAAAAGCCATGTGGGAAGCAATGCTGAGCACAGGTGGGAGGTTTTTCTCTGTGGTCCCCATGCTCCCTCCCTGGAGAGTTGCTTCTGCCTGTTCATCACAAGAAATAAGGAAGCCATATCCTCCCCTGAAGCCAGGAAGCACCAGCCTCAGTGGTTGCTGATGGAGTTCCAAGTCCCCTGCAGCCTGGGCCTCAGACACTGGCTAGAAAGGTCAGCCATGTCTGCTCCATGGGAGGCTCCTTTGCCAGATGTGGCCTTTGTGCCCAGAGGGCCCCAAGCATGGTCATTCCCTTGGGTGAGTCTCTTGTGGAATGCACTGAGGTCCAAGAAGTGGCTGAGATGGGAGCCCTGCCTCTGCAGACTGGCATCTCTGTCCAAGCTGGAATCATATAGATTTGGAGCCCAATGTGGGCACCCCATTTTGGTTTCTGGCTGTATCTCCAGCACTCTGTGCCAGGGTCTCGGCCCATGAACACCAGGGGCATGGTTGTTGGAGGACGTGGCCTGAGGTGTGGGCCGCAGCATCTGGAGATGTGGCACTTTGTTTTTAAAAATAAGATGAGTCCCGGGTTTCTGGTACTAATGACTCTCAGATCCTATCACCCTTAAAAATATCCTCCAAAGGCGGCTGTTGTCACTGCATTTTTAGCACATACTATTTCCAAGGCTGCAAACATTCTGGGGCCCTGCTGGAGTGGAGACTGCAGATGTGTGAGTCTGTGGAGGCAGCAGCAGCTGCGGAGGTGGAACCAGTCCCCTCTGAGGCTGGCAGGCTTGGGGACTGTGTTGAGCCGCTGTGGAGAGGGGCGGATAGCAAGGTGGGGACCCTGGCTCGGAGGCAGTGTGACCTGCCCTGGGAGAGCCACTTTGACCACCCAGACACGGAGGCTCCCCCACATCCACCTCTCACCTCGCCCCACATACCCAGGTAGCTTAGAATTCTCTTAGAGACACGCCGAGGCAGATACTCAGTGGATCTGCAAATTCCAAATCTCCCAGTTTCCCACCCAGGATAAAAAGGTTGATGACGGAAGCCCAAAAAACCAAGGTCCACATGTATGATGTTTTTTGCTCTTTGGGAGATTCGGTATTCAATATCAGATTGGAATAATGAAGTTTTAGAAACTAACACCGGTGTCTCAGGATTAAATTACAGGACTCCATTTTCATTCTCTATGAGGCTGCCCCTTCCCAGAATTTTGCCAAAGTTTCAGAGCTGTCACAGGCAGCTTCTCTCCAAGTGTGAATTATCTGAGTGAACATGCAACTTTCATCTGGTTTCTTTGTCCTTGGGCCCTGATCACTGCCCGGCAATTCAGAGAAGAAAAACTGACATAGGTTTTTGCCATCTATAAAAAAAAAATAGAAATAGAGGCCCTGTGTGTATCCCAAAGCCACCGGTGGGTATCTGGGGTGGGGGGTGGAGTGACAGTCACTGTTTTGGATAATCTTTGGAAAGAATCCCTGACCAGTGGGCTGAGATGGAGAGAAGGCTTGCAGAGGAGCCATGGAAGCCATCCACCCACCCCTGCCCCTGGAATCAACTGCATGAGTGGCCCTCAGGGATCAGGATGGAGATGAGCCGAGCCCTTGCTCTGGCCTCTGGGACATCTCTTTGCCCTCTGAGGATGGCTGGGTCTGGGGTTCAAGTGCAGCTGGAATATGGGAGTCTTGCAGGTAAGCAGCTCTGATGGGGAGCACATCGCTGAGCCAGCCCCCACCTCTAGCCTCAGACCCACCAAGCTATTGGCCTTGAGGGCCAGCTGAACTTGATAGACATCTTCTTTCCTCTGAGTGGATCTGGCTGGTATAGAGAAAGGACTCAAAGAACAGGGCTCATCAGAAAGGATCCAAGACTTGGCCTCCCCTCCAGCCAACCCCTCCCAACTGAGCAGTGGAGGACAGTGGATGCTTAACAGCACAGACTCTAGAGTCAAAAAATGCAGGGGTACTAATTCCAGTTCTGCCACTTTGCGGCTTTGAGACCTTGGATGGGTGACCTGACTTGAAAAACGGGAATAATAATACCCAGTTTATTAGCTGGCTGTGAGTCTTCAGTGACATGCTGCAAGGAAAGCACTTAGCTTCTGCAGAGGGCACCACTGGGGGCAGACACAGGGCAGGTATGGAGATGCTGCCTCCAGAGGTGCACAGGGTAAGCTCGTGTGCCCTGGAGCAAGACTCCTTCTTGCAATGGAAGCTGCTGTTTTGCCCATGTATCTAACACTTCATGGTCCACTCACCTAGTGCTCCTTTCAGAACATGCCCCTTGCAGGGTCGTCCCACCACCCTCTGCAATGAGCCAGCTGGATGAAGCTCCTAAGACTGGGGGAGGTAGCCACTCTGCATCCTTGGGCCTCAGAATCAGAGCACAGAGGCCCCAGGATTGGCGACTTATTTCTGAGTTCCTCACCCCCTCCCCACGCTGCTTGGTTTATGGACTTTTAGGGCCTCCCCGTCATGGCCAGTGATGACCAGATAAATAAACTTGGCTAAGTTAGAAATTCTAGTCCAGAGAAGCTCGCAGAGGACTTGGACCCATGGCTTCCATTAATAGAGCATATTTCAGTAAAGGCCTCTTAAATCGTGAAGGCTCCCGGGCAGGAGCTGTGGCGTAATGGATGCACTCACTCTAATGGCTCGACGGGAGCTGGAAATCAAAGTGGGGGTGAATGTGTGCTGGTTGGAAGAAGGCCTTCTGCATCCAGGGCACTGGCTGCTTTCAGGTGCATCCAGGGCACTGGCTGCTTTCAGGTGCATCCAGGGCACTGGCTGCTTTCAGGCTTGGCTGTCCCTTTGGGTATTCAGAGTTGAGTGACCTCTGAGGGCTGTACCAATGCCCACGAGAGGGCCAAGCGAACCCTGGCCTGCGAGTCAGGCCACCCACCACCAGCTCACCATGGGAGCTCAGACTGGGTCTTCACCAGACTGTGCCTCAGTTCCTTCATCTGTCCTGTGAGCTGGCTGAGCTGGATGGTCTCTAACTGGAGGCCCTCTCTCTCATGTTAGAGGCCACAGCTTCTCAAAGTTAGAGGCATGAGGCATCAGATCACAAGGCACTGCCTCCAAAGAGGAAAACTGGTTGTCTTGTCCCAGAGGAACGCAATTTTCCAGGGACTTCTCAGTCGTGATGAGAGCAGAGGGTTTGGGGATCCAGCTCACTCAGGAGTTTGAAAACAAAGAACTCTGAGAACAAAGAACTATCAGAGCTGTTTTTAGTCTCCCCAAGGGCAGAAACAGTGGTTCAGCCAAGAAGGGACTTGGGACTTGAGAATGCTAGAAAGAGAAAGGTAAGATTGCCTGTGGCGCTAGCCCCACCTTGGTCCAAATTACTTCTGACCCATGGAACAGGACCAGGGACACTGCCTCTTAACTTCTGATTGCAAGAAAACAACACCTCTCTCAACATTGTGTAGCAGCATCCTTCAAGACCGTAAGACAGTAGCTGTGCAGCACAAAGCCCTCGTGTTCTTTGCTCACCTCTTGCCTCTCTTCCTTTCTGCCTCCCTTGTGTGTTTTCCTGGGTCTGCTTTTCTCCAGTGTTCACCATCTCTTTATGGACACTGACAGAGTGTTCTCTCTCTGCATCAGTTCTGGCAGGAAATGCACGAGCTGACCTCTTTGCTAAAAAAAGATCCATCGCTGACAGAATTTCCTCGGGCTCCAGGGTCTATGAGTGCAAAGCTAGAGCAGTATGTCCCCCTCAGGGTCCCCAGGGCTTACCCCTGTGCCTGTACCCAATACCTCTACAATAAATAATTCTTGAAAAACTTTAAGAGTAAATTCTAAAACAAAATCAGCATGTATATCTGCCTAGGGAACTGCTAATAAAAACCCTAACAAACCCTAGCTCTAAGTAGTAAAAGCTAAAATATGACCCTGATATTGTCTATACCAAAAAAATTAAGCAAGAGTCACATTGCAACAGATAATGTTGATTTGGTAGCAAAGAGAATTGTGAGATACACAAAGTTACAGCAGAATATTTTCAAAAAATGAAACAATAATGGCAGTCAACACAAATAGGCAGCTCAAACACCATGACCACAAAATAGATGCAAGAAAGATGGACATTTCTATGCACCTAACTGTACGTTCTCCTCTCTAAGTGACAGATCAAGCAGACCAAGAACAGAGAAATTATAAGCCTGAAGAATGTGGCAAATGTGGTCTAATAGCCAACATATGGAGGGAACCTATATTCATTCCCTATGGCTGCCATGACAAAGTATCATAGATGGGAGGCTTAAAACAACAGAAATTTATTCTGTTAAGAGAAAATTATTCTGTTGAGTATTCTGTACTCTCCAGAGAGTACAGCTCTGGAGGCCAGAAGTCTGAAAGCAAAGTATCAGGAGAGCCATGTTCCCTCTGAGACCCTGGGTGTGATCCTTCCTCACTTCTCTTTGGCTTCTCATGGTTAATCCTTGCTGGCTTTTAACCGCATTACTTTAATGTCTGCCTCTGACATCACGTAGCATTCCCCACATCTGTCTATGTGCAGTTTTCTGTCCTCTTATAAGCACATCAGTCATATTGGATTAGGGTTCACCCTACTGGCCTCATCTTAACTTGATTATACTTATAAAGGCCCCATTTTTAAATAAGGCCACATTCACAGATGCCCGGGGCTAGGACTTCAACATATATTTCTGGGGACATGATTCAACCCACAACAGAACCCAATGACAAAGCAAGAAGATGCATTTTCTTTGCAAATGTGCTAGTGGCACCAAGTACAATGACTTGGACTCTGCAGATATTCTTCCACATCCACGTATTTATTCATATAAATGAAATCAATATTCTCCACAAATCTTACAAATCTCTTTTATATTATTTGTTGCAGTTCATGTTTTGTTTCTGGTTTTATTAGTTTATGTTTTTGTTCTTTGATCAGTTGGACTAATGGCTTTGTAGATTTTTTCAAAGCCTTAATTATTGGTTTTGTCCATCAGTACTCATTTTTTCCATCCTATTTATTCAGCTTTATTATTGCTTGCTTTCCTAATTTTCTTGACCTCCTTCTCACATCTCTAAGACCTTTAAGGCAGAGACTTAGTTTACTCTGTGTGAAGGTGTGTGTGTGTTTAATCTTTCCTATAGACATAGGGATTTAAAATAATACAGTTTTTCTTTTGGCAATGTTCCATATGTTTTGATATGTTACACTTTTTAAAAATTATGATTTTTGTTCTGGACTTTCTTCTTGGCTTAGGCATCTTTTAAGGCAATTCTTTTTAATGTCCATTAGTGGGGCACCCCAAAATTACTTTATTTCTAACTTTCTTGTGCTACAGTTGGGAATGTGGTAAGTGGAATTTTACCCACAGTCCAGCATTCTCTAGGAGAAGTGGCACTGTTTGGGGTTCCAGGAGTGATGGCTGACTCAACTACTCTGATTGCTGACTCAACTCCTGATCTCTTCTGCCCCTCCCTCTTCTTACAACAGTTTTTCTGCTTCCAACCTGTGTTTCTCTGGCTTTCCCAGTGTACATCGGCCTGCTGAACTGACCCTACAAAGCTAGAGTCCTCTCAGCCAGGGATGAGCTAGGGGAGGAGGTGACAGAGGAAAAGAATGTGGGTGCTCCCATCCTGGTCACACCTGTGACAGGGGCCCTGCTCTCCCTATGTGAAGCCAGTGGCTGGGTGCAGATCTGTGAAGTCAACAGCAGAGTTCTGGGGGTGTTCTGGAGGCCTTTGATGCCAGGCAGACAAGGATTGTGGCCAGGCCTTGGCTCCTTCCCTATCTCCAGTGACATCCAGGAGGATGTCACCCTCCTCAGAACACCCCTCCAGCCCTCTGAAGTGGCATGCCCTACCACCTGATCAGGCCTTTCCTTCCTGAGGTCTCCCTGGCTCAGCCCCAACCAGCTACCATCACTGCATTCACTTGAGTGAAAAGGCCATCACTGCGTTCACTCCAGAGACTGGCTCTGAGCTTGTCTCACCTCCCTCGCCACCACCCACCCCCTCTCAGAGGCAGAAGGCACGCACCTTCCCTGTGCCAGTCCAACTGTTCAGAATATTCTGCCTTTGTTTGGCTCTTTCTTACTCACTTTTCAGGTCTCAGCTTCATAGCTGAGATTTGAGCACATGCTAAGTGCTAGGCACTATGCTGAGTAATTTACATATATTAATTCATTAAATCCTCATAATAACCATATGAGATAGGTATATGTTATCTCCATTTCATAGATGAAGAGACTGAGGTTCAGAAAGGTTAGCTGCTCATCCACAGTCCCTCAATTTGCAGAACTGGGGCTTACATCTGGGGCCACCTTACTCCAAAGTCCCCACTCTCAAGCACTCTTCACTGACTCTGGAAGGCCTTCTCTGACCCCTGCCCTCTGCTCCTTCCCTACCCCATGATGGCCTGTGCCTCCTCTGGTCCCACAGCCCTGTGGCTATGCTGATGGGTAATTGCTTGTTTGCCTTCCTGCCTTCGCCTTTAAGACGAGGAGCTTTTTGAAGGCAGAAATGGAGGGCAGGTTGTCTGCTGCTCTATTACCTGCACTTAGGAAAGGGCTTAAAGGTCATTAAGTGTTCACTAAGTGGATTAATGGATAAATGGGTGGATGGGTGAATGGGTGAATGGATGGGTGGATGGATGGATGCATGGGTGGATGCAGGAGTGGATGAGTGAATAGATGGATGAGTGAATAAATGGGTAGATAGATGGATGAATAGGTAGATGAATGGCAAATGCTGGAGACATGGAAAGTGCTAAGACACTGTACCTGCCCTTGGGGAACACTCGGTCCAGAAAAGACAAGCCAAGGATAAGGATGCAGGTGACTAGGTGTGGGTGGAACGTGTGACGGCCTGGTAGTGTCAGTCTGCCAGCAGCTGGTTCCTGGGGCACATACTCAGTGAAACCTCCTGAGACAAAAGCTCTCATAGGTGGGGCATAAGGGCTGTCAAAGGTTATGTACTCAAAGCTGCTATGAACACGCTTCCTCCATGCATGCCTTATAGGATTAGGTGCGGTCTCTAAGCTGGAATGCCACGCGTAGATTCCGCTCTAAACTTGAGAAATAAAACTATTGAGATTATTGAGAAATCTATTGAGATTACCTCCTTCCAGATTAGTTTTCTAGACTCTAAAACAGGATCACATTCACTTAAGGGGACATGGGCCCCGATGAACTTCGATGCTGCGAGTGAAGCGAAAGCACTCCAGTTGCAGCCACAGCAAAGCAACAGTGCGGAGTGGGAAATGGATTCATGCCCAGCAGCCATGGAGGCGTGGCAGAGAAAGGCAGAGGTTATAGTGTTGGAAAGCTAGTTTGGGGCCTGTTGAACATTTCCAGGAAAAGGAGCTCAAACTTGGTTCTGCAAGCAGGGAAGGAACACTGATGTCGCCAGAGCAGGGCTTAGCGTGCTTGCGGTGGTGCCTTAGAAAGCCACCTTTCTAAGGCACTCAGGAGGGCAATGTGTGCAGAAGGGCACCTTAGAGGAGTGTGTCAGGACGTGGCCTCTCACTGGCACTGGCTGGACACAGGGAAGCTGCGGAGGGTCAGGTGCCCTTAGCTTGGCAAGACTCAGGAATTGAGTCCCAGGAGCCGCTGACATTCCAGGACAAGTTTGTGGAAGCCCAGTTGTGAGAAGTAAGTGGGGTACGGGGAGGGGAATGCAGTGGGAATGGTGGAATGGTCTGAAAATTACAAGCTATCAGAGAAGTTTTCTGCCTAGTTACACTTTAGCGATTTGGATCTCCAACACTAATTTGAATATTAATCATTTTGAAAAAAACATACCCATGCAAATATTTCTCCTTTTAAACACCTGTCACCACCATCCTGATAAATGGCTTGCTCAGCAGCCCTGCTTGCATCCAGAAGCTCAGCCCAGCCATCCCCCTTTTCCGCACCGTCTCACCGACTCCTCCTTCCACCAGGGCCTCATGTAGCACTCTGACCCCTCTTCCCTGGGCGGGTCTGGTCTCCCAACTCTGTCCTCAAGCTCCCTTAAAAGAGAGGACCACTCTGCCCTTCCGCTGCCTCCCCCAGGACATTCTCCACCCACTCGGCCAGCACCAGGTGCTTCAGTAACTGATCTCTCAGCTAAGTTTGCCAAGTGTCTCTAAGAATGTCATCCGGCCACCTCCTCCGAACATGCCTGGGGGCATAAAGGCTGGGCCTGAGGGTCCTACCCAGAGAAAAAGAGTGAGGGAAAACCGGAGATAACAAGGAGTTTCTGGACTCCCAGGCAGCGAGTAGTGGGCGGTACCAGACAAGATGCTCACTTGGGAGCCTCTGGAGGAGTCAGTTAGAGGGTAGGCAGTGTGCACACCCCCTATCTCCAGGTCTTATTGCCTGCCTGGCTAGGACTGCAGGGAAAGTTCTGCAATCAGGGACAGCTGAGATGTTCATGGAAACCAGTGAGGATCACAACAGGTGCAATGGTCATGATAATGGCAGTGGTGGGAATTGATGTTCACTGAGCCCTCCCTGCATGCCAGGCACTGTGCCACCTACTTTCAGGGCCTCACTTCATGTAACCCATACCACAGTGCCAAGAGATGAGTGTTATCATCTTCACTTTACCTTTGAGAAAACTGAAGTCTGGAAAGGTCACACCTCTTGCCCAGTGGTGGCACCAGGATTGACCCTCTTCTGAACCAAGCACCCGCCTTATTAACCTCCTGTGCTGTAGTGCTCCTGGCCACCCCCACCCCGCCTCTCCCTGGCATCCCAGCTTTGTCCCTGTACTCGGGCCTCTGCTCTTCTCTCCTGTCCTTCTCCCTGCCCTCCCTGGTGCTTTCTTTCTCCCCTCCCCCGAGCAGGACCCCAGATCTCATCCTGACCTCAGCCAATAGCCCCAGCTGTGGATCCCACGTCCACCTCAGAGACCCTGGCCTGGCTGCTCCCATCTGCAGCCTTAAGCTGTGCTCCAGCTGGAATCCACAGGTGGACAGGGCCTCCTTCCCCTGAGTGGGAATGTGTCACTGAGCCATGCCTTCTGCAGGCGTTTGGTGAGCATGTGCTGTGGCCAGCATGGTGCCAGGCACAGGTGGAAATCCCACCAGACCACACCCCTTTTCCCCTGGCCTGTGGTTCTCAGGCCGCTCTCTGATGGGGCCTATGGGCACCCTGACACTCTGTCTTTACCAGTGAACCTCCTCAGACATATGGTTACACCAGAGTCAGCTCCATGCCAAGAGTCAGAAGTATTACTGCCCCTGGCACAGGTGACCTCTTGTCCCAGCCAGAGATCTCCTGCGGATGCAAGAGACTGAGGTCAAAGGCAGGTGCCAGGCCATGGTGAGTGACTGCTCCATAAATGAGGGACCATGTGAGTTCTCAAATGCAAGAATGAGTATCAGGGAGAAGGGCCAGAATTGCCTTTTCTCGGGTATTTATTGAGGAGGAATGCAGAGAAGTCCCTTTCTTGAAGGAGGCAGGCACAGAGTAAGCCTTATATCTCTGCAGCACTCTGTGATTTGCAAAGTTTTGCACGTCCATTATTTCATTCTCATCTCTCACAAAAACCCAGTAGATGAGGCAGTCCTGGGAATATTGTGCTGAATTTGCAGGTGAAGAAACTGAGGCTCAGAGATGGGAAGCAAATTCCCTAATATAACACAATTAGTAAGGGACAGAGACAGTGCCTTCCCTTCCCCAACACCACCACCACCACCACCACAAAAAAAAAAAAAAAAAAAAAAAAAAATTCAGGTGAATTTCTTAGGCCCTGCCTTCCTGAAGAGACTATATGGCTGTGGGGAGCGGGTCTTTCTATATCTAACTGCCACATGGCAGAGCTGGCTGCTTCACATGCAGAGGAAGGACACTTGCCTGCATTTCTGAGCTGGAGGGGTCATTGCTTAGGGCTTGTCAAGCAACCACGTGCATCTCTAATCCAGATCTGGGAGGGGGAGACTAATTGCCATTTGTGACCAACCAACTCTCAGCAGTGACCAAGCTCCTCCATGACAAATTACGGTGCCTATTACTCCCTTGGCCCCGAGGCCACCTTGGTCTCAAAGTAAAGCTCTGAGTGCTATGGTGGCTGGCGCTAGGGCCCCTGCTGCGTGGCCGGCACCGCCCCTCCATGCCCCATGGGATGGAGAAGCTAATTTATTCAGATGTGTGACAGCTAACAGGCTTATCTAACTACAGTAAAATCATTTTCTGAATTATTCATGTGATATTTGAAATCATGATTGTAGGAACAAATTAGCTACCCAAAAACTGGAAATGAAGGCTGCCTCATTAATAACGCATTGGGCAGGGCGGGCAGGATAGCAGGAGCTCGGAGGACTCGGCTCTGAGCATAGTGATGGGGGAGCTCCATTTCCAGCAGGCCCTTCCAGGACAGGCATCACACATGCGGCCTCCAGCAAGAGTGCGTGAGTCTGAGCCACTCCACGCGTGTGTTGCCTCTTTGAGGATGGGTGTGTTTGGCCCTCCCGGGGTCCCTGCTTTTCTCTTCTGGTGTCCCCAAAGCTTACCTTCATCTGGCCAGGAGTGCTCCATCTGCCCCTCTGACCCTTGGCCTGCCCGGGTCATGAACAAGCTGACTTCACATCACAGAGGTGAGGGAGACTTGACACCGGCCTCTGAGGGTGTCTGGTTGGGAGACCTAGCACCTTCCCTGATGAGCAATTGGGTATCCTTCTCTCGTCCTGGGGAAATCTGCCTGTGGATCGTGGAATACACAAGACCCCAGAAGTCACAGGCGACTCAGGCCAGTTCTCACAATGGTTGTGGTGAGGCAAAGGCAGCACCACCAGCCAGTCTCTGTGACTTTTTATAATCGGGGGGTGGGAGGCAAGAGTCCAAACTTCCTTATCTGTGTTAGTTCTGGTTTCTCAGGCTGTGCACCTAAGGATTTGGACAGGGGGCTGTGGTACGTCAGGGCTTCACAGCTCTGCTGGGCCTGATGAGAAAACCTGGGCAAGTCAACAGCCTCTCTGGGCCTCAATTTCCCCCTCTGGCAAATGAGATTAGCAGGACCTGATGTCATAGGATCATTTTAGAAGGAAATGCATGAGAGCCCAGTTGAGAAAGCTCTTCAGAAAGTATCAGTGTGTCACAATGTGTCATCAATGTGGTAAATCAGTGCTGCCAATTCATTTATTCACCTAATTACACTCTAATTGTTCCACAATAATTAGATGATTATAACAGTAATATCAGTCATAATCTCTTTAGCCACATCTCTAATGCCAAGTTCTGGCCCTTTGAGATCTGGAGACCCCTCTGGGCTCATGTCCTAGGTCTCCCAGGCAGTCCTGGATTGGCAGCATTTGAGAGGGCTTCTCCCTCCAGAGAGGCGGGCTTCTCCCTCCAGAGAGGCTGCCTCCTGTAGGTTGGTTTAGCAGGTTAGATGTTTCCATAAACAGAGGTAAGTGCAGCCTCAGAAATAATTAGGGAAGTGACACGTCCAGCTCTAACATGAAGTTGCTAAGGGCCAGGCATGGTGGCTCACGCTTATAATCCCAGCACTTTGGGAGGCCGAGACGGGTGGATCACTTGAGGTCAGGAGTTGGAAACCACCCTGGCCAACATGGTAAAACCCCATCTCTACTAAAAATACAAAAATAACTTGAGTGTGGTGGCAGGCGCCTGTAATCCCAGCTACTCAGGAGGCTGAGGCAGGAGAATCGCTTGAACCCAGGAGGCAGAGGTTGCAGTGAGCCGACATCGTGCCACTGCACTTCAACCTGGGCGACAGAGGGAAACTCAGTCTCAAAAAAAAGAAAAAAGAAAAAAAAAAAGAAGTTGCTGGGACCACATTAGAACCTGCACTCAAGAGTAAAGCTAGAGCCCTGGCAACCCCTCCCAGGATAACATCAGAGCAAACTGGCCCCACGCCCGTGACAAAAGTGCAGGGGTTAAGATGTGGAAGAAGAGGAGGCACCACATGCTGACGGAGGCATTCAGACTGGAGCAGGGCCTGCAGCCTCCAGGTCTGACAGTGGTCTTCCAGAGGCCCCCAGGGGACAGAGGCTTTTGTGCTGCCTAGAGCAACTTCATCTTATCACTGTCCCCCACCCACCATGTTCAGGAGCATCCCCCAAGGCTTCTGCCAGATGGTAGCTCCTATGAGCCCAATGGCCACCTCCTGGAGCCTCTTCGGGCCAGACCCAGCCACAGTGAGCGTGTTAGACACCCACAGACCTGACAGCAGTGCCATCTGCCAACACACGAAAGGGTAAGAAGTCGAGATCCACCAGGAGGCCACAGGCAGAAAGGGGCGATTTAAATGCTCAGGCCCAGCTTCTCAATACATCAAGTAGGATGGTGCCCCTGCTCCCAAAGCACACAAACAATTTCCTCATTTTTTGTGCAGGCAAACAAATACATTCTTTAAAACATTAATGGCAAGAATATATTTGATAAGCAGATTTTAGCTACTCTTGTCACCAATATAAGAAACTGTGAAATTTGTTAATCCGCTTCACTATAGATTTGTTAATCTGCTTCACTATAGTAACCATTTTACTACCCGTATGTATTCCATAGCATCGTGTTGTAAACCTCATATATGTGCAATAAAACTTATTTTTAAAATATACATACTATTACCTTGGGAAAAAAAAGCATATTTGAAATCCACAGGGACAGGCAGTGATAGTGTGGGCATCTGCCACCAAGGTGACTGAAAGACGGAATGTAGGCCGGGCGCGGTCGGTGGCTCGCGCCTGTAATCCCAGCACTTTGGGAGGCCGAGGAGGGTGGATCATGAGGTCAGGAGATCGAGACCATCCTGGCTACCACGGTGAAACCCCGTCTCTACTGAAAGTACAAAAACTTAGCTGGCTTGGTGGCGGGTGCCTGCAGTCCCAGCTACTCAGGAGGCTGAGGCAGATGGCATAAGTAAACCCGGGAAGTGGAGCTTGTAGTGAGCCTAGATTGCGCCACTGCATTCCAGCCTGGGTGACAGAGTGAGACTCCATCTCAAAAAAAAAAAAAAAAAAAAAAAGACAGAATGTAGTCACCTTGTCAGCTCTGCCAGCCTCGACCAGGCAGGTGATGCTGAGCTGTACTGTGACCTCAAAGTAGCTACATAAACCTTGGGGGCTTAAGACGGTTGCTAGAAAAAGAAAGAACTGTTCTTGAATTCAACCCAGCAAGGGCTTGCTGCACACCCACTGTGCGCCCAGGTTGCTGGAAGCAGAGATAGAAAGGGAGAAGGTCAGGAGGAGACAGCCCCTCTCCACAGCCCTTGCAGACTCCAGTAGAAGCCAGATGCAGCTACGGTCAGGTGGTCTCAGGAAGGCTTCCTCAGCTGACCTTCCCTGCTCCAGGGTCTCTTTCCTGATACTGCCCTCACTTCTCCCACCTAGCTTACTCCTCCTCATCTTCAGAGCTCAGCTCCCTCACCACTTCCTCTGGGGAGCCTTTCCTGACTTCAATGACTGAGTCAACCTCCACGCTAGGCTCTCCCAGCACCTCGTGTGTGCCTCTCTCTTGGCATTTACCACCACTATAAATTCACATGTGCTCTGGTGATGAACAGAGGCTGAGCTCCACCACAGAAGGCTTCACATTTGCCTCACAGAACATACTCAGGATACACTTGCTGAACAAATGAGTGAAGAGCGAGTGAATATTTCTTGGGCTCTGGACCCCAGAGAGACACCCAAGTGAAAGATTTCCAAACTGACTACAGATAATAAGAACAAGGGCAGCTGGGTGCAGTGGCTCACGCCTGTAATCTCAGCAATTTAGGAGGCTGAGGTGGGCAGATCACTTGAGGTCAGGAGTTCCAGGCCAGCCTGGCCAACATGGTAAAACCCCATCCCTACTAAAAATACAAAATTAGCCTGGCGTGGTGGCACATGCCTGTAATCCCAGCTACTTGGGAGGTTGAGGCAGGAGAACTGTTTGAACCCAGGAGGCAGAGGTTGCAGTGAGCGGAGATGGCACCACTGCACTCCAGCCTGGGTGACAGAGCAAGACTGTCTCAAAAATAAAAATAAAAAGAGCAAGGGCAAACGGGACACCTCCTATGGGGCCCTCAGTTCCGGGCACAGAGACAAACACCTGGGAAAGCCTCGTGCCTCACTCCAGGGGACGGACCACATCGGGGTGGAGATGGAGACCAAGAGGGCTCCGGCTCAGGTGCCCAGTGAGCCTGTCCTGTAGAGAGTCCCAGGTGGACCAGGAGCCAAGAAGGCTGCAGCATTCATCCCAGAAACACACTGGTAGGGGCTTCAGACTTTAGGAAGAGCAACCAGCCAAAATCCGTGAGCTGTCTTGAATTTAGAAACAGAATAATGGCCTGGACCTTACCCCTGACAACTTAGTATCAGTCCATGAGGTATAAAGTAGGTCACTTCCTCCCTGGTGCAGAGGTGCTGTGTATTTTTATAACTAAGTTTGATCATCATCAAGTGATGAGCTTATAACATTGTTGTCCCTTAGGGCATGGCCTCAATTTATGAGCCTTATTTTTAACTGGAGTGGAACAGGGCTAGATCAAATGCTACTAATGTGTTAAGATCCCCTGGGCCTCGTGTATGGTGCGGAGTGATCAGTCCAGGTGGGTGGTCTGGCCATGCGAGGTAGGGCAGTGCCTAATGACTCATGCCTGCTGGGTACCTGGCCATCCTCAGGGCCTTTCTGTGGGGCATTCTCAGCTCCGAGTCTACCTCCTCCTGCTCCTCTTCCCTTCAGGACTTTATCATCTCCGGGGTCTTCATTGGCTCGAGGAGCAAGCTGGGCTTATCAAGTATTGGAGGCCACAAGGGATAAGAGGCCTCGCCCATGGTCACCTGGTGCCTCGGTCAGAGCTGGAATCCAGCCGTAACCCAGGGTCCACTACTCAGGGTTTCTGATCCTACAGAGGCACTGGGGCCTCCAGCAAGGGGAGCATGCAGCCTGAGAGACATCAGCATTCTGAGGCTGAGCACTGCATAATGGAAGGGCGATAACAAGGACAGCAGGTCCCCGTCCTGCTGGGATCTCAGCACCAGACACAGGGGAGGGAGGAAACGCAAACGCCCAGAAGGCCTCATTTCACACTCCAGTGGACCATGTGCACCAGAACTTGTTTTGCTCTCCTCCTGGGCCCTCAGTTGCAAGGCATTTCCCAGCTGCCCTTGTGGCTAGGAGTGGCCATGTACCTGGGCTCTGACCAGCGGGATGTGGGCAGAAGTGATGGGCTTGCCAGCCTGGCCCACCCAAACCTTCCACGGGAGATTCACCCAGCTGCTTTCCATTCTGGCAGGAATGGAGATGACCCCTTAGTGATGGAAGGGTCATTAAAGTCAGAAGGGTCATGACACAGAAGGGGGCCTGGGTCCCCGAATCACTGCCTGGAGGAGAGCTGCCTGACCTGGGTCACTCTTACTAGACTGGGTGTGAAAAGGAAAGATACTTTATAGTGTTATTGAGCTCAGCTACAGAGATGGCAAGGATTTTCCATCTCATCAGCAAGCATTTGCCCTGATAGACCCCAGGCACTCCAAGGGACTGTGACCAGTAGCTCCTTGTCTCCTTTCCCAGCTCAGCTGGCTGCAGGCCCAGCACTTTAAGTCACATTTCCTTCACAGAGTGATAGTTGAGGATCACGGACCTGGCGAGGGTCAGACATCAGCCACACAGAAAAGGAATAGATGCCCTCGTAAGCTCTGTCCTGGCCAGAACCTTCCCATGGGTAGAGACACTTTGGCTCCAGGCTGGGCCTCCCAGGCTCATGCACAACTCATGGCAATGGGAGGTGGGCGGTCCTGGTGGAGACTACCTGCCCCTCTAGAAATCTGGCTTCCCATGCAGCATACCCACTAAGGGGCTCTCAGATTCCTCACCTATCAAAAAACAAGCCAGCCCAGAGAGCTGCTAATAGTGTTACTGGGAGAACTGAGTGATATTACAAAGGAGGAGATGGTTTGAAAAGTCAAGTAAGGAAGGATCTTTTTCTCTGAGGGAATCTCTATCCTGGAGGAAGGGATCTCACCGTGGCTTCTATCTTGGTGATGATGTTGACTCACTGCAAGCAGTGATCACCCTGAAATATGTCTAAAGCAGTGTCCCCTTGCTCGGAGCAGCTCGTGGCTCTTCTGTGAAGGAGAGTGTGAGCACTAGCTATAAGACCTCAGCCTTGGCCTCTCTGACCTCAGCCACAAAGGGGGAAGCATATTGGTGAGGATTAAATGAGGTGCTGCACGGAAGGTGCTTTGCACACAACAAGCACTTACTAAATGTTAGCTGACATGCTTAGAAGGAAGTGGAGAAGAGGGCGGGACCAGAAGACCCTGGCTGAGGCTGTAGAAGTCCCTGGGCCTCTCTACTCTTCCCTCTTCCAAGCCACAGGGGCAGACTGCCAAGACCGAGCCCGCGGACCTGGGGCTCGAGAGCTAAATCTTGTCAGACAAAACGACTATCCAGCCCCTGAGTCATAGCTCTGAGCAGCCATGTCCACAGTGGGGAGCCTGCCTGCCCAGGGCTCCATGTGACTCCAACCTGCAGAAAGGGCCTAGTGGGGTCCAGCCAAGCAGACGGACTAGAGACACTGCTCTGTGGTAGACGAGACCCAGCCACAGGAGGTTGGGCACCAGCCACGGGAGCTCCAGACTGCCTCACAGTCAAGAGCTGGTGAGAAGCCTACTGTGCTGAGGGGCAAGCATCTGGAAGACCGAGATGGCAGGCCCTGAGCTTGGAGCAGGTGCAGGCTGCATTCACAGGGCCCAGAGGAAAGCCCAGAGGCCTTCCACCTTCCCCCAGAGGCCACGGCCTCATATAATCTCTGCAAATGGGCCACGAGGCCCCTAGCAGCATACTAAACAGATGGAGGCCGGGCCAATGGGAGAGGCACCAAGGGCATCTTCAGAGGCCGCCCTGGGAGCTGCACCAGAGGGCCTACCATCTCCCTTAACTCCGCTCTCACTGAGACCCAGCATGGGTCACCCAGGGCCAAGGGTTACTAACCTGAACTGTTATTCTAGCTGCTCCTTTGTCCCTAGGCTTTCATTATACCTGGAGAACATCTCCATTTTGTGCAAAGAGCCTGACCCTCTCTGCCCTCCCTTCCCATGGCTCACACTCTTTTCTCCCATTTTGGTTCAACTCAGGAAATGTTTCATGGTGCCCACATTCAGAGGCCTGGGAAGTAGCGCCCCCTTCTCCACCTGAACTCTAAACCAGTTGACGAATAAGACACTAAAGCAGGTAGGGGACCAAAAGGTCATCTTTATTTCTAAATAGCCTGAATTAGAGACCATGACTTATGTCTAAGGGCAAATGGCTTTCTCCTCTTCTACCTCAAAATGAGGGAGACTGTCCCATCGAGTCAGGTGAGGACGCGCCATAGGACTGAGAACACACTGTCGAGAAGCAGCCTGGCTCCCAGGACCAGGAGGAAAGAGATGGGCAGGTGTACATGCCCCTTCCTGTCCCACACCTGTCAGCCAGAAACAGCCAGGATGGGACAAGAGCCAGGAGCGATTGGGAAAGCAGAGGTGTGGGAAGTGCTATTCCCCTAACATCGTGGCATAGACAAACACAAACAAGCAAGGGGGAGGAGGCACAGAGCAGGGGTGGCTAAGAACACAGGCTTTGGCAAAGTGCGGTGGCTCACACCTGTAATCCCAGCACTTTGGGAGGCTGAGGCAGGTCAATTATCTGAGGTCAGGAGTTCGAGACCAGCCTGGCCAACATGGTGAAACCCTGTCTCTACTAAAAATACAAAAAATTAGCCAGGTGTGGTGGTGGGCACCTGTAATCCCAACTACTCAGGAGGCTGAGGCAGGAGAATTGCTCGAACCCAGGAGGTGGAGGTTGCAATGAGCCAAGATCATGCCACTGCCCTCCAGGCTGGGCAACAAGAGTGAAACTCTGTCTCAAAAAAAAAAAAAGAACACAGGCTTTCTGAGTAAGGCCTGTGTTCCACTCTTGGCTTCACTAGCTGTGTGATGCTAAGTTTCTTAGGCTTTCTGAGCCTCAGCTTCCTCCTCTGTAAAATGAGGATAGCCACACACCTGCCTCACGGGGAGACTGAAAAATCAAAAAGATAATCCACATCAGGCCTTAACCCAATGCCCTGTACGTGATGGTGGTGGCTGTTGTGGTGGTCGTTGAAATTATCTGAGCCTCTCCTTCAAGGCCTCACAGTCCAGGAGGCAGGTGGTCACAGACAGGACTTCACCACACAGGAGCAGAGCTGGGTGGCTGGACCCATGCTCAGCTGGGCCCATGTGGGAGGTGCCATGACGGAGGGTTGGGTCTGGAGGCAGCAGCGTGGGGCAGGCATCCGGGAGAAGCCATTATTTCAACTGGGCATTGAACAGTAGATGGGAGCTGGGGGTGTGGTTGGGGCAGTGATGGAGGTTGCAGGAAGGAGAAGGATGAGGGAGAATTCCAGGCAGGAAACAGCATGGATGAAATGGGGACAGGTTGAAATTAAGGCTTATTAAGGGCCTAGGAAGCAGCTGCTGACAAAGGACGGGTTCATGTTGGGTGCGATAGAGGAAGCTATGGGAGAAGCGGTAAGAAGGTGGTTCTGGCCCACCTTCAGATGGGCCCCTGCTGGGATTCTGAAGCCAGGGGGAGCCAGCGATGGAGGGGAGACATTCACTCAGTACATGCCAAGGTCTCATCACCCTAGTGCTGGCACACAGTGAACAAAACAGATGCAAACCCTGCTTCGTGGCATCTACACTCCAGTGGGACAGACAACAATGAGCAAACCTAAGAGGACAAAACACGGATCATGTCAGTTACCAACGGAAAGAGAAAGTAGGGAAGGGGACTGGGTGGTGTAGAGTAAGGCTCACAGAGAGGGTGACAGCTGAGTAAAGACATGGTCAAAGCTGCATGCTCAGGAGTTTGCTTAGGTGATGATATAGTGAATGAATAGGAGACAGGGGAAGCTGGACGACTGGGGCCACACTTAGGGGCTAGGGCAATGGTCGGGGTTGGGTAGCCCTGTTCCCCTGCAGGCTGAGCCCAGTGGCTCCCCAAACTCACAGTGGCAGGGTGGGTGGGTTCTATGCCTTCTTCATTCTTAGACACACTCCCTGAGTTGAGCTGTGAGGGTTACTTCTAGCAGGCCTGGAATTCATCTGGGCTGTGTTACTAAAATAAAGGCTGTACCTACACAGTGCTGAGCCCTGGTCAGGTTGAGAAACTTACGGATTAACAGTGTTGCTTTCCGGCCATGGAGCTGCAGGGCAGTTTGTACCAGCTTGATGCACTGTTTATTGATAACAGCGAGATTGATGACTTGCACCTGGTCTTAATGAGGCCCCCAAAGGGCACTTCCATTGGTGTGGTACCCTGACAAGAAATAGGCGTATGTGACCAGCAGGATATCAGAAGCCCCAGCCAAGACTGCATTTTGGGTTTCCCAGTTCTGAGGCATTCCGTTCTCATGTCAGTGGTTCTTGATTCAAGAAATTGCAGCCAGGATGCTCTTTCACCGGGAGGACAATCAGAGTTCACGCCCGGCCTCTTCAGACTGCGATGAGGCACTCTGGCAGTGATACAATTCCTGACTGTAATGCTATGGCTGTCTTATGTCCTCTTCTTGCAATAAACCATAAATTTGTAAGCACTGTCATTTGGGTCCTGTGCATCTTCTTTATCCATCAAACCCCTGTCTAATTGCCACCCTCAGTGCTTTCTCTAGCACTCTTCATGTTTCAACTGCTGGGCAAGGTTTCTCTGTCTTTCTCAATTAGGTCTTAGAACCAGGCCACCACTGCAGCCTCTTTTAAATTTGTTTTTCACTTTGTACTCCAGAACCGGTCATTGTTAGTGAGATGGGGCTCACTCAAAATTTGGAAATGTTTCCAAATTCTGGGAGGAAAAAATTTTTCTGAATTAAAACTTGTGGTAGTGGAAACTTGAATTTCAAATCAGATTTTCTAACTGAATTGAAGGCTATGCAATTAAGCAAATGAATGACTAATGAAATGATTATAAAGCACTTTGCAGAAATGTTATGTAAATGCAGGCGGAGAATCACAAATGTGATGACAGTCACACTGCCATTGCTTTTGATTTGGGAGAGTGCAGTTCCGAGTCCTCCTGCAGGGATGCCAGGCACTGGTATTCAAAAACACCTCGTTGTCTTGACAGCTCTGAAGCTGGGCCCTTTGGGAAAAGTTGGGTATCCTAACCACAGGGCTTGGGAGTTGCCTGTAAGCCCAGGTGTCCACTGTGTCCTACTCGGCAGGCAACTGAGATGGCCTCAGGTGGGGCTGCTGGGAGAAGTTCTGCAGCATGTCAGGAAATGGTCCCTCCAAGACCCCCCTTCCCCAGCAAAGTGACCTGCGGTGGCAGTTAGACAGGGCTCAATGGTTAAACAAGACGCATAGGACCCAAATGACAGTGCTTACAAGTCTACGGTTTATTGCAAGAAGAGGATGTAAGACAGCAATAGCATTACAGTCAGGAATTGTATCACTGCCAGAGTGCCTATCGCAGTCTGAAGGAGCCAGGCGTGAACTCCAATTGTCCTCCCTGTAAAAGGACATCCTGGGTGCAATTTCTTGAATCAAGAACCACCAACATGTGCACGCAATGCCTCAGAACTGGGAAACCCGAAATGCATAGATTTTCAACCTCTTATGAAGCTCAAGAATATCTGCTCACATACCTGCGCAGGGCGGAGCAAGGACTCTGCTACCCAGGTCCTAGCTTGGTCCAAGTTCATTACAGAAATGGCTGAGGCCCGTGGACTGCAGGGGCATACAACACTGGGGAACTAGAACTCACTGAGCAGCCAGACAGAAGAGTGGACCAGGCATAGTTGTCCCGGTGGCTTTAACCAGAAAAGGCTTCCAGGGGAGGTAGGGGTCAAAGAGGGCCTGTTAGAGCCCAAGCCAGCTAAGCTTCTTGGAGGGACACTTCTAGGGGACGGAGGACTGAGAGTGGAAGGTTTCATAGAAAGGGTCAAGCATCACCCTGCCCACACTGCTTATTTCAAAGTGCAAATATCCCATGGCTGCAGTTAAATGCTCCCCATGGTTGGGATGCTGCCTGTCCCTGTTCTTCACAGTTCCAGGCTGGGGATCCACCTCCACCATGTAAGATGGAATGTGGCTCCACATGGCCAGGTCTATACACCATCAATCAGATATGAAGCAACTCTGGGGGCTACCCCATCTTACTTCCTTCCACTCTGGAATTATTTGTGCTAGAGGGTACCTTGGAGCAGTAACTTCATAGACCAACAATGTCCAATCAAGCACTGTAGAACTGCTGTTCCACAATTAAACTCTGTAGCCACAATTTGTTTATCAATAAAATGTAGGCCGGGTGCCGTGGCTCATATCTGTAACCCCAGCACTTTGGGACGCCAAGGCAGGCAGGTCACCTGAGGTCAGGAGTTCGAGACCAGCCTGGCTAACATGGTAAAATGCCGTTTCTACTAAAAATACACAAAATTAGCCAGGCATGGTGGCGCATGCCTGTAATCCCAGCTACTCAGGAGGCTGAGGCAGGAGAATCGCTTGAACCTGGGAGGTGGAGGTTGCAGTGAGCTGAGATTGTGCCATTGCACTCCAGCTTGGGCAACAAGAGCGAAACTCTGTCTCAAAAATAAATAAATAAATAAATAATGTAATTGTAAGGCCAGGCGTGGTGGCTCATGTCTGTAAACCTAGCACTTTGGGAGGTACAGGCGGGAGAATCTCTTGAGCCGGGGAGTTTGAAACCAGCCTGGGCAACATAGCGAAACCTTGTCTCCACAAAAAGTTTTTAAAAATTAGCCAAGTATAGTGGCGTGGGCCTGTCATCCCAGCTACTCAGGTGGCTGATGTGGGAGGGTCTCTTAAGCCCAGGAGGTTGAGGCTGCAGTGAGCCATGACGGTGCCACTGCACTCCAGCCTGGGAGACAGAGAAAGACCTTGTCTCAAAAAATGAAAAACGAAATTTTTTTTTTTTTGAGACAGAGTCTTGCTCTGTCGCCCAGGCTGGAGTGCAGTGGCACGATCTCGGCTCACTGTAAGCTCTGCCTCCCAGGTTCACACCATTCTCCTGCCTCAGCCTCCCGAGTAGCTGGGACTACAGGCGCCACCACCACACCCGGCTAATTTTTTGTATTTTTAGTAGAGACGGGGTTTCACCGTGTTAGCCAGAATGGTCTCGATCTGACCTTGTGATCTGTCCACCTCGGCCTTCCAAAGTGCTGGGATTACAGGCGTGAGCCACCACGCCTGGCCAAAATGTAATTGTAATTAAGTTTACTTTCCCAAGAAGAAAAAACACTCAGAATCAAAACAGCACAGGTGGAATCAAAGGCTTCTTCACAGAGATGCTTGGGGTAATGCGCAGCCCCTTTTCTTAAGAAAAGTTTCTGCTCAGAGGGGATCCTGGCCTTGCTGTTGCAGCCGTTATAAATCGTCCATGGGCATGAAAATGGAGATGGTCTTTGGAGGCCCGGGGAGAGATAAGGAGAGTAACAGACGCCATAGAGGCCGTGCTTGGCTGTGGGTTGCAGAGATCTCCATCCCGATTGGAACAGTAATTGCTTCATTGGATCATTGCTTTGAAAAATAATGTGGTGGGGGAGCAGAGGCAGCCCGCTGTGAATTCCAAGCAGGAACATACTGAACTGCCCCACAGGGAGGGAACTCCACAGCAGGGAGCACCTGGAGCCAGGAGTCCACTCACCCCAGCAGGAGGACTCTCCAAGAAGAATTCGCCACTCCTGACCTGGAATGTGGAGGTGGGAATGGCCAGACAGGCCCTGGACCCAGTGAAGGATGTCAGGACACTACAGCATCACTGCTCCTGGTGGCAGCCACCATCTCTGGAGCCACTCCTCAAGGAGAGTTAAGATTCAGGTCAGCACCTAGAGCAGCTACCTCAGAGTACTTAATGCCAATCCCTGGGCAAAGAACTTCTACACTAAATTCCATTCTGTCGTCACCACGCTGGGAGGTGGACGTTACTATCCTCATCTGACAGACAAGGAAACTAACACTACAAGGAGATTAAATAGCACGACAAAGTCTCCGTCCTGGCTGAACTTTGGACAAGATCTACGTTTGGGATTCTTCTTGGTGATGGATGATGCCTAGACCAGCCCCAGACACTCTCCCAAGCCTAAGCTCCCCTCTCCTGTTCTGACATCCCCATCCCACCAGGAACCCAAGCTTGTGGCCATTGTGCCAGAAGGACTTCTTCCAGGTTTTAGTATAGTCTGAGTGACCTCTAGGAGTCCTTGGACCTGAGCTAACTCCTGTACAATTTTGGCCGGTTGTCTGGTTAATAAATTAATAATTGGTAATGATAACAGCTAGCCAACATTGTTAGTTATATGCCAGCCACTAAGGTAAGCATTATCTTATATGGCCCTCATAATCTCTCTTTAAGGTAGAGTTACAATCCCCATTTTACAGATGGGGAAACTGAGGATTAAGCACTCGAGTCACCTGTGGGGAGGCAGAGTCTGGAATCCAGGGGGTTCGATTCCAAGCTCCATGCTTTTAACTCCTGTGTTTTTTTTGCTCAGTTTCAGAAAACCCAGTTCACAGAAATCTGATACTTTAGGGATAAATTATTCACATAACAAAAGGATATTTTACCTTGGGGAAGGATTCAGCTGGACTTTGAGCATAACTTCCTTCATGCATTTAAAATGTGACCTGACTTAGGATTTTTGGTGTCCTGCCCATGACCTGATGGGAAACTATATTTGTCCCCAGGCTTCTTTAGCTGATGTCCTTCTTCCCCTACAGGGAAGGAGGTCAAATCCAATCCTAGGCCTGGAAATGCTTGGCCAGGGCCCGGTGGTGCCCAAGCCCCTCTCAGGCTGGGCTTGGCTTCTTGGGGCCAGGCCTTGGGTATGGAGGCCATTGCCCACACTCAGGCCCAGACAAGCTTGGTGACCTTGCGTGGGCCACTCAGTGTCTCTTGCTCTGCCCCACATAACCCTGGTCATGCTGACTCGCTCTTGCTGGGGCTCCCGGGTGTATCTAATAAACGATGTAAAGCACTTAGAGACATAAGTGCTCAACTACTGGGGCCATAAATTACCAGAGATGGAGTCCTGAGTGTTATGATGACGTGCTTGTGCTTGTTCTCAGTAATGAATAATTATCCTCTTAGTCCTGCAGCCACATCCAAACATCTTCACCCCACAGGACTAGAGGAGTCACTGACCCTGACTGCTGGGCTTCTCCGACGGTCATGGGCAACAACCAAATGCAAAGCTTGGTCCCTGATGGACGCCAGTCCGAAGAACCTTTTCTATAAGGCACGTTTGGGTAAATTTGAACACAGGCAAGGCATTAGATGGTGTCAGGAAACTGTTAACTTTGTTAGGTATAATCATGGCATTATGATTACACAGGAGTATATTTTTTTTTTTTTGAGATGGACTTTCACTTTGTTGCCCAGGCTGGAGTGCAGTGGTGCAATCGCAGCTCACTGCAGCCTCCGCCTCCTGGGATCAAGCAATTCTCGTGCCTCATCCTCCCAAGTAGCTGAGATTACAGGCATGCGCCACCAAACCCAACTAATTTTTGTATATTTAGTAGAGCTGGGGTTTCACCATGTTGGCCAGGCTGGTCTTGAACTCCTGACCTCAAGTAATGCACTTGCCTCAGCCTTCTAAAATGCTGGGATTACAGGATACACCTGGCCAGGAGTATCTAATTTTTTTAGAAGTGCATGTTGAAATAGGGGTAAAATACCTGTCATTTATTTTTAAAGACTTTAGGAAAAAAAAAGATGAAACAAATACTGCAAGATATATACAGTAGCTTAACCTAGGGATAGGCATATGAGTGCTCACTACATCATTTGCTCTGCTTTTCTATATGTGTTTATATGTAATTAAGTTTAAAAACAAAACCAGCAAAGCATGATGACTTCAGAGACCTGCTCTGGCTAAGGCACAATTCCCTCACAAGCAACAGGCAGAGGGAGATGAGCCATTTTCAGAGAAAGTATATCCCGGCAGGGGCCAGAAGCACAGGGCTCACCCTGGTGCCCAGATCAGGGAGAACAAGCTCCTGGGATCTGTTTCTAGAACTATCCTCCCTTGTCACACCCCAGGCACCACAAAATTTAAAATCTAATCCAAGACTAGTCATGTTACTTCTGCTCACTTTTCTACTCTTGATATCATAGGACAGTAATCCCTCCTTCTGGAGGCTATTAATGTAAGCCAAGAAGTAGCTACTAACCATGCATTCATTTATTCATTTGTCACGGTTTTGTTTAGCGTTCCCTATATTCCAGGCCAGGTGAGGAATGAGAAATGGCATTTTAGTTAAGGTCTATTTGTACTACTATAACAAAAACATCTCAATATGTGTAAAGACTCAAACACAAATAAATGGCGGTTTATTTCTTGCTTATAAACCACTTTAAAGCCAAGGTCCCAGGTAGGCAGACAGCTGTTCTCCACTCAGTGATTCTGGGACCCAGGATCTTTCCATCTTGTGACTCTGCCATCTCCTAGGACCTTGTGGTCATCAGCCAGCTGATAAAAGGGAAAGAACTTGGCCTGGAAGCAGCATGTATATCACCTTTGTTCATATTCTATGGCTAAAATCTGGTCTCACACCCATGCTGAGATGCATAGGGATGAGGGTGCAAGAATAGAGGCTGGCTGGAAAATGCAGTTCCTGGATAGACTTTCTATCCACGCTCTTTGCCATGGCCAGAGGGGAATGGATTTTGGTAGGGAGTCAGCCATCTCTGCCACACATGGCTTAGGCCCTGTAGAAGTTTACAGACTAGTGACAGAGTCACTGCAGTTTAGAGCAAGGTAATTTGTCCACTAGGGCAGATAGAAGCAAGTCTAGTAGGACCCCCAACTCTGTGTCTGGCCCTATGCTCAGATGTGCTGCAGGGGAGACCAAGGAACTTCCAGGAACCTGCAGACTTGCTGGGACTCTAATGAATAAAATCAACAGAGACCAGCCCAAAGCAGGGGGGTAAACACTGAACAGTGCCTAGAGCAAAGATGAGAGTGTATATTTTTTTGAAGAGAGGAATTGTATCTCTGTGTTAACCACTGAGTCCTTAGTGCTCAGCATGGGAGCTAACACAGAGCCAAACCTTGAAAGTTCCCTGCCCACTCAAGCTGTCTGGGAAGATGGGACAGAGAAGGGGAAAGTGGCAGCCCTGAGTATTCTGTGGCCTTCCTTAGAAGGAGTATTAGGGGGTGGAGGGTTACTAGATTATAAGGGAACTAGCTTAAATAAAGGCCTGGGGATGGGGGTGAATACATCAAGCACTAGGAACAACAGTGATCTCCCTGCTCAGAAGGTAGCAGGGGTGTTTTGAGGACCAGGGAAGGGACCTGATTCTTTTCCTTCATGATACTTAACACCGGTAATTTTATATTTATTTCCATGCCTACTTCTTTTTTTTTTTCGAGACAGAGTCTCGCTCTGTCGCCCAGGCTGGAGTGCAGTGGCGCAATCTCGGCTCACTGCAAGCTCCGCCTCCCGGGTTCACACCATTCCCCTGCCTCAGCCTCTCCGAGTAGCTGGGACTACAGGCGCCGGCCACCACGCCCGGCTAATTTTTTGTATTTTTAGTAGAGACGGGGTTTCACCGTGTTCTCGATCTCCTGACCTCGTGATCCGCCCGCCTCGGCCTCCCAAAGTGCTGGGATTACAAGCGTACTTCTTTAGAATCTCCTCCTGCTCTAGAGTGTGAGCTCCCTAAGGGCAGCAGCCTGCCTGTCCTGCGCACCACTGTGTTCCCAGGGTCCCGAGCAGGCACTGGCCCACCTAGGTGCTCACTGAATGAACACACAAAAGAATGAATGTAAGGCCAGCTGGTGGGGCAGTGAGCATCTGGCTGCACAATGAGGCTGCCCAGGGGAGGAAGGTACCCCCTACATGTGTATCTACTCTGCCTGGAGCTTGATTTCATTTCCAGCCTGACCTTCTTTTGTTTGCTCATTAATTCAATACTTGCTATGTTCCACCAAGGGACCTCAAGAGGCATAAAGGTTTTCCTTCTCCAGTAAAAGCAAACTTGCATTTGTCTTAAATTACCTCAATTACCTCATGGTGAGCCCCATCTTTGTGTCCCACACTCTCCCTGATCTCCAAGCCCCTCTGGAAGCAGCAACATGCTATGGTTCCCCTCCATGTCTCCAGAGAAAATTCAAGGGCTTCCCTGACACTGACGGGGGGAAAAGGGTGAGCAAGAAAACCTGGGGTTCCTCCAGGGCCTCTGCTGCTGCCAGGTCTCCTTTAGGAGACATATAGGCCCAGCTGTGAGCTACTCATCTGCTTTCTCATCCCCCAGAAAGCGAATGTTGGAACTTTGATGTATTTGGGAATCATTTTTTTACCTTAATTAGAAAATACACATTTGAGTGGCATCAAACATGAATGAGGCTTGCAGGGGGTCGCTTATAAACGAACTTATTACTATGTTTAATAAAAGGGTGACTGAACCCTTTCCTCAACTGTCTGACTATGTCGCTCTTAGTCCTTCCGGGCCAGTCAATGAGGAGTGCGCCTGGCGGCCACATTCTGTAAAACCAGGCTCTGGACAAGCCTCTCCTGATGGCTTTGCTGCTGGGCCAGGGACTTACACGCCTCTTTCCACTCTGACAATGGACCTTCTTTGCTGTCCATTTATCCTCATATTGATTTTGCTATAAACCCACACGGCACTCCCTCCCAGGCCAGAAGGAGAAACCTGCATTGATTATATTGGAATAAGGTTTGTTGTAAAGAAGTGAAATGCCTAAAACATCGAAATGAAGCAAGCTCTTTGAGGGTCCATAAATCAACCAGGATAATGCCGCAAATGAACAGGGTTCCTTAAACACCCGGAAAATACGACCCCATAAAGCAGTTCTGACGAGAAATCACAGCCCCTCTCTCTCTGTAGCTGTCATTTGAAAAACACCATCAATAATGGTTATTGCTGTTTGGTAAGCAAAAGAGGGAAGTTGTGTCAGTCTCCTTTAGAAAGTTCCCTCAAAGTCACTTTGCCCAAATGGCAGCGTGGTGTTTTTCGCGCAGTAAATACATCCCAATTATGAGCATGTCATGTCAGCTTTTACAGTTCACTAATCACAAACTTTTTTGTATGTCATTGCCAACCGGTATCTTTCCCTAATCGGAATTTATGGCTCTGTTTGGCAGTGAGTGGAGATAAGGAGGGTCACAGCAGTTTCATTTTTCCAGAGCTGGAGGCCTCGGCCAGCTTTGGGGCCCAAGGTCATGCCCCCTGCCCTCCTCCGGTCTGAAGGCCAGGGTCCTGTGTGCCTCGGGGATGGAGGTTGGGGGCTTCTGTGGAAAGCTCTCGTCTAGATTCCCCACACCCCTGTGGCCCAGGCCGCCAGGCCGGACTTAGGTCCACTGTCCTGGCTCATCTCTGTGGACTCACCTTCCCAAAAGTGCTAAACCACTAAGCGAGCAAAAACACTCAGCGAAGCCTGGAGTCAGACCCATCTGCACAGGGGATTCCCTCTGGCTCCTCTGAGCATCTCTCCCCTCGGTCAGACCCAGGCAGCCACCGGGGTGGGTTTGCCTCAAGGCCGCATTCTCGTCCCCTCAGGGCTCACCAATCGCGCCCTCCAGCAGATGCCCTCACCAAATCAGGTGGTACTCTCTGGGCTGCTCAGCGTCATACTCAGCATTCAGACTCTCCTGGCCTTTCCAGCCACCACAGGCATCTCCCTGGCCTTGCAGTTTGGCCTACAGGCCTGCCCTACGGGGGCTGCCCACAGCCAGGCAGTTTCAGAACTGGCAGGGGCATGTGCAGCTATGATGGCCTCGGCTCCACACCAGCTCCTCGGCATTGCCTTAGATTTGTCCCCAGGCCCCTCCCGTTATGTGGCCTGGGGAGCGCAGACCAGGGAATAGCAGACACAGTCAAGCACAGGGTGCCCTTCTACCTGGGGCAGGGGGGCTGTCAGGCTGGAGCAGCAGCCTCTTGTGGAAAGCAGCCCCACAGACTCCTGGGCGCAGGGCTCCAAGCAGGCCACCCCAAATCTGGGGGCTGTGCCAACTATTCTGTGACCCTGGTTAACACCACCACACTAGAGCACCAGCCAGCAGGACACAGGGCTGCACTGGATTAAGACCTTAGAGGATCCAATGGTAATTTCAAATAAAAACAACAGCAAACCAGTTGTGAGTGTCAGCAGTCAACACCATTCTGATTTCCCCCACGGCAATGGCTTTGATGCTTTTTCAGTCAATCTTTTTCTTGGAGCCTGTGTAGGTTTTCTGGGCCTGCCATAGCGAAGCGCAGTAGCTCCCCCTCATTCACAGTTTCACTTTCCAAGGTGTCAGTTACCCACGGTCAACCACAGCCTGAAAATGTTAAATGGAAAATTCCAGAAATGAAAAATTCATAAGTTTTCAGTTGCGCACCATTCTGAGCAGCATGACGAAATCTTACACTGTCCTGCTCCATCCCACCTGGGATGTGAATTATCCCTTTGTCCCAGGTGGGACAGAGCAGGGCAGTGTACATTACTCACCTTTTACCATATAGGAAAAAGCAGTGGATATAGGATTTGGTACTATGCGTGGTTTCAGGCCTCCACTGGGGGTCATGGAACATGCAAATAAGGGGGGACATGCAAATAAGTCCCCTGCAAATAAGGGGGGACTACTGTACCACAAACTAGATGGCTTAAAACAACAGAAATTTAGCTCTCACCGTTCTGGAGGCCAGAAGTCCAAAATCAAGGTGTCGCCAGGACGTGCCCCCTCTGAAGGCTCTACAGGTGAACCTTGTCTCTTCTAGCTCCTGGCAGCTCAGGAGTTCCTTGGCTTGTGGCTGCGTCCCACGAATCTCTGCCTCCATCTTCATCTGCCCTTCTCCTCGGTGTCTGCATCTTCTCCCCTTCTGTTTCTTATAAGGATAATTGTCATTGGCTGTAGGGCTCACCTGGGTAGCCCAGGAGGCTCTTATCAAGATCCTGACTGTAATTACATTCACGGGTTCCAGAAGACGGACATGTCTTCTGAGGGGACCTCATTCAGCCACCACAAAACCTGTGCTTTGCTGGTACCTAATCCACGCTTGGTTCAACCATTCAGGTTGATGATTTGTGACTACCCAAAGGTCATCTCTATTTGTCATGACCACCATCACCACAGACACTACCTTCAAACAGTGAACAATACGGTGCAGAAGATGTCTCCAAAAAACCCATTCTATAAGAAGTAGGTAGGTACGTGCTCTGTGCCCAGCCTGTGCAGAGAAAAAAGAAAAAAGAAGTAGGGCTTCTTGGAAAAACAGCTGAGTCTGGTTGTAGAGCAAGTGAAGTACAAGTGTACCTGGAGTATCCCAGGTCAGAAAGCAAGGGAAAAATCAAAGACCAGGGAGTCATGTCTAAAAGACACATGTGCCAACAGAAAGGGGGGTCCCATGGGCCAAACTTGGGACAACTACCACATCAAAAAGAATAACGATAAGCATGGAGAATCTAACATATTTAGTGAAAAAAATAAATTTCTGAAACCACAGCAATACTCCACAAAAGGAGATCAGGGAAGGAAGAAAGGAGAAAAAAAGGAAAACCTCTTTTTTATCAGAGAATGACAACCAATAAATGTAGAAGAAATGATCAAATTAGAAAACTGAGTCCATTAGGAATCATGAATAGATGCTAAGCCCACTGGGAGAAAGGATGCTGGGGAACAGGATGTCAGTGCACCACCCACAGATGACTTAACATTTATGAAGAGGAAAATGTGACTTTAGAGTGAAGAGATGTGGTGGTCACCACGCCAGGGTAAGGGTAAGAGTGTGGGTGTCAGAGTTGAAGCCCAGTCTGGAGCTGGGATCCAGGCAGAACAGGTCAGGTGTGGGATGGGGGACTAGTCATGGATCAGAGCTGGGACTCGGATATGTTCTGGAATAGAGTCAAGGCCACAGGACCCCGGCAGGGACAACATTCACAGCCTCAAGACCTACACTACAGCACTGGGCCCCGGCTGGCAGAGCTCTGACTCGGCCGCCACCTGGTTTGCTCCTAGTGCTTCTTGCAGGGCTGCAGCATTTCTTTAAAGAGTAACGGGGCCAGGCGTGGGGGCTCATGCCTGTAATCCCAGCACTTTGGGAGGCCGAGGTGGGTGGATCACCTGAGGTCGGGAGTTTGAGACCAGCCTGACCAACATGCAGAAACTCCGTCTCTACTTAAAAAAATACAAAAAATTAGCCGGGCGTGGTGGCGCATGCCTGTAATCCTAGCTACTTGGGAGGCTGAGGCAGGAGAATCACTTGAACTCAGGAGGCAGAGGCTGCAGTGAGCCGAGATCGCACCACTGCACTCCAGCCTGGGCAACAAGAGCAAAACTCCGTCTCAAAAAAAAAAAAGAAAGAAAGAAAGAAAAAGAGTAAGGGGCATTTCCCACCAGGCCTAGACACCGAGGCAGCTCATTCAGGGGCTAGGAGTATTCATCATCTCTGATCTGCAGGGCAGCGAAATGACTCTTCGCAGTGTGATTTTCCTTAAAAAGGCCCAGGGGCAAGTGTCCTGTTCTGAGCCGGGAGGGAAGCAACTGAGGCGCGTGGGGCTGGGATATGTGTAACCCTCACTGCCCCACCGCTGACTATGCCCCCTTCCCTCTCAGGCCTGCAGCACGTCTTCTCCTGGCTCTCCTCCAGGGAAGACCTCACCACAGCTCCTTCCCTGCTCCATCCTCCTGGTCACAGACTCTCCCCTGCTGGGCATGAAAGCAGCCATCTGTCCTTCTTTGGCCTCTGAGAAGCTCAGGTGCAGGCAGTGTGAAGTCTGTGTCAAGAGTGACACAGGAGGTACAAATGCAGGTAGTCGGCTGTAGTCAGGCACTGTTTTTTCTGCCTCTTAACATTGTCTCAGGGCTTGTGACCAGCTCTGTTTCTTTCAGCCCTGGGGGCATACAGAGCTCTAGCTTTTAATAATTACCCTGAATCCTCCCAGCCTCAGACAAAGAGAGCCGCTGCTATGATAAATGGGTCTGGATGGTGATCATTTGTGACTTGTATTAATATTTACAACAATAACATTTTTCATGGGTAGAATTTTTTTGTCACTGCAGGAAATGAAATGCAAATTAACAACTGTAAAGATTATAACATAATGAAATAGGACATAAATGATAAAGAACTAATGAATTAAGTGGCTTCAAAGCATGGAGGGAAAATGTCCTTCAAAAGCAAACATGTAGATAGAACAGGAGATTAATAATATGGGGAGAGGCCTCGGGAGTCAGGCCTGGATTTTCCCCTTCTCAGGGGCTGACCTCTCCCACCTCCTTTTCTGGCTCTGGCTTTTACCACTGTCCACGCAGTCGCTTCAGCCAAAAAAACCTCAACACTCCATTCTCCCCGCAAGCCCCTCAGATCAATGTCTTCCCTCTTGAAGATTTCTGTTTCTCTTGAACCCATCATGCTGCCTATTCCTGAGTTCAGGAGCTCATTCTAATATCTGCCCTCCAGCCCACCTTTCAGGAGAGCCTCGGCGCCTTCAGTTCATCCCCATCACAGCTCTTGGGGTGGAAGGTACAGGCATGGTCCTGTCATTTCCACCCCCCGCCCCCTTTTTATTTATTTATTTTTTTTTGAGACAAGGTCTCGCTCTGTCACCCAGGCTGGAGTACAGTGGCACGATCTCAGCTCACTGCAACCTCTAACTCCCAGGCTCAAGTGATCCTCCCACTTCAGCCTCCTGAGTATCTGGGACTACAGGCACACACTACCACGCTGGGCTAATTTTTGTATTTTTTGTAGAGACAGGGTTTCAGTATGTCCCCCAGGCTGGTCTTGAACTCCTGGGCTTAAGTGATCCACCCACCTTAGCCTCCCAAAGTGCTGGGATTACAGGTGTGAACCACCACCCCTGGCCCCCACTCTTTTAAATAAATAAGGAAAATAACAAACCATCAAAAAAAAAACGTTAAATTAAGTTTAGCCTAAAGTTGCCTCCTAACATATTTTAAGTTTGGTATAAAGATTTCTCTAAACATAGTAAACCATTCTCTAACTAAATATAGACACAGACTATAGCCTATCTTATAACAAGTAGCCAGGGGTCAGCCAATCACAACAGCCACATGTCGACCACTCACAAATGGCCAATTGTCAAACCATGTTCAAATAAGGCACATGCAGGGCCAGGTGTGGTGGCTCATGCCTGTAATCCCAGCACTTTGGGACGCCGAGGTGGGCAGATCACCTGAGATCAGGAGTTCAAGACCAGCCTGGGCAACATGGTGAAACACCATCTTTACTAAAAATACAAAAATTAGCCGGGCATGGTGACAGGTGCCTGTAATCCCAGCTAACTGGGAGGCTGAGGAGAATCACTTGAACCTGGGAAGTGGAGGTTGCAGTGAGCCGAGATCGCGCCACTGCACTCCAGCTTGGGCAACAGACGGAGACTCCATCTAAAAAAAAAAAAAAACAAATAAGGCACATGCAGAGCTGTAACCAATCGAGCTGTTTCTGTACCTCCGTTTTCCAGTCACCTCCGTTTTCTTTACCTCACTTTCCTTATTCCGTCTGTAAATTCTCTCCAACTACAGGACAGCACCAAAGTCTCTCTAAGCCTACTCTAGGGCCAGACGCTGCCTGAATCATAAATTATTATTTGCTCAATTAAACTCTGATACATTTATCTAAAACGTTTCTTTTAAAACAAAAAAATCCTCACCAGGGATTCTCCATTGTTTTCTCCTCCATCCCTCTTTGCACAACCTCAGATAAAGGCGACTGTTGTAAGATGTCCCTATGGAAAGAGGTGTCAGTGCCACAGAGAACAGGTGTTCAACTGGAGGGCACAGCCTCAAAATGACGGCGGGGGAGGTTCTCCCTGCGTGGATGTGGGTACATTGATGCTTTGGTCAGAACTGTTTGAGTTGCAAATGACAGACACCCAGCTCAAGCTGATTTGAGCAAAACTAGGAAATTATTGGCTGATGAAACTAAAAGCCAGGGGCTTGGGGCATGGTTGAATGTGGAGCTGAAATGGCCTGGGACTCTGCCTCCCTCTGCATCTTGCATCTGGCAATTCTGATCTGGTGCCAGCTGCTTGCTTGGACTGGGAAAATGGCTACCAACAGCTCCAGACTCATTCCTCTCCCCAGCTAAGCACAGTAAGACAGAAGAGAGCTTGCTTCCTGTGCTCTGTGACTCCAGTAAGTACCCTGGCTGTGCTCTGATCAGACCAACATGGGTCCTGTGCCTGCACCATGGTCAACACAGTGGCCAGGGGTGAGAAGAAGCCAGGAGGTTCAGCTGCCAGCATGAAAACCCTCCTGGCTTTCCTCCCACCTCCCTGGCGGCTTCTTTCCAGAATCTTTGTGGATTCCACCTGGCCTGTGCCACTGCTAATCACTGGATGTCTGAGGATGCAAGCTTCGGGCTTCCTCTGCGTTGCACCAGCAATCACCAGCTTGCAACACTGTGCAGCTTCCTGACTTCAAATGCCCTTCATGTGCTCCCCAATTTTGTATCACCAGCCCCAACCCACCCTGAGCTGGAGGCTCACTTGACAGCCTCGCTTGCATTTCTAAGGGACATGACAAACCTCACGTTTCCAAGGGAGAAATCCTGTCTTTAGCTGCAAGGCTGTTCTTCGTACATTCATCTGCCTCTCGATCGGTGGAAATGCATCCTCTCATTTGCTGATGCTGAAAGCATCCTCACTGCCTCCCTCTCTCTCACTCCATATTCAAGTGGTCAGCAAACATTTCAAAGTACATACCGTGTCAGATTCCTGTCCCCTTTACCGTTTCTCACCTGGATTCTGCCGTACCAGCCTCCAGCAGGGCCCCCTCCCCACCGGCCATTCATCACAACACAGAGTGCTCTTGTCAAAATGTGGGTGAGACGGTGGCATTTCTCTGCCCCATACCCCTCAGTGGCCTGCCATCACCCTCTGAGCACCATCCAAAGGCCCTATCTCGGCCCCCACCTCCAAATCCTCTCCTCTCTGCTCTGGTCACAGCAGCTTCTTGCTGCCCTTCAAACCCACCCACCAGTGCTCCTGCCTCAGGGACTCTGCCCTCTCCATTCCCTCTGCCGAGTTCCTCTCTCCCCTCCTTCAAGTACTTCCTCAGGTGCCACCTTCTCAGTCCTCCCCACTTCCATTCCACCCACATACACCCTGTCCCCTCCTCACTGTATTGTCCTCCCAACCGTTCTACCTTTCTAATGCAGTGGATATTTGATTTTTATTGTCTTTCTGCCTCCACCAACACGTAAAGTCCACAGCATGGGATTTTTCCTTGTTTTATTCACTGCCATTTCCCAGGCACTTGGACAGCACCTGCCATGTAGAAGGTGCTCAACAGACATTTACTGGCTTGGCCAGGCCTAGGTCTAATGCACTGCCGAAGGTGGGTTGGTATAGGTGGGGGGCCCCCAAACCATACAGCCTGAAAGTGATGGAGGGGAGGGTCCCCAAGGCAGGGGCTGCTCTGAACCATGTGGCAGAGTGGGACCCCACCTCCAGGGCGGACTGTCCCCATCCCCACCCTCAGGGGCCCCTCCCCAGCCTGGCCTTCCTTGGAATTCTCCGACCCTGGCCCACTGGTACTGAGCAAGGGGTTCGGAATTTGGAGCTGCAGCACCAGACTGTGTGACCTGGAGTCGATGAATCTCCGCTTCCTGCAAGGTGAACTCTCCCATTATCTTAGTCAGCTCCGGCTGCTGTAAAAAAACACCACAGCCTGGGGGCTTAAACAACAGCTGCTTGTTTCTCCCAGCTGTGGAGGCTGGGACTCCGAGGAGGCTGCCAGCATGGCCAGGTTCTGAAGCCAGGCCCTCTTCCTGGTTTGCAGGCTGCTGCCTTCTTGCTGGGTCCTCATATGGTGGAGAGAGGAAGCTCTAGCGTCTCTTCCTCTTCTTACAAGGGCGCTAATCCCATCAGGAGGACCCCACTCACATTGCCCTCCCCTCAACCCTCATCACCTCCCACAGGCTCCACTTCCTAATGCCTCGGCATTGGCGGTTAGCCTCTAACAGATGACTCTGGTGAGGACACAGGCATTCACTCGGTAACTCCTGTCTTGAAGAAAAACTCCGCAGGGAGGTGAAAGTGCTCTGTAAACCCTGAGTCCATGCTCCTGTAGGGTGTATCTGGATGGAAAAAGGTGCACTCGTGCCTAACCCCTCTCTTGGTGTGCTGCACGTGGCTCCTCCGTGCCTCTGTTACAGTCCGTGGCCCCAGGCCTCCCCAACACTGTTCCTGGCGCAGCAGGGTCCCACCCTCTGGCCAAGCGCTCCACAGCACAGCCTGCAGCCCGGCGAGGGACAGCCCCACTCTGGACATATGCTTAGAGATGGAGAGACGTTGCTGCAGTGTTGAAGCAGATGCTCCTGTGGCCCAGGAAGGCTCACCTGGGTCATAAATCCCAGCCCAATGGCGTCCCCCCCTCTCAGAGGCTGGAGAAGTCCTGCCTGAGGATCCTCAGAGCCACGTGGGTGGGTGCTGGCTGGGCAGATTGTACCCCAGTGCCTGTTCACGACGCAGCCTGAGCAGATGAGCCCTCACAAACATGGATTCCATTTCCATACAAATGTCTGTGGTTGTAGCAAATACACGATGGGGAGACAGCAATGTGACAGAAAAGCCAAGTCAGTTCTGTAGAAGATGCTTCCTGGTGTTTGGGGGGCTTCAGAGAGCTGTGTTAGCCACCTGGCAGGAATAGTGAGGGAACCGGATGGAGCTCTTTAGAGAGGCATCAAACAAGTTTGAGATAAATCTGCGTGGAAGGGGTAATGTAATCAGGCTCAGGGAGCTGCGGGTCGGGGTAGGCAGCGCTGTTCAGGAGAAGCAAATAATTAACCACAGATTGTTCCACTCGGCTCCAGGAGGGCAGCTGCCAGCTATGGGAGTTGGCTCCTTCCCACAGAACGCCCATCCTGCTAGCGACACCCCAGGCGCCCACCCCTCTAGAGCCCAGCCATCCTTCCCAAGAGGACCAGCCAGCACAAGAGCCCAGGAGGGTTTTGTTGCCAGGCCTGAGTCTTTAGCAGCGAGGTTTCAGCCCTAGGCCCTTCTCCCCTCCATGCCATCGTCTGAAAGTGGTGAATGAGGGCTTTCCTTGTAAGGAAGATACCAAGGAATTGGACAGCACCCAAATTTCCCACTGCAGGATGTTTACTACTAGAAAGGAAAGGAGGAGGGAGAAAGGGAGGGAAGGGGGCGGCCTCCTAAAGTTCAAAACCAGAGGAAAACAGAGGACTCGATGAAGTTAAATGGGCCCTCTTCCTGTAGGACTTAGAGATCCTGATAGATGTGTGTGTGATGCCTTCCCCTATATCCTCTGTGGGAGGAACAAAAGTTTGCAGATTTTTCACAAAGGATCTTGAGGACCTAGAGTCTTAGGATACATTTTGGAAAATGCTGGATCAGCCGGTTTTCTTTTTCAATGCCATGATTCAAATATAAATTAATAAATACAACTTTTACAGTCCACACTGATCCAGGCCATGAGACATGGACTCCAGGCAAGACAGCAGGGTTCCTGGCCCAGTCCTGTGTCACTATGAGCAAGTCATTTCACTCCACACAGGCTCCGTTTCCCATCAGTGACACGGTGATCATAATGCCCACTCCAGCACTTTATACCTGTAAAGGTACTCTGGAGAAATTACAGGCACTGTGAATATGTGGTTTGGATTCTTCTTCTTCACTTTCTAGAAAAAAAGTGTGTGCCTTCCCTCTCTGTCTCCTTCCACATGGATTTGAGATCACAGTCAGCACGCGTCTCTGCAAAGCAGCAATATTTTTCAGATTAATTGATTCGATAAATATTTTCTGAGCAACCACTATGGGCCAAGCACATTCTATGCACTGAGGACACAGCAGTGAACAAAAGGAACAAAATCCCTGTCCTCCTGGGGCTGTGAGCAGACATAATAAACAACCATTTGCATAAAAAATGGACATCGGGGGCCAGGCGTGGTGGCTCACGCTTGTAATCCCAGCACTTTGAGAGGCCGAGGTGGGTGGATCACCTGAGGTCAGGAGTTCAAGATCAGCCTATCCAACATGGTGAAACCTCATCTCTACTAAAAATACAAAAAATTAGCTGGGCATGGTGGCACGTGCCTGTAATCCCAGTGACTCGGGAGGCTGAGGTGGGAGAAAAGCTTGAACCCAGGAGGCAGAGTTGCAGTGAGCTGAGATCGTGCCACTGCACTCCAGCCTGGGTGACAGAGTGAGACCCTGTCTCAGAAAAAAAAAAAAGGTGGGTGGGGGGCGGGAATCAACAGCAATAAGATCTGAACCCTGAAGGGGACTGAAGGATTTTTAAATAATGACAAATAAGAGAAAGGAGGGAAGGATTCAGGCTTCTACTCCGAGCCGGGAGTAAGGAGGGGAGGACTCAGGCTTCCACTCCGAGCCGGGAGAAAGGAGGGGAGGATTCAGGCTTCCACTCTGAGCCGGGAGAAAGGAGGGGAGGATTCAGGCTTCCACTCTGAGCCGGGTCACTCAGGTTGCTGTCTGGCTTTGGTGAAGGGGAAGTTCAGCTCCCCACAAATAAGCTTTTACCCTTGCTCCAGCCTATGCTGGCTGAGGCTTTGATGGTGGCGGTTGTGGGTCCCCATGGACCCAGCCGGGTTTCTTCTCCATCAATACAGATACTGGGGCGCTCCTCCCTCAGCCAGCTGCTCCCTATCTCCAAATTCACTTTGCGAGTGAGAGAAAAAGGAAAGAATGTGAGAATCAGGTACTTTCTCCATCCAACTCTGACTCTCTGATTAACTATTTTTATCTTCCAGTTAAAATAGAGAAATAGGGGGTGGTAGAGAGTGATATAGAGTCCCTTGTGCTGATAAACAGACTTAAAATTCTAGTCAGAAACTTTTTAAGATGATTTAAAGGAAATCACTTTCTACTTTCTGGCTTGGACGTACAAAGTCTAGTCTCAGTATTGATCCCATAACACACAGAAACTTCTCAGCCAGTCCAGTCCTTGCACAGAGGATATGTACTGTCAGGCCCACACAGGCCCCAGAGCCTGACCAAACTGGGGAGGCCCCAGGGACAGACCATTAAGAAGGCCAAGAACACAGACTTATGGCCAAGCTTCGAATATGTTTCCTTCTACTTGGACTTTTGGATGGAAAATCCTGTCCTAACCCTTCCTTCCTCTTTTGAGGACATCGTTCCAGCCTCTAGGAATGGAATCTAGTGCCTCCGGGTGGGCCAAGCCCTCCAATTCACCCCCTATATTAGTGTTCATAACCTAGGTGGCTTTAAACAAAAGAAATGTATTCTTTCAGTTCTAGAGGCCACTTCCAAAATCACAGTGTCTGCAGAACCATGTTCCCTCTGAAGGCTCCAGGGAGAGTCCATGCCCTGCGTCTCCTCACTTCTGGATCTCGCCAATCTCCACCTCTATTGTCACACGGCCTTCTTATAACGACACCAGCTGTTGATTTAGGGCCCGCCCTAATCCAGTGTTACCTTATTTTAACAAATCTCATCTGTAAAGACCCTATTTTCAAATAAAGTCACATTCTGAAATGATGGGGCTAAGACTGTAACATGTCTTTTGGATGGCACAGGTCAACCCACGACAGTCTCCGTACTGCCTCCAGTACGGGTACACACTCTCCAGCATCATCACAGTCTTACTCTGCTTTTTCCTCATCAGCACCTTAGACTTTGGCTGGAAGAACATTCTGGAAAGACAGGCTCAGGAGCTTTGCAGGCTCCTGGAACTGGGAAGAGTCCAGCATATGTGGCAACTGGGCATTTGTATGTGTCACCCACAGTCTGGATCTCTCTCCTCAGTACATCCATGGGTCCCCACTCCCCTGAGAGACCGTGGGAGGCCTTCTGGAAGCACTACACGGTGCCTCCTCTCTTCTGAGGTAGCTCAGGCAAGGCCTTGGGCCTGTAAAGCTCTGCTGGCCACATTGGCCTCCTTACCAAGAGAAATGTTTCCAGTGGCTCTGAGCCCAGCAGTGAGTCACAGCAGGGTCCCCCACTAGCAAATGTGCTGTTCCAGCTCCAACGACATTTTGAAGCTTCCTTCTCAAAGTCTCAGATGTGATGGATGGAGGTGGACAGGAGCTTTGAGCCAAACGAATGCAGAGGAAGTGTCAGGCTCAACAGTCCTGAATTGGAAGTGTTCAGACACCCACCCGGAAGATGGGGTGTGTAAAACCCAAGCAGCAGAGAAAGTGAAAACGCGAACGGGCATGTGGGAGTCAGCTAGTGACGATGTGATTTACGTTTGTGTCAGAGCCACCGTCCCTGCACTGCGGTGGGTGGTTTGCTTTTGTTTGTTTTAAGTTCCAGCATTGCCACTGACTCTGGAATCTTGGGCAAGTAGTTAGCCTCTATCTGTGCCTCAGTTCTCTTGTCTGTCAACCAGGGGCAGAAATACTGTCACCTTAAAGGGTTGTGGGGAAGACTTGAACCCTTCATGCAGGTAAAGAAAAGGTTAGCTCTAATCTGGCACACACTACACCCTCGCTAAAGGGACAAGAGCTCTGAAAATGGGTGTTTGCGTCTAACTTCGGAGCTCTGGGTCAGGACACCTCCTTATACCCAAGCTGGGTCTTTGCACAGTGACTCTTGACAAATCACGTTATCAGAGACATACATAAAGACCAATATGCAAGGAGGTTTCCAGCAGCATTATTAATAATAGCAAAAAAAAAAAAAAAAACTGGAAACAACTCAAATAGCCGAAAAAAGGGGAACTATATGATAGCACATCCACGCAGGAGAATAAGGCAGCAAACAGAACTCTCTCTACAGTGGAACCCTCCTCCTGTAAACTGCATATATTCATCACTAAACAAGCAAAATCATGAATGGAGAGAAAGAGACCCGAATGGCAATAGTGCTTCCTCCTGGGTGGTGGGGTTCTGGGTGAGTCTGGTCGTCTTTGCATTCTTCCATATTTTCTAAATTTTTTAAGACGAATTGCTTCTATAGTTAGGGGGAAAAATGAGTAGGTGGTGTTTCATGAGCCACTTTCCAAGGCTGATGAGAAAGCCAACATTGGTCAGGTTTTAGTGAGGCCTCTTTCCCTCCCTAGGGTCATGCAATATTCTTGGGAGTCCTGTACACAGCAGAACATTCAGGGAAGAGTCTCACATCACCCCTGATGTGACAGCAAGGGTGAGCCTCTGCCAGATACCCCCCTGAGATCCTGCCAGGTCTTAGCAAGTGCCTAGGCCAGGTGTACCATTCTCTCTTGCTTGCGAAACCTGCACACTGAACTACCAGCCCCATCCCAGCTTTAGGAAAAGTGTCCCAAATCTTGCAGTGAGACAAAAACAGATTCATATCCAAATACACTGTCTCCTCACTGGGGTCAGAAAAGTGTGACAAGGACAATGGACCACTGGCCACTGCAGGAAGAAGCTCCAGCACCTACGGAATCAGGAAGGGTTGTGGAAAGGCCGAGGAAACCACAGCGTGAGGGCCAAGAAAGCAAGGGTGGGGTCCTGTGCAGCCCCTGAGTCTGGCACTGGGCTCAGAGGAGCAGCGAAGCCCAAGTGGAAGGAGGGTGCAGAGACTCCTGTGGTTAAGGGCACACTGGAGGGTTTGACCTGTCAGTCTGCAAAGATGGAGACAATGACTTCAAAGGAAACCATGGAGATCTGGAATGTGTGGCCCTGGGCCACGTCTCCATCTTTCTTTCTTTTTTTTTTTTTTTTTTGCAGAGTCTTGCTCTGTCACTCAGGCTGGAGTGCAGTGGCACGATCTCGGCTCACTGCAGCCTCTGCCTCCCGGGTTCAAGTGGTTCTTCTGCCTCAGCTTCCTGAGTAGCTGGAATTACAGGCATGCGCCACCACACCCGGCTAATGTTTTGCACTTTTAGTAGAGATGGGGTTTCACCATGTTGGCCAGGCTGGTCTCAAACTCCTGACCTCAAGTGATCTGCCCACCTCTGCCTCCCAAAGTGCTGGGATTACAGGCATGAGCCACTGTGCCCAGCCTGTCTCCATCTTTCTAATGGCTCCCCAAGGCCATCCGTGAGCCCAGATCTAGGGTTTCAACGGGAGAAGGGGGACGGAAGATACTGTAGGGCTTCCCACATCCCAGGACCCTAAGCCTGCACCTGTCAAAGTCAGTTTGCCCTCTTGGTGGCTGGACTTTGAGACTACTGGCCTGAAGACATTCAAGGTATCTTCATTCAATTCAATGTATTTCTTCTCTATCGGATCAGAAAAATGGAACGGTCCTCTACCAGGAATAAGTTTGATTTGGTTTAAGCACAGCAAGGGCAAGAATGTGCCAGACAGCTTTAATGTGTCTTCCTGGGCGACCTCCTGGGGCCCTCGCAGTCCCCGACAGCCTCTGCCGAGCTCTCACTGAGCCCTTGACCATGCTGCCATCTGCTCCAGCTCCAGCCTTCCTCCTCTACCCTGCACTTGAAGCAGGAGCTCTAAGCCCATTAGTTCATTTGTGCTATAAGGCCTAAAATGAAGGCCTACTATGTGCCACCGTGACAACTGGTAAAATTGGGAGGGCTCCGGATGGTCTAACCACAAGATCACCCTCCACCTCTGTTCTTGTGGATAAGGTCTTCTGGCCAGACAACCTCCTTATCCGGGAGACCAGATGCAGTTCCTGCTTCTCTCTGAGTTTCAGTTCCCTGCCAGCCCTCAGAACTATTCAGCCAAGTCAACCACGTCCTCCCGTGGGCAGCAGGGGCACCTCGCCCTCTTGGTACTACAAAGCCTGCTTCCACAGCCCCAGGTGGTTCACACTGCTCCTGAGTGTGACTCCCCTGTGGCTGCTGTGGAGTGCTGAGTCCTCCTCTCCGGGGCTATGAGCACATATGACTGATAAACTGCTGTCAATCTATCTGTCCAGTGCTGGGTGTCAAGTGTTCACACATCCCGTAACCATAGGGTGAGATCCTCCCTCACTAATGGGGTGAAAAAGAATTGATTAAAACACCTTAAGTTCTCCCAGTGGTAGGGAGGCTTGGTGGCTGGCCAAGGCTTGCAGAGCCAGTGAGGTAAGACATCCAGCAATGTGTACAAGTGGGAACTGGGCCTAGGGCTCCCGCAGCCTGAGGCTCTATCCCCGAGAAATGCTTTCCCCGTGGGGCTGCCCCAGGCCCAGAGGTCTGGACCACATCCACTTTATCAGGCCTCTTATAGATTAAAAACCAAAGACATACCAAGATGCGGATATAAATCCTGTGGCAGGTGTTAAATGCTTACATTTAACAAACTACTGCTCCTAGCATTAAAACCTCACTTGGAACCATTCCCAACATCTGAATGTAAAGAGGCTATTGCGAATGTGAAGCTTAGGCCAAGAGGCTCCCTGTCCCTGGCCACCAGGCTGAGCCCCGTGTCTGGAGGGGCAGCACGTGGGCCACACTGCCTGCACCAGGCCTGCCCAACGACCATGCGGCCAGGGCTCCCCTCCCTCCTCACCCCTTCCTTCATTCCTCTTCTTTCCCTGCTCCTCCCTCCTCCTTCTCTATCCACTTCCCTTCCTCCTCCTCATCCCCACTTTCTCCTCCCACCCATCCTTCTCTCTCCCTGTACCCTCCTCCACTATCTCTCCCCTCCGATCCCACCCCCACTCACACATCTGAGCCCTGACAGCCTGTGGGGATCTTGTGGCCCCAGGTGGGCCCAACTGCTCACTGCTGCCTAACCCTCTCCCTCCCACCCGGGACCTGCTGGGTCGTGGCCTGTCCCAGGGACGCCAACCTTCCAGATCTACATGACCAGGTCTTCACTTTAATGCTGCTGGTGTGGTCAGCAAAGCCTGGCTCATCAGGAAGGGCTTCATGATGAAGGAACTACGGCGAGTCCTGTACCTTCGCTGTGGCCTCATTTCTGTGTCTCCTGACATCCTGACACAGCCTGGAGCTTTGTCTCCCCACCTGACACTCCCGACACCTTAACAGACCACACTGCCCAGTTGCCCTTGCCCACAAAGGCCTCACCTCTCCACAACCTGCCTTGTAGAGTGTAAGGTGGCCTCTCTGTCCCCTGTGGCCCACTCTGGGTGACTGACATGATGGCACCAACCAGGATCCTCCAGTGCAGGCACCGCCTCTCCTGCCATCCCACTCCTGCCTGGCTAAAGATCACAGCCCAATGCTCCCAGCTGTATGTCCTCAGGACACCCTGGTGCAAGGTCTGGCTGGCCCTTCCACCTCCTTCAGCTGGACTGAGTTGCGGAGGTTGCCATATGTTTCCAAGGAGGTGAAGGGAGGTCTCAGCTGTTGGAGTATGGGTGCTTCTGGTTTTAAAAAGGTGTGGCCTCTGCTAAAGATTCCATCTTTCATTCAGTCACACTCCCTGCACACCCATGGCGTGCCAGGCCCCATGCTAAGTGCTAGGGATACAGGGAGCAACAGCCAGACAGTGCCCTGTCCTCAGAGCTTTCAATGATGGCAGGCATTCAGCCAACAACGACAATGATACTCAACAATGAGTATATAATAACTATTAGAATTTGAGGGACACAGGAGTGTACACCGGGGCTCTGATTTCATCCAGGCCAGGGATGGAATAATAGGGGAAAGCCCATCTGCACAATTTTGGTTGAGATTTGAGGGGCAGGTAAGAAGCTGGTCAAAAGAGTAAGAAGAGGAGGGTGTTCCTGGCAGGCGAGGGACCCCACAGGGAACCTGGGTTTCATGCATATGAAGTCATGGAAGAAGGCTCCTGTGGCCACAGTGTGGTGAGTGGGGGCGGCCAGCAGGCTGAAGTCAGACCCCCCAGGCCTGAGATGCAGACCACTGCTTGGGGCTGAATTGCTTCAGGTGGAATCCTGGTGCAGGGTCGCAGGCCTGACCCCAGAGGCTGGCTCCTCCCCAAACTGCCCCCAGCCATATGCTCTGTTCTTTCATGGTCTCAGAGAAGAAGCTGGTCAGGACAGAGGGTCCTGAGGAAGAGCTCTCTGATCAGACAGCTCCTATCCCACTCCTTCAGGCCAGGCCGGGTCATGCTCAGGACATGGACCGACAGCAAAGGGCCATGCTCTGCCCCTCCCTGCACCTGCCAGCCCCACTGGTCACACTCCGATGGCCCTTACATACTTACAGCTGTGCCACTGGGTAATTTAGCTCCCAGGGGTACTATATTTAAGGTTTTGTCAACAGGCTATTTATAAAATGCCTCTCAGGCGTGGATAGGAAGCTCAGAGGGAGTAGGGGATGGGCACACTGCTCCTCCAGAATTATAGAGCTGCTAGAGAACCAGCTAGGACTGCAGAGGCAACAGGAATGTGTATGGTCAACAAGATGGCTGTGGCCCGAGCACACATGCCCACCATCCTGACAGCAGGGTGGCAGGTGTGTGTGCTGAGACTGGCCTGCACTCAGGCTGTTCTCTGCACTGGCCACCTCAGGCCCCTCGCCCTCCCCATCTTCAATTGTTCAGATCCCACCATTCTTCAACATTCAGCTAGGATGACCCCTCCTCCCCAAACCCCCACTGATTCTGTGGCTCCTGCTCCAGTTCTATGGCTCCTCCTCCAGTACTGTGGCTTCTCCCCTGGTTCTGTGGCCCCTCCTCTGGTTCTGTGGCCCCTCCTCCAGTCTGTGGCTCCTCCAGTTCTGTGGCCCCTCCTCTGGTTCTGTGGCCCCTCCTCCAGTTCTGTGGCCCCTCCTCTGGTTGTGGCTCCTCCTCCGGTTCTGTGGCCCCTCCTCTGGTTGTGGCTCCTCCTCCAGTTCTGTGGCTCCTCCTCCGGTTCTGTGGCCCCTCCTCCGGTTCTGTGGCTCCTCCTCCGGTTCTGTGGCCCCTCCTCCGGTTCTGTGGCCCCTCCTCTGGTTCTGTGGCCCCTCCTCTGGTTCTGTGGCTCCTCCTCTGTTTCTGTGGCTCCTTATGACCTTGATGTTATCACAGCTCTACAGCTGACTCCCGCCATGGTTTAGAGAAAGGCCTCAGCTTCACAGGGCAAACAGGCAAGAGCTTTTTTTTGTTTTTTTCCTCTCCCTGAAAATCCCATAATTTGGGGTCACTTTTGGCTCTAAGGATGATGCTATCTTCAGGTATTAAAGAGTCTTATCTAGTCCAGCGAAAATCAAAACTTTATACAGCACTGTGAATATATTATCCTACTGAGCTGTACACTTAAAAAATGATCAAGAGGGTAAATTTTTATCTGTATTTTACCACAATCTAAATTTTTAAAAATCTAAAAACACTTTAATCTCACAAGCAATCTTAGCCGTTTGTCTCCCTCAACTCAAGCCTGCACCTCAGCTCAGGGACTGGCAAGGGGGGCCAGTGGGGGTACATTGGTTAATGACATGAGATGAGTGGCTGTACTAGTCAGAGTCCTCCAGAGAAGCAGAACCAATAGCAGCCATATATACATATAAAGAGTTTGTGAACATGGCTACTGAGAGACGGCAGAGAGAGAGAGAGACTTCCAAGAAATTGGCTCACATGATTATGGGGTCTTTCAAAGCCAAAATCTGCAGAGCCGATGTCCTAGTTTAAGCCCAAAGGCCAGAAATTGCTGTGGAACCAGGAAAAACCTTATGTTCCAGTTCACAGGCCATCAGGCAGAAGAATTCTTAATTGGGGGAGGGTCAGCGTTTTTGTTCTATTCAGGCCTTCAACTGATTGGATGAGGCCCAAACACATTAGAAAAGATAACCTGCTTTACTCTGTCTACTGACTTAAATGTTACTCTCAGCAAGGTGTGGTGGCACATGCCTGTAATCCCAGCATTTTGGGAGGCTGAGGCAGGTGGATCACTTGAGTCCAGGAGTTCAAGACCAGCCTGGGCAACATGGTGAAACTTACATCTCTACAAAAAATACAAAAATTAGCCAGGCGTGGTGGCACGCACCTGTAGTCCCAGCTACTCAGAGGCTGAGGTGGGAGGATCGCTTGAGCCTGGGAGGCAGAGGCTGCAGTCACCTGAGATCAGACCACTGCACTCCAGCCTGGAGGCTGGGCAATGGAGCGAGACCCTGTCTCAAAAAGAACAAGACCAGCCTGGGTAACATAGCAAGACCTCATCTGTACAAAAATAAAAATAAAAACTTAGTTGGATGTGGTGGTGCACATCTGTAGTCCTAGCTATTTGGGAGGCTGAGGAAGGAGGATCACCTGAGCCCAGGAGTTTGAGGCCGCAGTGAGCTGTGATCATGCCACTGCACTCCAACCTGGGTGACAAAGCAAGACTCTGACTCTTGAAAAAAATAAATAAATAAATAAAAAGAGAAGTTATCCTCATCCAAAAACACCCTCACAGAAGTACTCAGAATAACGTCTAACCAAATATCTGGGTGGCATGTGGCCCAGTCAAGTCAACACATAAAATTAACCAACACAGAAGTAGAGAGTAGAGACAGTGGGCCCTGCCCTGTTTCCAGTAGCCCTCACTACTGGCTGGTGTTCCTGGGCCTCAACTTCCGCATCTCCTCAGTGAGATAAGGTCTATGAACCCCTCTGTAAGCTACAAATGTGTGCTGTTGGAGTTGGAGTTGTTGTTGTAGTTGTTGTTATGATTATTTTAGCCACCCTTAGTAAATACCCTGAAGGTTGCTGAGGAACTTGGCAGGGTTCCCACACTCAGCTGAGGTGGGGGTGGGGGTGGGGTTGAAATAATTGCCAAATACCTTCCTGGAATGTTGATTTCCAAAGGGAATTTATGGTCCCTGGTAGTCATTATTTCAGGGCGACTTATCAAAAAAACTGCCCGCAGCCTCATCATAAGCACTTATTCCACAGGAAAGTTGTTTGCAAAACACAACAGACATCAATAATGATGTTCACAGAGCTGTAAATCTTCTAAGCCTGCCTTCCCTTCCTGGGGACTAAGACACTTGATTTGGTTCTCAAGGAGCTCAGAAGTTTCCAAATAGATAACAGAATCCCAAAGTCCATTAAGCAAGGTAATTTACAATAGTGGCAGGCCAAATTCAGGGAAATACATTAGAGCATTTTCCCATTTGGCTTGTAGAAAAGACATTATTCTAAGCACACACACCATGAATGCTGTTAGGTGACAATGAGGAAATCCATTCACTCTCCTAACAAGTTTATTCATCCCCCTCACCATGCAGCACATTAATTTTGAGTGAAAGTTGCACCACCAGATAAGATTCTCAAAGCTCTGACATAAACACCTGAGACCTCATTTCCGACCCATTAAGTAAGCATCACTGGGCATTGTAACAAAGAGAAGAGGGGCACAAAGGTGACTTCCTTTAGAGCTCTGACTCTTACCTCAAGCTATCCCTGGAGTTGTGAAACAAACAAGCAATTTCAAATTGTGCACTGCAGAAACTTTCAGAGGCCCTGAGAGTGTTTGGGGAGAGGAATAAAATGTAAAGTGATACTGAACATGAAGTGAAATTGCTACATTTTTTTTTCATGTTTTAAAAAACAACCAAAGTTTGTTTCCATTCTCTGCTGCTCTCTCCAGGTTGCACCCCCTTTTCTCCCACCCCACCTCAGAGTGGACTCCATTTCCAGGTGTAGTCAGGAACCAGGTCAGAATGGACCCTCCCACCCATAGAAAAAAAAGGGAATTATTCATGCTATTCTGTGGCCCATTCATGGAGCAACCTAAAGAGGTGGAAGAGAAACTAACTCACTATTTAGTAGTTATTGAGCTCCTACTATATATCTTTGTTGCAAAGGACAGGAAACCAACTCAAACTAACTTAAGCAAAACAATGAATGTATTGATAATCAGGATTAATCATCCCAACTAGTATTATGATATGGTTTGGATCTGTGTCCCCACCCAAATCTCATGTTGAATTGTAATCCCCACTGTTGGAGGTGGGGCCTGGTGAGAGGTAACTGGATCATGTGAGGTGAAGTTCCCATGAATGGGTTAGCGCCATTCCCCTTGGTACTATTCTTGTGATAGTGAGTTATCGTGAGATCTGGTTGTTTAAGCGTGTGTAGCTCCTCCCCTCTCTCTCTCTCTTCCTCCTGCTCCAGCCACATAAGACATGCCTGCTTCCTCTTTGCCTTCCACCATGATTCTAAGTTTCATGAGGCCTCCCAAGAAGCATAAGCCACTATGCTTCCTGCATGGCCTGCAGAACTCTGAGCCAATTAAACCTCTTTTCTTTATAAGTTATCCAGTCTCAGGTATTTCTTTTCTTTTTTTTTTTTTTTTTTTTTTTTTTGAGATGGAATTTCGCCCTTGCTGCCCAGGCTGGAGTGCAAAGGTGCAATCTTGGCTCACCGCAACCTCCACCTCCCAGGTTCAAGTGATTCTCCTGCCTCAGCCTCCCAAGTAGCTGGGATTACAGGCATGCTCCACCACACCTGGCTAATTTTTGTATTTTTACTAGAGACGGGGTTTCACCATGTTGGTCAGGCTGGTCTCGAACTCCTGACCTCAGGTGATCCACCTGCCTCAGCCTCCCAAAGTGCTGATGAGAGGTGACAGCGTGCTGCTGGCAGTCCTCACAGCCCTCGCTCGCTCTCGGCGCCTCCTCTGCCTGGGCTCCCACTTGGGCGGCACTTGAGGAGCCCTTCAGCCCACCGCTGCACTGTGGGAGCCCCTTTCTGGGCTGGCCAAGGCGGGAGCCGGCTCCCTCAGCTTGCAGGGAGGTGTGGAGGGAGAGGCGCCAGTCGGAACCGGGGCTGCGCACAGCGCTTGCGGGCCAGCTGGAGTTCCGGGTGGGCGTGGGCTTGGCGGGCCCTGCACTCAGAGCAGCCAGCTGGCCCTGCCGGCCCTGGGCAATGAGGGGCTTAGCACCTGGGCCAGCAGCTGCGGAGGGTGTACTGGGTCCCCCAGCAGTGCCAGCCCACTAGCGCTGCGCTCAATTTCTCGCCAGGCCTTAGCTGCCTTCCCGCGGGGCAGGCCTCGGGACCTGCAGCCTGCCATGCCTGAGCCTCCCCACCCCCTCCATGGGCTCCTGTGCGGCCTGAGCCTCCCAGACGAGCGCCACCCCCTGCTTCACGGCAGCCAGTCCCATCGACCACCCACGGGCTGAGGAGTGCGAGCGCACGGCGCGGGACTGGCAGGCAGCTCCCTCTGCAGCCCCGGTGCAGGATCCACTGGGTGAAGCCAGCTGGGCTCCTGAGTCTGGTGGAGATGTGGAGAACCTTTATGTCTAGCTCAGGGATTGTAAATACACCAATCAGCACCCTGTGTCTAGCTCAGGGTCTGTGAATGCAATTGACACTCTGTATCTAGCTGCTCTGGTGGGGCCTTGGAGAACCTTTATGTCTAGCTCAAGGATTGTAAATACACCAATCGGCACTCTGTATCTAGCTCAGGGTTTGTGAACACACCAATCAGCACCCTGTGTCTAGCTCGAGGTTTGTGAATGCACCAATTGATACTCTGTATCTAGCTGCTCTGGTGGGGCCTTAGAGAACTTTTGTGTCCATACTCTGTATCTAACTGATCTGATGGGGAGGTGGAGAACCTTTATGTCTAGCTCAGGGATTGTAAACGCACCAATCAGCACCCTGTCAAAACAGACCACTGGGCTCTGCCAATCAGCAGGACGTGGGTGGGGCCAGATAAGAGAATAAAAGCAGGCTGCCTGAGCCAGCAGTGGCAACCCACTCAGGCCCCCTTCCACACTGTGGAAGCTTTGTTCTTTCGCTCTTTGTAATAAATCTTGCTACTGCTCACTCTTTGGGTCCACCCTGCTTTTATGAGCTGTAACACTCACCGCAAAGGTCTGCAGCTTCACTCCTGAGCCAGCAAGACCACCAACCCACCAGAAGGAAGAAACTCCGAACACATCCAAACATCAGAAGGAACAAACTCCAGACGCGCCACCTTAAGAGCTGTAACACTCACCGCGGGGGTCCACGGCTTCATTCTTGAAGTCAGTGAGACCAAGAACCCACTAATTCTGGACACGCTGAGATTACAGGCGTGAGCCACTGCGCCCGACCTCAGGTATTTCTGTATAGCAATGCGAAAACTAATACAAATGGTAAACGCCATCTCTGCCTGTTTGCAGCCTAACATTAGAGGCTAGGTAGCAGTCTCAACTTCCAATTCTGTGGTGTCATTGTTGTGTTTCCCTGCTTTCTCCCTTGAAAACCAAGACTTCCAAACTAGCTGAGTCCAAAGTTGCAAAGTCAGGAAGCAAAAATTATGAGTGTTATTAGGTATAGCAGTGAAGGAAGCTCTGCCCACTTTTACCCTCTTGATTCCAGGATCCCTGTATTTTGATGCTATTCTCTAAAATCCTCCCCCCACCCCCCTGCCAAGGATGCAATATTGTTTTTAGCTTACTATCCTTGCAGGAAGAGGGAAATTCATAATAGCTCTCAGGCTACAGGTCAGGGAGCTAATGTGATGATTCTGTCAATTGCAGAGTATGTCTATTCCAATTAGATACCTAGAGACTAGGGAAGTATCACAAGAGTGAGTCCATGGGCCCAGTGTCAGATGAAGTTTGGTCAAAACTCCATTTATCAGCTCACCACCATAAACCTTTCCTTTGACTAGTAGACCAAGGGGGCAGTTTGAGTTCCCAGGAATTAGCAAAAATTAAAATCTAGTGTCTAGCGGCCCCTAAAAGGACTGCCTGTTTCCTCATTCCTCAGATCCAGTGTCTGCAGATCCCAGTGGTCAAGGCTTAGGAGTAGTTTTGCAGTATGTATATGGATGTATTTGTGGCATTTTGCAGATTTCTTTCTCAAGAACCGCTTTGATCATGTGGTTCCAGGATGTGAACCGGCTTAGGTCTGGGAAACTGAAGGGGGGACCATGACTGCATTGTGGGGGCTGAAGTTGGCTTCTGGCCACAGATCGTGCTTGTCAGGATGGTTCAGTGTGCTGTCCAACCACTTCAATCCTAGAGGCGCCAGATAAAGCAGCTACCACCAAAGTGCCCATTCATCAAGACATTCTGATCCCACACTGGGTACGTGTGGAGCGGGAGAAGGAGGAGGGCAGGAACGGTATTATTTGACTGTTACCGGTGTCACCCGGCATTGCCTTTTTTTGCTCACAACTGACATTTAAGGTGGGTTTTCTCTGGCCTGAACTTTCCCCTCATGGGTGCTTTGTGGATTCCTTGGGGACCCCAAATGGAACACTTGGCTGCAGGTTCCTCTGTGTGGCTGCTGCTTTCCTCCCTCAATCTCCAGGAATTTGGGGGTCCATCTGTTTTCAGGGTCAGCTTTCCCTCCTGGGGAATGAGGCCAGCCCTTTGCCCCATGTGGCCCATGTCTGTAAGAAACACTTACTTATGCATCAGTGGTCTTACTACTGGTAGAAGCACAGTTGGCTCCAAATGTGCCTCACACCTCTCTCTCGCTGTGTGTGTGTGTGTGTGTGTGTGTGTGTGTCTGTACCCTCTACCCTGTCTCCTCCCTTTCCCTCCTCCCCTTTTTTCTCTTCCCATCTACCCCCACTGTGTCTCATGTTTAGAGTCTTCAGGTGAATCTCAGAAAACAGGGCCTGTAACCCTGACACTTTGGGAAGCTGAGGCAGACAGATCGCTTGAGCTCAGGAGTTCAAGCCCAGCCTGGGCTACATAGAAAAACCTTATCTCTACTAAAAGAGGCTGAGGCAGGAGGATCACTTGAGCCCAGGAGGTCAAGGTTACAGTGAGCAGTTATCACACCACTACACTCCAGCCTGGGCAACAGAATGAGACATTGTCTCAAAAAAAAAAAAGAAAAAGAAAAGAAAAGTGGCCAGGTGCAGTGGCTCACACCTGTAATCCCAGCACTTTGGGAGACCAAGGCAGGTGGACCACCTGAGGATAGGAGTTTGAGACCAGCCTGACCAACATGGTGAAACCCCGTCTCTACAAAAAATACAAAATTAGCCAGGTATGCCTGTAATCCCAGCAACTTGGGAGGCTGAGGCAGGAGAATCGCTTGAACCCAGGAGGTGGAGGTTGCAGTGAGCCGAGATCATACCATTGCACTCTAGCCTGAGCAACAAGAGCAAAACTCCGTCTCAAAAAAAAAGTTATATTATTTTATATATATTATATTCTATATACCATCTACCTCATAGGGCTCTTGTGAGAATTAAATTGAACAACCCTGGTGAAGAACCTAAAGTGCTCAAGAAATGGCAGGTATTATTAGTATTCCTATTAATATTATAAACCAGAGCACACAAGGCCCCAGCTGATCTACCAGGTCAGGAATCAGGGAACATTTCCTCCTCAGCTGCATCTCAGGCAGTGAAAGGCAAATCTCTCTAGAGGAGAGGCCCACAGATGCACCCGTGAGTGCCCACCACCATCGCTTGCCTGCCTGCACACACGCAAGCAGCTTTTTGAGCTTTAGAACTTTACAGGGAGGACTGGATTTGGGATGAGGCTTGGGGTCAGGGAGCAAGAGGCCTGGAGCGTGAGCCTTGGCCTCCAGCACACAGACATTTTCCAGTTTGCAAAGTTTCCAGCCTAGCAGTAGGAGGGTGGTTGGGGTTGGGGTTGGAGGAGTTGGCAGTCTGAGATGGATTAACATTTTCCTTTCTCAGGGCCTAGAGTAGTGGAGTAATTTGGAGAAGCTGCAAAGATAACTCAGGGCTGCTTTGAACATTTGAACCAAGGGCACTTCTGAAGCCAAGGGGTTGGGCGGCGGCATTGATTTTTAAGTTCATCACAGCTACAGCCTCAGATGTGGACTGTGCTGAGGGACCCAGGATCTGAACTCCTCACGGAGGCTGGTAGAAGAAATTTCCCAGCCTGTCTTTGCTGGGGACCATAACCAAAACTCTCTCCCCAAGATTAAAAAAAAAAAATTCCGCCCTCAGAGTCCTGAGGAGGCCCTGGTGGGGCTGGCACAAATTTCTGTGTAGTCCTTTCTTCAAAGTTCTTGGCTGTTCCCCAAGCCATGAAACCACTCCCAGAACTGGGTCGGCAGAAATCGTCCAGAGCAGAGAGCCAGCCACTACCTTACCTTCTCAGAAGTCTCTGCAGAGGGCCAGGGCAGTCGGAGCCCTGTCCCACCAACAGTCTTGCTGTGGGACAACCATGTCCCACCAACAGTCTTGCTCCCTTCTCCTTCAGCATTATATCCTGGGTGTGACTGGCTCCCAGCCTATGGGAAAGATGGAACTTTTTCGCAGGTTTCTGGCTGAGAAGCTGCAGACATCCGAGGGATGTGCCTTGTGAGCCAGCTGCCCCAAATGGCCAAGCAGTCTCTCAACAGCAGTGCCCATTAGCTAATGCATGTAACACATCTGGGGATGGGTGCACCCCATCTCTACTTCCCACCAAGTGGCTCTCAGGTTGAGGAACCGTCTGTGTATCTCTAAGGAGGCATGTTGCCAAGGACCCTACCGTGGTGCCAGCATTGTCCACTAAGGCCAAAGCCATTTCTCCAAGTTCATGCCTGCCCTTTGCCCTTGGTGGAGTCAGTGGAGCCAGGGACTGAACACCGAAGAACTTCGGGTTGGGACTAATGGACCCGCAGGTGCCCTGAGATTGGGGGAGGTATGACAATCGTACTTTCTTTTCTTCTTAATTTATTTTTATTTTATTTATTTATTTTTATTTGTTTATTTATTTATTTATTGAGACAGAGTCTTGCACTGTCGCCTAGGCTAGAGTGCAATGGTACGATCTCAGCTCACTGCAACCTCTGCCTCCCGGGTTTAACCAATTCTCCTGCCTCGGCCTCCCAAGTAGCTGGGATTACAGGAATGCGCCACCACACCCAGCTAATTTTTTGTATTTTTAGTAGAGACGGGGTTTCATTGTGTTGGCCAGGCTGGTCTCGAACGCCTGACTTGGTGATCCACCCGCCTTGGCCTCCCAAAGTGCTGGGATTACAGGCGTGAGCCACCATGCCTAGCCAATAATCATACTTTCTTTTGCCCTCACTGTCGGAGATTTGGACTCATTGCCAGAAGCATCCTTCCAGCATCCAGCAGAAACTCGAAGATGCTTTTTCCTAAGAACCCAGGTAAAGAAGGAGGTCCCCTTTATGGTGTAGTCACACTACCCCCTGCTGGACAGAAGGCAGCATGGCGATGAGGGCCTGCCATGCCCAGCATCTGTGGATATTTGCCAAGTGTCGTGGGCAAGGCATTAGACACACAGTAAACACTCGGTAACAGTCACTTATTGTTATCGTTTAGTTGCTGTTGTTGTCATAGAGTGAGGACCACCACAGAAGGTCAGAGAAAGAAGTTACTGTGAGGCAGAAGGTAGCTATCTCCTTCCGGGCTCTGCCTCTGGCTGTCTATCCCAGGGGAGATGTACACAGAGCTCTTGAGGGGAAGAAGCTGCTTATGGGCCATCATCACCTACAAGGGCACCTCCCACTTCCACAGGCAGGCTCCGACCACCTGGGCCCCAAACGCCCTTGAACTAGCCTCTGTGTTGCCAAGTTCTTTCTGCCCCTGTTCCCTGAACAGACCCTCTGCAACCTCAGCTGGTCCCCGCACTGCAAACATTTGCTGATCTATTCAGCTCAATTTAAGCCGCAGCAGACCAAAACCTCAAGTGAGCTAACATGACCTTGCTGTTTTCATTTTCATCAAGATAAGAAAATGCCAAGATAAGTAATTGTCAGAGTTAATAATTTAAAAATGCAATAGACCTTGTAATTAAAAATAAGCTGAAGGAGGCCACAAAGTGATTGTAATAATGTTTCAAGGGCCAATTACACAAAACCCTCCTCTGGCTGTGCCAGGAGAGCTGGAAGGAAAGAGTCAAACTCTCGGAGGCTCTGAGCAGTTTACGTACCAGGAAAATCCTTTTCTTAAAATCTGGTCCATCAGAAAGCTTTGGATACATTTATCCAACACTGGCCACACCTTCATGAATTTTCCCTACTTATTCATGTATCTTTTCACTTGTTTGTTTGTTTGTTTGTTTGAGACGGAGTCACACTCCGTCACCCAGGCTGGAGTGCAGTGGCGTGATCTCTACTCACCACAACCTCTGCTCCCGGGTTAAAGCGATTCTCCAGCCAAAGCTTCCCAAGTAGCTGGGATTACAGGCACCCACCACCGCACCTGACTAATTTTTTGTATTTTTAGTAGAGATGGGGTTTCACCATGTCGGCCAGGCTGGTCTTGAACTCCTGACCTCAGGCGATCCGCTCGCCTCAGCCTCTCAAAGTGCTGGGATTACAGGCGTGAGCCACCATGCCCGGCTATTCATGTATCTTTTTATCAGAAGTAATTATAGACTCCCTTTCTCCCTGGCCTAACTGGAATCTGTGGACTCTGTGGCATGCTATGTTTTCTGGTTGGAATGGGATTACTGAGTCAGGAAGCTGTACCCTTCTGTTACGTTCCCAAAGAATCTAACACATCACTTTGAAGCCTCAGTCCCCTCCCTGTCTGGTGAGCCTTGGCGTGTTATCAAATGGTTTCCTTGTTTCATGCAGAAAGGCAGATGAGGAAAACACTGTGCCCTTCATTGACTGGCATTCATACTTGCTCTACTGAGAGAGCAAAGAGGCCTTATACGATCACCCAGGAAGGTTGCAGCTCCCATTTCTGATGGCCACTCAGTTGGTAGCAGATCAAGCTTCCCTTTGCCTTCTTAGCTTCCAGGGCAGGATACAGCTTCCCAACTCAGCAACCCCTTTCCAGCTGAAAACTTAGAATGCCACCGCATTCACAGATTTCCACTTAGACAACCTCCTCTACACTGTATTTTCCAGACCCAATTGTTTTATTTTTAAATCCACAAACTTTCATTATTTCATTGTAACTAATTCTGACCATCATATCATAGAATTTTCCTCCCTTAAAAAAAAAAAACACACACACCTGGGTTTCCTCAAAAATCTAAGCCTGTCCATGGAAGGAACATCATCATCCTGCCAGTGACAGTGGATACAAGACAGAAAAGGACTCTGCAACCTGGTGGGAGGGCAGAGAGAGGGGATGGGGGAATCAGGACAAGATATGGTCAAGGGTGTGTCCAGGCACACCATCCTACCTGGCCTCGAGGTATTATCCACCAGTGTGGTCAAGTGAACCCCAAAAAACCAGACCCAGTAAGCAAGGTAGCTCTGCCTGCTTCCCTTGTTCATGACCTTAGGCCCCAAAGCCAGAGGGCTCACGAGAACACGACCAAGAAAGGAAGTCGGAGGTATATTTATAAAACTAACAAAAGGAAGCCCAGAAATCATCTTTGGAAACTAGAAAGTCTCTGGAATCTTAGAACCTGCAGAAACCTCCCCTTCAACAGAAACTGAATTTTCAGAGAAAACATCAAGACTTTAGGGAGGTAGATTCACTTATCCAAGGAACATACAGACCCCAGGTGGAGCCAAGATGGCCTAATAGGAACAGCTCCGGTCTCCAGCTCCCAGCCCCAGCGACACAGAAGACGGGTGATTTCTGCATTTCTGCTTGAGGTACCGGTTTCATCTCACTAGGGAGTGCCTAACAGTGGGTTCAGGACAGTCGGTGAAGCGCACTGTGCACGAGCCGAAGCAGGGCGAGGCATTGCCTCACTCGGGAAGCGCAAGGGGTCAGGGAGTTCCCTTTCCTAGTCAAAGAAAGGGGAAACAGACGGCACCTGGAATATCGGGTCAGTCCCGTCCTAATACTGCGCTTTTCCAACGGGCCTGGAAAACGGCACACTAGGAGATTGTGTCCCGCACCTGGCTCGGAGGGTCCTATGCCCACGGAGTCTTGCTGATTGCTAGCACAGCAGTCTGAGATCACGCTGCAAGGCGGCAGTGAGGCCGGGGGAGGGGCGCCCGCCATTGCCCAGGCTTGCTTAGGTAAACAAAGCAGCCAGGAAGCTCGAACTGGGTGGAGCCCACCACAGCTCAAGGAGGCCTGCCTGCCTCTGTAGGCTCCACCTCTGGGGGCAGGGCACAGACAACCAAAAACTCAGCGAGAACCTCCACAGCCTTAAATGTCCCTGTCTGACTGACAGCTTTGAAGAGAGTAGTGGTTCTCCCAGCACGCAGCTGGAGATCTGAGAACGGACAGACTGCCTCCTAAAGTGGGTCCCTCACCCCTGAGCAGCCTAACTGGGAGGCACCCCCCCAGTAGGGACAGACTGACACCTCATTCAACCGGGTACTCCTCTGAGACAAAACTTTCAGAGGAACTATCAGACAGTTGAATTTGTGGTCTCACGAAAATCCGCTGTTCTGCAGCCACCGGTGCTGACACCCAGCCAAACAGGGTCTGGAGTGGACCTCTAGTAAACTCCAACAGACCTGCAGCTGAGGGTCTTGTCTGGTAGAAGGAAAATTAACAAACAGAAAGGACATCCACACCAAAAACCCATCTGTACATCATCATCATCGAAGACAAAAAGTAGACAAAACCACAAAGATGGGGAAAAAACAGACCAAAAAAACTGGAAACTCTAAAAAACAGAGCACCTCTCCTCCTCCAAAGGAACGCAGTTCCTCACCAGCAACGGAACAAAGCTGGATGGAGGATGACTTTGATGAGTTGAGAGAAGAAGGCTTCAGACGATCAAACTACTCTGAGCTACGAGAGGAAATTCAAAACAATAGCAAAGAAGTTAAAAACTTTGAAAAAAAATTAGAAGAATGGATAACTAGAATAACCAATGGAGAGAAGGGCTTAAAGGAGATGATGGAGCTGAAACCCAAGTTTTGAGAACTACGCGAAGAATGCAGAAGCCTCAGTAGCAGATGCGATCAACTGGAAGAAAGGGTATCGCTGATAGAAGATGAAATGAATGAAATGAAGAGAGAAGGGAAGTTTAGAGAAAAAAGAATAAAAAGAAATGAACAAAGCCTCCAAGAAATTTGGGACTATGTGAAAAGACCAAACCTACGTCTGATTGGTGTACCTGAAAATGATGGGGAGAATGGAACCAAGTTGGAAAACACTCTGCAAGATATTATCCAGGAGAACTTCCCCAATCTAGCAAGGCAGGCCAGCATTCAGATTCAGGAAATACAGAGAACACCACAAAGATACTCCTCGAGAAGGGCAACTCCAAGACACATAATTGTCAGATTCACCAAAGTTGAAATGAAGGAAAAAATGTTAAGGGCAGCCAGAGAGAAAGGTCGGGTTACCCACAAAGGGAAGCCCATCAGACTAACAGCTGATCTCTCAGCAGAAACTCTACAAGCCAGAAGAGAGTGGGGGCCGATATTCAACATTCTTAAAGAAAAGAATTTTCAACCCAGAATTTCCTATCCCGCCAAACTAAGCTTCATAAGTGAAGGAGAAATAAAATACTTTACAGACAAGCAAACGCTGAGTGATTTTGTCACCACCAGGCCTGCCCTAAAAGAGCTCCTGAAGGAAGCACTAAACATAGAAAGGAACAACCGGTACCAGCCCCTGCAAAAACATGCCAAATTGTAAAGACCATCAAGGCTAGGAAGAAACTATAGCAACTAACGAGCAAAATAACCAACTAACATCATAATGACAGGATCAGATTCACACATAACAATATTCACGTTAAATGTAAATGGGCTAAACGCTCCAATCAAAAGACACAGACTGGCAAACTGGATAAGGAGTCAGGACCCATCAGTGTGCTGTATTCAGGAAACCCATCTCACGTGCAGAGACACACATAGACTCAAAATAAAGGGAAGGAGGAAGATCTATCAAGCAACTGGAAAACAAAAAAAGGCAGGGGTTGCAATCCTAGTCTCTGATAAAATAGACTTTAAACCAACAAAGATCAAAAGAGACAAGGCCATTACATAATGGTAAAGGGATCAATTCAACAAGAAGAGCTAACTATCCTAAATATATATGCACCCAACACAGGAGCACCCAGATTCATAAAGCAAGTCCTGAGTGACCTACAAAGGGACTTAAACTCCCACACAATAATAATGGGAGATTTTAACACCCCACTGTCAGCATTAGACAGATCAACGAGACAGAAAGTTAACAAGGATATCCAGGAATTGAACTCAGCTCTACATAAAGTGGACCTAATAGACATCTACAGAACTCTCCACCCCAAATCAACAGAATATACATTTTTTTCAGCACCACACCACACCTATTCCAAAATTGACCACATAGTTGGAAGTAAAGCTCTTCTCAGCAAATGTAAAAGAACAGAGATTATAACAAACTGTCTCTCAGACCACAGTGCAATCAAACTAGAACTCAGGATTAAGAAACTCAGACAAAACTGCTCAACTACATGGAAACTGAACAACCTGCTCCTGAATGACTATTGGGTACATAATGAAATGAAGGCAGAAATAAAGATGTTCTTTGAAACCAACGAGAACAAAGACACAACATACCAGAATCTCTGGGACACGTTCAAAGCAGTGTGTAGAGGGAAATTTATAGCACTAAATGCCCACAAGAGAAAGCAGGAAAGATCCAAAATTGACACCCTAACATCACAATTAAAAGAACTAGAAAAGCAAGAGCAAACACATTCAAAAGCTAGCAGAAGGCTAGAAATAACTAAAATCAGAGCAGAACTGAAGGAAATAGAGACACAAAAAATGCTTCAAAAAATTAATGAATCCAGGAGCTGGTTTTTTGAAAAGATCAACAAAATTGATGGACCGCTAGCAAGACTAATAAAGAAGAAAAGAGAGAAGAATCAAATAGATGCAATAAAAAACGAAAAAGGGGATATCACCACCGATCCCACAGAAATACAATCTACCATCAGAGAATACTACAAACACCTCTATGCAAATAAACTAGAAAATCTAGAAGAAATGGATAAATTCCTCGACAAATACACCCTCCCAAGACTAAACCAGGAAGAAGTTGAATCTCTGAATAGACCAATAACACGTTCTGAAATTGTGGCAATAATCAATAGCTTACCAACCAAAAAGAGTCCAGGACCTGATGGATTCACAGCCGAATTCTACCAGAGGTACAAGGAGGAACTGGTACCATTCCTTCTGAAACTATTCCAATCGATAGAAAAAGAGGGAATCCTCCCTAACACATTTTACGAAGCCAGCATCGTCCTGATACCAAAACCTGGCAGAGACATAACCAAAAAAGGGAATTTCAGACCAATATCCTTGATGAACATTGATGCAAAAATCCTCAATAAAATACTGGCAAACCGAATCCAGCAGCACATCAAAAAGCTTATCCACCATGATCAAGTGGGCTTCATCCCTGGGATGCAAGGCTGGTTCAACATACGCAAATCAATAAATGTAATCCAGCATATAAACAGAACCAAAGACAAAAACCACATGATTATCTCAATAGATGCAGAAAAGGCCTTTGACAAAATTCAACAACCCTTCATGCTAAAAACTCTCAATAAATTAGGTATTGATGGGACGTATCTCAAAATAATAAGAGCTATCTACAACAAACCCACAGCCAATATCATACTGAATGGGCAAAAACTGGAAGCATTCCCTCTGAAAACTGGCACAAGACAGGGATGCCCTCTCTCACCGCTCCTATTCAACATAGTGCTGGAAGTTCTGGCCAGAGCAATCAGGCAGGAGAAGGAAATAAAGGGTATTCAATTAGGAAAAGAGGAAGTCAAATTGTCCCTGTTTGCAGATGACATGATTGTATATCTAGAAAACCCCATTGTCTCAGCCCAAAATCTCCTTAAGCTGATTAGCAACTTCAGCAAAGTCTCAGGATACAAAATTAATGTACAAAAATCACAAGCATTCTTGTACACCAATAACAGACAAACAGAGAGCCAAATCATGAGTGAACTCCCATTCACAATTGCTTCAAAGAGAATAAAATACCTAGGAATCCAACTTACAAGGGATGTGAAGGACCTCTTCAAGGAGAACTACAAACCACTGCTCAATGAAATAAAAGAGGATACAAACAAATGGAAGAACATTCCATGCTCATGGGTTGGAAGAATCAATATCGTGAAAATGGCCATACTGCCCAAGGTAATTTATAGATTCAATGCCATCCCCATCAAGCTACCAATGACTTTCTTCACAGAATTGGAAAAAACTACTTTAAAGTTCATATGGAACCAAAAAAGAGCCCGCATCGCCAAGTCAATCCTAAGCCAAAAGAACAAAGCTGGAGGCATCACGCTACCTGACTTTAAACTATACTACAAGGCTACAGTAACCAAAACAGCATGGTACTGGTACCACAACAGAGACATAGATCAATGGAACAGAACAGAGCCCTCAGAAATGCCGCATAGCTACAACTATCTGATCTTTGACAAACCTGACAAAAACAAGCAATGGGGAAAGGATTCCCTATTTAATAAATGGTGCTGGGAAAACTGGCTAGCCATATGTAGAAAGCTGCAACTGGATCCCTTCCTTACACCTTATACAAAAATTAATTCAAGATGGATTAAAGACTTATATGTTAGACCTAAAACCATTAAAATCCTACAAGAAAACCTAGGCAATACCATTCAGGACATAGGCGTGGGCAAGGACTTCATGTCTAAAACACCAAAAGCAATGGCAACAAAAGCCAAAATCGACAAATGGGATCTCATTAAACTAAAGAGCTTCTGCACAGCAAAAGAAACTATCATCAGAGTGAACAGGCAACCTACACAATGGGAGAAAATTTTTGCAACCTACTCATCTGACAAAGGGCTAATATCCAGAATCTACAATGAACTCAAACAAATTTACAAGAAAAAAACAACCCCATCAAAAAGTGGGCAGAGGACATGAACAGACACTTCTCAAAAGAAGACATTTATGCAGCCAAAAAACACATGAAGAAATGCTCCTCATCACTGGCCATCAGAGAAATGCAAATCAAAACCACAGTGAGATACCATCTCACACCAGTTAGAATGGCCATCATTAAAAAATCAGGAAACAACAGGTGCTGGAGAGGATGTGGAGAAATAGGAACACTTTTACACTGTTGGTGGGACTGTAAACTAGTTCAACCATTGTGGAAGTCAGTGTGGCGATTCCTCAGGGATCTCGAACTAGAAATACCATTTGACCCAGCCATCCCATTACTGGGTATATACCCAAAGGACTATAAATCATGCTGCTATAAAGACACATGCACACGTATGTTTATTGTGGCACTATTCACAATAGCAAAGAGTTGGAACCAACCCAAATGTCCAACAACGATAGACTGGATTAAGAAAATGTGGCACATATACACCATGGAATACTATGCAGCCATAAAAAATGATGAGTTCGTGTCCTTTGTAGGGACATGGATGAAACTGGAAAACATCATTCTCAGTAAACTATCGCAAGGACAAAAAACCAAACACCGCACGTTCTCACTCACAGGTGGGAATTGAACAATGAGAACTCATGGACACAGGACGGGGAACATCACGCTCCGGGGACTGTTGTGGGGTGGGGGGAGGGGGGAGGGACAGCATTAGGAGATACACCTAATGCTAAATGACGAGTTAATGGGTGCAGGAAATCAACATGGCACATGGATACATATGTAACAAACCTGCACATTGTGCACATGTACCCTAAAACCCTAAAGTATAATTAAAAAAAAAAAAAAAAAAAAAAAAGAACATACAGACCCCATAAATGTTCACCCTGGCCAACAGTCTCCCTGCTCAGGGCACCGAAAATAGAACTACCATGTTTCTACCCATCACAAACCCAACCACAGACTATGGGTGCCAGAAGGGCAAGAAGGGAGGGTCCAGCCCCCAGAGTAACCAAGTGATGGATCCCAAAGGGCCACGCCTGATCCTACAGTGTGAAACTGGTGTCCTCAAGCTCAGACATCTGTTTCTGGGAGAAAGGAGGAAAAGGAGGAGAGAATCAGAAGGAGTCCTCAGGCTTCCAAAAAGGATAGAAGCGTGTTCATATCTTCCACTACGGAAATACAGTTGGGTCTGGGTTTTTGAGAGCCTGTGGATGGGTTGGGCAAGGCCAGGGGTCTCCCTCCAAGCAATGCTCCCGAGCTCCAAAATGAAATCTCTGGGTTCCTTTCCAAAATATGAACTTGATTTGTATGTTCTTTTCTTCAAATGTGGAAAAGATGAGCTCACTGCAATATTTTTTCTCTGGAACCAAGATTTGACCCCAGGAGCCAATCCAAGCATCATGTGTTTGGTGAACCTTTCCCTCGCCCTGTATCCCCAAAACTCAGCACAGGGCCTGGCTCAGTACAGGCAATCACTAGATGTCTATTGAATGAATGAGTTGCTTGTGGGCTCCTGGAACAGAGTGAGACGCCAAGCTTCACATTCTTTATAGGCATAGCATGTCTCAGGGTAACTTTCCTGTGCTGGTGTTTGATTTGGCCATGCCTCCTTCCTAATGGGCTGAAAGACATCCCTTGTGTGTCTCCCTCTGTTGGAACACTGTTTACTACATGGCTTTCTGCCTACAGGCCCAAGGCCAACAATCTAGCCCATGAGTTAATGACTTTCAGCAGCAAAGAAGCCCAGTAGACCTTTGAAAGGGTCTACTACTCTCAACCAGGCAGCAGGGCAACCTTAACTTTTTCACTGTAAAACGGCAGACTAATATAGGCAGAACTGGATTTGTAATAAGAAATGAACACACTTTATTTGGTGGTAACGGTAAGATGAATCATTTCCAGGATCCGAGAAAATCTTACGCCAGTGTTTATGTAGTAGAAACTCCTTCATTTGGAGTATGCTAAAGGCAGGGGGTTGCAAGACATTACAGCTATGCACTTACAGAGCCTGGCAAGTAGTTGCCATACTGCTCATAGAGACCTGACAAAGGGTCAGAGAAAGTGGCTAGCTCTGCCTGGCCTCTATCTCAACATCTTTGCCAACACATGCTTCACTTCATCAAGAGAGAAAGAGGGAAACTTCTGCTTCCAACTATGATGGAGTAGTTGGTACCAGTCTAGCCCTCCCACCACGTGTTAGTTTGCTATTGCTATAAAGGAATACCTGAGGCTGGGTAATTTATAAAGAAAAGAGGTTTACTTTGGCTTACGGTTCTGCAGGCTGAACACGAAGCATGGTGCCAGCATCTGCTTCTGGTAAGGGCCTCCGGATGCTTATAATCATGGCAGAAAGCAAGTGGGGAGCAGGTGCATCACGTGACAAGAGAGGGAACAAGGGTGGGAGGAGGTGCCAGGCTCCTTTAAACAACCAGCTCTTGCATGAACTGACAGAGCAAGAATGCATTCATTACCACGGGGAGGGCATCAAGCCATTCAGGAGGGATCTGCCTCCATGACCCAAACATCTCCCACCAGGCTGCACCTCCAACACTGGGGATCACATTTCAACATTAGATCTGGAGATTCAAACTATATCAGGCCAGGCACAGTGGCTCACGCCTATAATCTCAGCACTTTGGGAGGCCAAGGTGGGGGGATCACTTGAGGTCAGGAGTTCAAGATCAGCCAAGGCAACATGGCGAAACACTGTCTCTGCTAAAAATACAAAAATTAGCTGGGCAGTGGTGGTGTGCCCCTGTAATCCCAGCTAAGCTACTCTGGAGGCTGAGGCAAGAGAATCACTTGAGCCTAGGAGGCAGAGATTGCAGTGAGCCGAGATCACGCCACTGCACTTCAGCCTGGGCAACAGAGGAAAACTCCGTCTCAAAAAAAAAAAAAAAAAAAGAAGTTATCATTGATGGAACTTGGGTAAAGTGTACATAGGACCCCTGTATTATTTCTTCCAACTGCATGTGAATCTACAGTTTATCTCAAAGTAAAAAAGTTAATTATATATACTCATAATATTTTATATGTTAATTATTAAATATTAAAATATATGATTAATATATTAAAATGTTTATAATATTAAATTCATATATAGCTAGATCAATATCTGGAAACACCACCAACATCCATTAACAGGAGAATGGATAAACAAATTTTGGTTTATTCACTCAATGAATACTACTCAGTGTTACTGATGAATCTCAGCAATGAAAAGGAATGACTATTGATAATTCAACAATATATATGAATCTAAAAATTAAAAGCAAAAACATTATATAGACCAAAAGAAGCTAGACACAAAAGAACATGCACTTTGTATTCTATCTATCTGAAATTCTAGAACAGGCAGAACTAATCTATTGTGATAGAAATCAGAAAGTAGTTACCTCTGGAAGATCGGTGAAGAATTGCCTAGAAAATGGCACTAGGGAATTTTCTGAAGTGATGGAAATATCTTTTATCTTCTTTGGGGGTGGCAGTTACAAAGATATATACAGTTGTCAAAACTGATTAAATGTTTAAAATCTATGAATTTATGTATATAAAGTATACCTCAATAAAACAGAGCTGTAATTTCCTCCAAAAAGAAAAAACTGTTCATGAAAAGATACCATTCTGAAAGTGACAAGGCAAGTCACAGCATACTGGTGGCTGTTTATCGCGTATAGAACCAATGAGGGCTTTGGTTCTCTCCAGAACAGAGAACTCACACAAATAAGAAAAAGACAAACACCCCAATGGAAAAATAAGCAAGTGACTTGAACAAGCACATCACAAAAGAAGATATGCACAAGTCCAATCAAGATATGAAAAATTATCAATATTATTAGTCATCAGGGAAAGGCAAAGTCAAACCACAAGGACAGACCACTACATATCCACCAGAATAGCTGAAATTAAGAACACTAACAATGCCAAGTGTTAGCAAAGATGTAGAGAGCAACAGAAACTTGCACAGGCTGGAAGAAATATAAATCGGGCCGGGCGCAGTGGCTCATGCCTGTAATCCCAGGACTTTGGGATGCTGAGGCGGACGGATCACCTGGGCTTAGGAGTTTGAGACCAGTGTGGGCAACATGCTGAAACTCTGTCTCTAATAAAAATACAAAAATTAGCTGGACATGGTGGCGCACACCTGTAGCCCCAGCTACTCAGGAGGCTGAAGGAGGAGAATTGCTTGAACCCAGGAGGCAGAGGTTGCCGTGAGCTGATACCACACCACTGCACTCCAGCCTAGGCAACAGAGCGAGACTCTGTCTTAAAAAAATTTTTTTTGAAGAAATATAAATTGGTCCAATCACCTTAGAAAATTGTATGACGTTAGCTATTCAAGCTGGACATATACATCCAGCAATTCCACTCAAGTATATACCCACCAGAGATGCAAATACCCCTGCAAACAAGAAAAGACATGTGTAAGAATATTCCTAACAGTATCACCCATAATCGTATGAAACTAGAAACAACTCAAATGTCCATCAAATATGGGTTAGATAAGCACGGTGAGTATATTTTTATAACAGAATACAATGTAGCTATGAAAATGAATGAACTCATGCTACACACTCAACTACCATGATGAAACTCACAATCTAATGTTGAGTGAAAACAGCCAGCACAAACATATATAATGCATGCAGTGTGATGCAATTTATCTAAAATTCCAAAACCTACTAAACGATGGTTTTACATATATATGCTTAGATAGTAAATCTAAAAAGCAAAGTGAAAAAATAATTGCCATAAAGACCAAAATGATAACTCCTTGTGGGGGAGACTGAAGGTAATAATTAGCAAGTGAGGATTGGGAGTGTTGGCAAAATTCTATTTCTGTAGCTGAGCAGTGGCTAAACAGTGTTTATAATAATTTGTTAAGCTGTACATTTGTTTGATGTATTTTTCTGTAGTGTGCTATGTCATAACATAATAAAAGAAAGTTTAAAAGGAAAAGAAGGAGAATACCCACAAATGTTGAGGGCCTAAGGGTAGAGAACCTTTGAATAATTTTTCTTACCTTCTGTAACTGTTTCATTTTCTAGAGTAATGGGGAATTAGTGATAGAGAGCAGGGAGTATGGAAACACACCGTGCCTTAATTCAAATCCCAGCTCTCTCATCAGCTCCGTGACCTTGGGCAACTTGCTTAAACTTTCCATGCTCCTGGCTCCTTATCTGTAAAATGAGGATAATAATAGTAACTGCCTTATTGGGTTGGTTGCACACACAGAAATGGCAAATACTCAATCCATAGTAAGCCCTGTGTTAGCTGTTATCAGAATGTCTAAATTACCTTTATAAGGAAAAAAAAGTAAAATGCAGTTTTCAGCCTATAGCATTCATCACACTTCACTATGATTCTTTTTCTTCTCTACCTGACTGTGGGCACCACAAGGGCAGAGACAGCATTTGCCTTGAACCACTCTGTCATCCCAGCACGCAGCACAGGGCCTGAGTAGAAGGAGTCCAAGTGTTTTGCTTTTAATGCAGTGCCATGGTCACAGTAGAGTGTGGACCCCTGAGAGTGACCCTCCACAGCCCAAGCCCTGCCTCCATCCATGCTCCCTGAGGAGAGGCTCAGGCATACATACCATGTAGCCTAAAAGTAGCCACCTCTCTGTGGTCCTCGGTCCCCTTGCCTCTCTGCTGTCTATTTTTGGGAACAGTCCAGGGAATGATAGGAAGGACGCTTGGCCTCTTTATTGGGAAAGGATGAGGCTGGAGAACAGGGAATGCGGTTGAGAGGCTCCAAAGGAGACCCACCTATTCTCTAATAGGACCATACATGCCTGGATGGTTCAGGAGAAACCCAGCTCTGACCAGCTGTGTGCCTCAAGATAGTCCCAAGGGGACTAGGGAAGGCAGCCTCAGGACTGTGGGCTGTCCCTCCTTGGTGGACTCAAGGCTCAAGCTGGCTCTTCTGTGGTCAGTGACATGGTGAAAACTCCTTCCTAGGCACAAAGTCCTTCCACAAAAATCAATCCGTTTACTCTTCCTAACAGACTAGCGAGATAATCAATCACTCATTTTATAAGGTAGAAGACTGCAACAGGCACAGCAAGCTCAGACTATGGTCATCCAGCCCTGACCTCAACCCATACCCTCTTTCCCTCCATTCCTCCCTAGGTCTGTCTTCCTAGAAGACCAGGTAAGTGCCACATGGGCCAGGATGACCTTAGTCCCAGCAAGGTGCAGGACATTGGTGTTAGCCCTCAAGACCCTTGACCCTTCCTCATTTCCAAGGAACAGTCAGGAAAAATGGCCTGGGGAGGACACTCAGCCTAGGGGTTAGGCCTAGAGAGGGATTCCAACCCAGGCCTGTATGATTTCATGGCCTATCCTAGCTCTTGCAGGGCCCACTGCAAAGCATGGCCTCCTCAGGTGGGAGTGCTGTCCGATCCACATGCCAAGGGGAGAGAAACACAAAGGGCCCTATGAGAAGAAAGGCATCCAGGAAGTCAAGGATCCCCAGAACATGGCATCTCTGGGTTTCCCAGCAAAGAAATGAGGCAGTTTTGAGGTTGTGAGAGAAAGCAGCATAGGGTTTGAGAGCGGAAGTATTAGGATAGGTGGAGAAAGGCTTCCTAAGCAAGGAGTAGGGGTTTTTTAATCTAGAGCCTCATTACATTAAAAAACCCCTCGGCCAGACGCAGTGGCTCACGCCTGTAATCCCAGCACTTTGGGAGGCTGAAGCAGGCAGATCATCTGAGGTCGGGAGTTTGAGACCAGCCTGACCAACATGGAAAAACCCCATCTCTACTAAAAATACAAAATTAGCCAGGCATTGTGGTGCATGCCTATAATCTCAGCTACTCGGGAGGCTGAAGCAGAGGAATTACTTGAACCGGGGAAGCGGAGGTTGTGGTGAGCCGAGATCGTGCCACTGCATTCCAGCCTGGGCAGAAAGAGCTAAACTCCATCTCAAAAAAAAAAAAAAAAAAATCCTTCATGGGATAGGCACTGCATTAAAAGCAAAACACCTGGATTCCTTTTACTCAGGCCCTGTGCTGCGTGCTGGGATGACAGGGTGGTTCAAGCCAGATGCCGTTTCTGCCCCTGTGGTGCCCACTGGTACCAGCTAGTACAGATGGGTCTGGGACTCTTTAGGATGGAGCTAGAAGAGAGGTGAGCTTAGACCTCATGGGGTAGAAGCTGCTGCTTACTGGTCCAAAATCAGGCTCCCTTGAGCCACTTAAACAGCCTAGACAGCATGCCATTACCACAGACAGCTACTGAGATGTGAGTCAGAAACAGCTCCAGCTCTGAGCTCCAGTGGTGCAATTGGTTAGCGTGTGGTACTTACACAGAAATAGCCCTGGCTGCATTTCCAGAATCTGTCCCAGCAACTTCCGCTCCTAACGTCAAAATGAAAACAGAATCCAGCTAATTGAAGAGAACTACCCCATATATCCTGGCTCAAGCTGTGCTGGGTCAGGCCAGACTGACAACCTCAGGACAGCCTTCTTTTCTGTTCCCTTGGAAGACATTTGGTCCTCAAAAGAGTTTTAACCTTTTGAACTTCAGCTGGGAAGGATGAACTGCTTCACGCTGAACCCAGAAGGGAGGCAAACTGTTGCACCAGCAAACCAGGCTGAAAGAAGGCCGAAGGGCAAAGCCAGCCCTGCTCACCCCATCCCCCACACAGGGTGGGGGAGAACCGGAACATCAGCAGCAGGGCCGGCAGTGACGTCCTTCACCTTCAACAGGCAGCACCTGCTCTGATCAGAACCTGGGATTTGGAGGAAGGGGTGATATCTCATACAAGCTAGTGTGGGCTTTAGCTTCCCGTAGAATTGTGGATGTGCACATAAGGACTGACACGCTGTACTCAGCTCTGATCCCACACATGCATCTGTGTACCCAGGACGTTAGTAGTATTGGACTCTATGCAGACTATGTGATCTTGTGCAGAGCCTGAGTTGTCTTGGTTTTCTCCTCATCTAATTTCTCAAATACTTCATTGAATAACAATTTAAAGGGGCCTAGCAGGTGCCAGGTAGAGTAACGAGCTTGGGGCTGGAGAGGAATAAGAGCCAGTTCCTGTTCTCAAGCAACTCACTCGGTGGGGCAAACTACACACATTCCACAAGAGCTTGCACTCACCCTCAGGGGATCACGTTTAAAATCAAGAAAGCCCAGTCAAGGTATGTGGTATGGTTTAGACCTGTGCCCTGCCCAAACTTCATGTCGAACTGAAGTCCCCAGTGTTGGAGTTGGGGCCTGGTGGGAGATGACTGGATCATGGGGGTGGTTTTCTCATGGTTTAACACCATCTCCCTTGGTGCTGTTCTCATGATAGTGAGTTCTCATGAGATCTGGTGATTTAAAAGTGTATAGTAAAGCCAGGCACAGTGGCTCATGCCTGTAATCCCAACACTTTGGGAGGCCGAGGCGGGTGGATCACTTGAGGTCAGGAGTTCAAGACCAGCCTGGCCAACATGGTAAAACCCCATCTCTACTAAAAAAAAATAAAATACAAAATACAAAAATTAGCTGGGAGTGGTGGCAGGTGCCTGTAGTCCCAGCTACTCAGGAGGATGAGTCAGGAGACTCACTTGAACTCAGGAGGTGGAGGTTGCAATGAGCCAAGACTGCACCACTGCACTACAGCCTTGGTGACAGAGCGAGACTCTGTCTCAAAAAGAAAACAAAAAACTGTGAAGTACATTCCCCCTTACTCTCTCTTGCTCCTGTTCCTGTCAGGTGAGACAACTGCTCCCCTTTCGTCTTTCACAATGATGGTAAGCTTCCTGAAACCTCCCCAGAAGCTGAGCAGATGCCAGCATCATGCTCCCTCCACAGGCTGCAAAACTGTGAGCCAATTAAACTTCTTTTCTTTATAAATTATCCAGTCTCGCGTATTTCTATAGCAATGTGAGAACAGACTAATACAGCATGCCTGCCTGCCTGCCCAAATTCTAAATGTCTGTTTCTGTCTGCCCCACAAGTTCCAACACATTCCTTTTCAGCTAAGACACCAAAATCGGGTGCAGAGCTTCTGGTCTGTCCAGAAAGTGAGTCTAGGAGAAAGGAGCGATAACACCACACAGGAGGAGGTGGCATGAGGTTGTGAGGCTCAACCGTGGCCCCTGGGTGCCTAGTCCCTAGCACTAGCACCTAGTGCTCAAGTGCCTCTGTGAGACTCCAGCAGCAATTTTTTTTTTTTTTAGAAGGAGTCTGGCTCTTTCACCCAGGCTGCAGTGCAGTGGCGTGATCTCGGCTCACTGCAGGCTCTGCCCCCCGGGGTTCACGCCATTCTCCTGCCTCAGCCTCCCACGTAGCTGGGACTACAGGCGCCTGCCACCTCACCCGGCTAATTTTTTGTATTTTTAGTAGAGACAGGGTTTCACCGTGTTAGCCAGGATGGTCTCGATCTCCTGTCTTCGCAATCTGCCCGCCTCGGCCTCCCAAAGTGCTGGGATTACAGGCGTGAGCCACCGCGCCCGGCCTCCAGCGGCATTTTTAATCAATGTATGATCTGATGCTCCAAAAGTCTGAGGCTACTTAATTGCAGCACTGTGACCTAGGTGGCTGGACCACCAGGAAGTACCCAAGAATCCCCAATCCACTAAGGGGGATGAGCCTCCACACTTGGGGAGCCTTCCATCCCAGATAGGGACCCCAGGATGCTAGAAAGAACACACTGATTTAGCCACTTTGCTTTCCTTTGCCATCCTACTTTGCTACAGTTTTCAATAAACTTCAGTACCTAGCAGTAAGTTGGACCCAAAGAAGAATTTAGAAATGTAAGTGGAATTCATAGAGGCAGAGTTGCACTGCTGAGAGGGACACCTGCAAGTGAGTCAGGTTAAATTGCTCCCAGACATACGCTACTCCCCATCACCACCTAAATGTCATGACTGAAATGAAACACACTCGTGAAATCATAGATTTATATCTTTGCCATTTATTTTTTAAAATCTTATTCAAAATATTAAATAATAGTTTCAGATATGAAAAAAATTACTGCAATAAAACGGTTCAGGGGTATTTCCATTGTGCTTCCCTTCCCTATTAGGAAAGTACACTGTCCGCCCAAGAGACAGGATGGACGGCCTTCTTCCAGCTCTACATAAAGCGCAAGCCCACTGGCTCACCCGGGTCCTGCTTAACATATATTAGGGCTATGTTTTCTAAAAAGCTGTAGTGACACTCGTAAGTCAACCATGGTTCAAATCACATATTTACATATTGATCAATTCTTTATGATAGAAAGACAGACATAAACGAATCCCATAGTAAATACTTTCCAGTTGCCACAAAAAACAAAAACAAAGAAAACAAGTGTGGGGGAAAAAAGGTCCTTGTACACAAATATCCTTTATGTATACAAACAACTTCATTCAGGTATAATTTTAATTTGAAAGACCTAGATACAGTATTATTTAAGTGATAATGGCCCCTAAGATTTATTCAAATTTACTGTAAAATAATAAACGAAGTAAACGAATCTGATATAATTTTAAACTCTGCTCATTGCTTGAAACCTTGGAGAAACCCATGCTATAATCAATTGCTAACTAAAAGCAATTGTACATGTATTTAACATTTTACTAGTTTCTGCTTCTGAATTTAATATAGTAATTCCAACCAAAAAAATAGTATCTCTGTAACATTTTATCTATGTCCACTGCAAGCTGCAGAGTCTCTGTTGCCAAGATTTCTTGACACATTTAATGTTTTACCTAAAATTGTGGTCAGATTGAGCAATATCATTATCCTAAATTATGTTTAAATTATCTAAAAATATCCAAAGCAGTTTTCTTGAAAGAAAAAAAAATATTACTCAAATCCAAAGCATTATCACACATATCCTTGTACATTACAGTTTGGGAACAAAAAAAAAATATGTGGATAAAAAATAGTATTTGAATGGCAGAGAATGAATGTGAGTCAGCAGTAACAGATATGTCAGAATTTAGTTACAAGCTTGGGATCTTTTAAAAGTAGCATCACTAATACTCCCAGAAGAAGCATAATAAATCTAAAACAATAAAAACTAACAGTGTAAATATAAGGTAATGTTTAACTCACATTCTGGACACCCGATTAAACTCAGCTCTAAAAGTACAGATAAAAAATTATATACTCATTTGTGACATTTAATTTCCAAAGCACCAAGGCAAAAGAGAGACTCACCTCTCATTTAAGTACCAATTGCCTATGGCAAACATCTGCACTATATCATATAAAAAGTCAAGCAAATAAAATTACATAAGCAAATTCAAATCACAGTGCTTTAAAAAATATAATCATTGGTAATCTTCAAAGAAGGCATTGCCTCATTAACATTCTGATCTAGGCGATGGTATTCCACTGTTTTGGAACAAAGGCCATCACGCCATTTCCTGCTTTGAACCAGAAGAAAAATCTGGAAAACAAAAGTCATTAAATCGGCAAAAGAGAAAACAGAGAATATGGTAAACATTTGTATAACAAGTAAAATATCTTTCTTCTAGGTTTCTAAATATAAAACACAAAATATCAACAATAAAAAAAGCTATTTTAGGCCGAGGCAGGCAGATCACTTGAGCCCAGGAGTCCGAGACCAGCCTGGGCAACATGGTGAAACACCATCTCTACAAAAAATATAAAATTAGCCAGGCATGGAGGCGCTTGCCTGTAGTCCCAGCTACTCAGGAGGCTAAGATGGAGGATCACTTGAGCTCAGGAGGCAGAGATCACAGTACACCACAACACTCCAGCCTGGGTGACAAAGCAAGACCCTGTCTCAAAAAAAAAAAAAAAAAAAAAAGCTATTTTGCTTTCCATCTTGTAAACAAGGCTAAACAGTGCTTCTCAAATTTCAGTATATATAGGAATGTTTGTTAAAGACTCAGATTCCTAGGCTCTATCTTCAGAGACTGAGTTAGTACTTGAGGTGGAGCCCAGGAACCTACTTGTTTAACAAGTCCCTTAGATGTTCATAATAGAGATGGCCAAACACTAAACAGTGGGTTATAATATCAGCAGCACTCAAGGTTCTGTCTACCCATAAACACTTACAAAGCTAGCAATATATCACTAAATACAAATAACCAGAACAGTTGTTGGTTTGCTTTTTTTTGAACTGCTATTAGAGTCACTGATTCTCAAAGCAGGAAGACATTTTGAAATTATCAGGTCCAGTTTCACTATTTGTCAGATAAGGAAATCAAGGCCCCGAAGGGGAAGGTGGTTTTCAGGGTTACAAAGCAAGTTACAATAAAGTCAAGAACTGAGACTTCCTGACCAGTAAGTATTAAAAAGGAACTGTGTGTTTGATTTCCCTTTAAGTATTTTAAAAGACTTAACTATTCAGCTTTGGGACTGTACAGTGCCAACATGTACCCTCACACTAAATGTGATGTATCCTGTCCTATAGATGTCTCTTGTGCCTCATGTAATCCGGCAAACTGGTACCAGCACAGAAATGTTCATCACAATATTATTTCTGAACCAAAAATTGTAAACGATGAATCCATTATGTTTTTAGCCAGGCACAGTGGCTCACACCTATAATCCCAATTACTTGGGAGGCTGAGGTGGAAGGATTACTTGAGGTCAGGAGTTCACCAGCATGGACAACATAGCAAGATCCTGTCTCAAAAAAAAAAAAATGTTTTTAAAGACTATTAAGGATATGGAAAATGCTCATGATTGGTCAGGACACAAAACTCTATGAGATAGGCTGGGTGCGGTGGCTCACGCCTGTAATCCCAGCATTTTGGGAGGCTGAAGTGAGTGGATCACTTGAGGCCAGGAGTTTGAGACCAGCCTGGCCAACATGGCAAAACCCTGTCTCTACTAAAAATACAAAAATTAGCCAGGCGTGGTGGCCTGTGCCTATAGTCCCAGTTACTCAAGAGGCTGAGGCATGAAAATTGCTTGAACCTGGGAGGTAGGTGGAGGTTGCAGTGAGCCGAGATCGCACCACTGCTCTCCAGCCTGGGAGACAAAGTGAGACTCTTATCTCAAAAAAAAACAAAACAAAACAAAAAAAAAAACTCTGTGAGATAAAATTCATTAAAAATCATAACATACACCTATATATATAAATTATATGCACATTTATAGACCAGAAATACACCAAAATGTTAATGCTGAGAAGTAGTTTAAAATTTCTTTTCTAAACTCTTCTGTTTTCTGAACTCCCTAAAATAAACGTGTAACACTTTATAACCAGAAAAAAAATCAAAAGATTAAGTTCAATGTTAATAAATTAAAAGACAAATATTAAATTAACACTTTCTCCACAAGTATTCCTACTGAAGTAATGATGCCAAATTAAGACATAAACTCTTAAAAAAAAAAAATCACTGGGCTTTGGTATTACTCATTAAGAAATAGGACTATTTCTTTTTTTAGAAGTACATACATTCAAGCATTCTGTCTGTAGTGGGTTAAAATACGCAATAGATTTACATGCTGATTAGACATCTCAATATTTTACTATGAATTTAAACTTCACCGAAAAAAAGGAAAGAGGGCTGGGCATGGTGGCCCATGTCTGTAATCCCAACACTTTGGGAGGCTGAGGCGGGAGGACTGCTTGAGCCTGGGAGTTCAAGACCAGCCTGGGCAACATAGCAAGACCTCGTCTCTACAAATAATAATAATTTTTAAAATTTTAATTTAATAATTTTTAAAAATTAGCCGAGTGTGGTAGTGTGCATCTGTAGTTCCACCTACTCGAGAGGCTGAGGGAAGAGAATCACTTAAGCCTAGGAGGTTGAGGCTCCAGTGAGCTGTGATTGTGCCACTGTACTCCAGCCTGGGTGACAGAGTGAAAATCCACTACACCTTTTTTTGAAAAAAAAAAAAAAAAAAAAAAGAACCACGAATCATCAAAAGCATTATGACTGAAATAATAAAGGGCTAAAAAAATCCCAAACCTACCTTCCTTTTGTTGTGATATGTAATGTAAACAACAGCAATGCAAAAAGCAAAAATAATAAGATGAAAAAAGAAATGGCTGTCTTCCTCTTCTATATTTGAGGATGGCATCTTAAAAGATTTCACTGACTGTTCAATTTCCATGTAACCCCTGTTTTCTTCCAAGGTGTCATCAGACTCGTCGTCGTCCCTGGGGCCCGTGGTCCAGTCATAGTCTGGCTCTCCATAATCGCCATTGTCCAGAGTGTCTTTGGCTGTGGATGGAGAACTGTTCAGCATGAGAAGATCCTCCTCCTCTATACTAGGATCTTCATTGTTATCAGCTTCCTCTGGAGACAGAGGAGTAGGCGAGGGATGAGGGGCCACAGATGCTCCTCCACTTTTCTCGGTACTCGTCGTGGGAGGGAGGGTGGTGCTGATTTGGGAAATAGAAGGTTTGGTTTGGTTTTCATGTGCTAAAGCATTCACATTTGGGGTAGAAATATGTGAGTTGAGTACGGTTGGGCTCGGTGAATCAGTCCGTGATACAACTGAAACAAACAAAGCATATCAAACTGAAATCTCCAACTTTATCTCCACCAAGCTAAAAGCATATTTACCCAAATTTTACACTAAGCATTCCTCTCTGCTACATTCCTATAACTTTCTCGAAAACTAGTTATTAAGTCTCAATAGCCAGCAATCAGTTACATTTCTTCTTAGTCAGTCATTCTTCAGATAATAACTGCTTTGCTAGATACTAACAACTTAAGCAGCATAAAAGACCTACTGCATTATACAGCCTGCCACCAAAAGAAAAGAAAAAGGTCTGACTTTAGGTCATAATGGCAAAGTTCACATACAGCCCTCACCCATCCCCTCTGTTTTCATTTCATAAAGGGTGTGGATTTCAGTTACCTTTTCCAGACTCTACCTGATCCCTAGAACAGAACAAAAAGTGGCTGATTCTCACTCAAGTAGGTCCCAAAAAAGATATGGAGTTTGGACCTAAATACTTTCAACACAACATAACAAATCCAGGGGAAGCTATAAGCGTGCTGTAGACAGTAATTCTAAGTGATACTTGAACTAGAGGACTCCCTCTCCTAAATTAAAAAAAAAAGAAGGATCCTTACAAAGAAGAAAAAACTTCTAAAGGAGAAGCATCCGAAACGGGAACCTGAGAGCTAAGTGACAACTAGACTATTTTGAAGATGGGGGAAGGCATCTGTTTCCCTGTGCTGCTACCTACTCAGCATAGTTTACTAAAGGTAAAATTCTCTACATAAGAATTCTTATTATTCTTTTACCAAGAAGAATGAATAGAGGAAGATTCAACAGAGGAATCCCTGCCGAAATTTAACCGTCTCTAATTTATAATCTAATGTAGTATCTGTTGAAGAACTTCAAGGACCTCTACCACACTAAAAAAAACAAACAAAAAAAACCTGTCATGTGAGATCTAAACATATTCAGACAATATTTTAAAGTCTATCACATTAAAGTAAAATATTTTATAGGGGTAAGATTAAACCAAGTCATTCTAGTGCTTTCACAAACATATGCATTCACACAAGTTAACAATCTAACAGACAACCCTTTCTTCATGTGAATTCACTCTGGTTTGTGTACCACAGTTGACATCCATTTTGTGTCGGAAAAAAGAAACAGCTGGTGTCAATTAGAATGAACAGAGGCTCTCAGAAAAATAATGTAGTAAGTTAGTAAAAAAAAAAAAAAAAAGGCCAGACCCAGTGGCTCACGCCTATAATCCTAGCACTTTCGGAGGCCGAGGCGGGCAGATCACAAGGTCATGAGATCGAGACCACGGTGAAACCCCATCTCTACTAAAAACACAAAAAATTAGCCGGGCGTGGTGGCGGGCGCCTGTAGTCCCAGCTACTCGGAGAGGCTGAGGCAGGAGAATGGCGTGAACCCGGGAGGCGGAGCTTGCAGTGAGCTGAGATTGCGCCACTGCACTCCAGCCTAGGCAACAGAGCGAGACTCCATCTCAAAAAAAATAAATAAATAAAAAATAAAAATTATTATTTTCTGATACATTAAATTTTCCTCCCAAAGTACAAAAAACATTTTTTAAAATAAAATTGAAAATTGAAATAAGTGGGAGCCAACTAACTAAACTTTTAAAGAACAGTTTTTCTATGGGTGAGTACCTTTAAAGGACACAAGCTGATAGGGTGGGAATGATTATAAAGAAATTTCCACCACGCAGTATAGAATTCACAGTCATCTGCAAATCCCTTCTTTCACCCTTCGCTTTCTTATTACTGAAACCTGACTCTCCCTTAAGGACATTTTCCTTTCAGCTCGTTTAAGTAATAGCTGTTTTTTCTCCCACATCCTCGAACCACTGAGTCTCGAGGAGGCACAGTTCTCCTCATTGCCCTTTTCTGACCATTCTCCCGTTCTTCTCCCTAAAGGCCTCTAGCTTTGATTCTCTTATCTTAAGCTATAATGCACTAACTTAACTTTCATCCACCAACTCCAAAGTCATGCCTCCTAATTCTTAATGATCTTTAGCTCCTGGCTCTAGAGTTCACTCAATCTAAGACAAGTACTCCTGCCTTGATTTAAAAATCTTTGACCTCCTCTCTTCTCATGAGCTAGCCCTCCTCTTTACCTCAGCCACTCACTCTCAAAGTCATTATTTATTATCACAATTCTTCCATAATCTCAATTTCATGCATTCTACTTGCTGGCAAGACCTCCTATCCTTCCAGTTCATTCCCTGGTATTCTCAATCCATCAACACCTACAACCCTCTAGTCCTTTTCATTCCTTTACAGTCACCATCAAAACTTGCCCAATACACTCTCTTCTCTCTTTATCCAGATTCAATTCTGTGTCAGCTATTATAATTGCTTTATAATCACTCTCTTACATCCATCTTCAATTCCCTTCCCCCTTGTCCACTTTGACCCATTCACTTGGTGAGACGACACTCATCCCTAGTTATTAATAAATCAAGCTCTCTGACTACTCACATCTGCACCCAGCAGCTGAACATGGCTGGAAAAAATATACAACCATGCCACTGTTTTCATTTCATTTTAAATTCAATGCCAAAGATTCAGGTGTATGTTTAAAGCTGTTGGCAATTAAAATTGTTGGCAATTATATTTTCCTAGTCCATTTACCCTTCTACTCTCTTAGGACACCAATCACATTTTCCTCTACCCACAAACTTCAAATGTCTTCTCTGTTATCCTCATTTTCAACTGATGACATCACTTCCTAACTTTTCTGAGAAAAATTAAAAGAACTTCCAAGAACTACCAGAATTCTAGACTCATAAATCCAACCACCTACTTGACATCTCCTCTTAGATGTCTGACATTCACATTAATATGTTCAAAATGAATTCTGGCTGGCTTTCAGGAAGACAAACACACTCTTCCCTATTTCTTCCACTAATAACAACTAAAAGCTCTGGATATTATGTATAAAATAACACAAGAACACTCTGAAAGGTGGAAAGAACTGGGTAGAACAGTTAGAGACCTCAGGATATGTGAAATAACATGGTGGTGACTTCCTTAGGTTTTTCTTTTTACCTCATATATCCCAGGCTAAAGACAAAAAATAAAAATGGCAGACTTCAGCTCTAACATATCCATAGTGCAGTAAATGTAAATGACCTAAATACATCAATTAAAAAACAGAGATTGGCAGACTCAACTACATGATGTCCATAGAAAGCTCATTTTATTTTATTTTATTTGAGACAGGGTCTCGCTTTGTCACTCAGGCTGGAGTGCTGCACAAACATATTCATAGCAGCTTTATTCATAATAGCCAAAAACTGGAAACAAGCAGGCACCCTTCAACAGATAAATAAAGTGTAGTCTACCTATACCATAGAATATTAGTCAGCAATTTAAAGGAACAAACGACCAGGACCGGTGGCTCACACCTGTAATCCGGGCACTTTGGGAGGCCGAGGCGGGTGGATCACAAGGTCAGGAGTTCGAGACCAGCCTGACCAAAATGGTGAAACCCTGTCTCTACCAAAAATACAAAAATTAGCCGGGTGTGGTGGTGTGCACCTATAATCCCAGCTACTCTGGAGGCTGAGACAGGAGAACTGCTTGAACCCGGGAGGCGGAGGTTGCAGTGAGCCAAGGTCATGCCATTGCACTCCAGCCTGGAGTGCAAGACTTTGTCTCGAAAAAATAAAAGTTAAAATTTAAAAAGGAACAAACTATTGACACATGCAACAACCTAGGTGAATCTTCAGAGAATTATGCTAAGTGAAAAAAGTCAATCCCAAAAGTTACATACTGTATGATTCCATTTATGTAAGATTCTCAAAATTACCAACTTATACAAATGGATAATTTGTGGTTGCCAGGAGTTCAGGAGGGGTGAGGTAGGAGGGAAGTGGGGTGGCTTTATAAGGGCAATGTGAGATATCCTTGTGGTGATGGTAATGCCCCGTATTTTCACTGTACCAATGTTAATATCCTGGTCGTGATATTGCACTATTGTTTTGAAAGACGTTACTATTAGGAAAACTGGGTAGGGGATATGCAGGATCTCTATAGTATTTCTTACAACTGCAAGTGAATCTATAATTATCTCAAAATAAAAAGTTTAAATAAATTCCTATGCCCCACTCAAAAAACAAAAAAACTTGTTCTACCTAGTCTCCATCTCAATTAATGGCAACTACATTTTTCTAGTTACTAAAACTAAAAACCTTGGAGCTGTCATTGTTTTAACATCCCACATCCAATCTGTTATTCTGACATATGCAGCATTTGAGGGCTTTTCACCCTCCACTGCTCCTGCCTGGTCCAAGTAACCATTATCTCACATGGATTATTACAATAGCTTCCTAATTCATCTGCCTGCTTCTACCCTAACTTCTACTGTCTATACTCAACACAGCAGCCAGAGTCATTCTGTAAAAACTTAAATCAAATGTTACTCCTCTATTTAAGACCCTCCAGGGCCATCCATTTCTCACAAAAGTGAAAGTTTTTATAATAGCCTTCAAGATCCTACATGATCTGGCCCCCATTACCTCACTCTCATTATCTTACTAATCTCCCTAACAGCTCTATCCCCATTACCTACTTAATAGATAGCAGGCACTCAATAAATATCTATTGAATATGCTCTCGATTCAACTCTCACCACAAATCCCACACCACATCCCACATAGCATCTATGCACCTACTGCACTCCCTCAAGAGCCCATCCCGTGGTTCTCAGCAAAACGCCACTCATTCTTCTAAGGATACCCCCAATATCACCCTATTCATTGTTTAACTCCAATACCTAGCACCAAGTAGGAGCAGAATATGTATTAGTCAAACAGTAAAATCTTGGAAGTAATACACAAATACAGCACAAGAAAAAACAAATAATTGATCTGAAACATGTAATACAAAGGCTATCAACTTACTCAAACTCCTCTCCTTCAAATCAGAGAAGTTGATTAAGTCAGATATGAAGAGTATTCAGAACAAAGGTACAACTCTGACTTTACGGATTTAACTGTTGACCTTCTATGAGTATATAAATAAGACTTCTAAATCTTCCCTTTCCTAACTGATATTACCTCTCTAGTTGAAGCTTAACATTTTAAAAATAAAGCTTGGGCCAGACATGGTGGCTCACGCCTGTAACCCTAGCACTTTGGGAGGCTAAGGCAGGCAGATCGCTTAAGCACAGGAATTCAAGACCAGCCTGGCCAACATGGCAAAACCCATCTCTACAAAAATACAAAAATTGGCTGAGCACGGTGGCAGGCACCTGTGGTCCCAGCTATTCAGGGGGCTGAAGTGGGAGGACTGCTTGAGCCCAGGAGGCGGAGGTTTTAATGGGCCAAGTTTGTGCTACTGCACTCCAGCCCGGGCGACAGAGCAAAACCCTGTCTCAAACAAACAAACAAAAAAGGCCGGGCACGGTGGCTCAGGCCTGTAATCCCAGCACTTTGGGAGGCCAAGGCGGGCGGATCACGAGGTCAGGAGATTGAGACCATCCTGGCTAACACGGTGAAACCCCGTCTCTACTAAAAGTACAAAAACTAGCCGGGTGTGGTGCACGCCTGTAGTCCCAGCATGCTCGGGAGGCTGAGGCAGAAGAATCACTTGAAACCAGGAGGCGGAGGTTGCAATGAGCCGAGAGCGCGCCACTGCACTCCAGCCTGGCGACAGACTCAAAAAAAAAAAAAAAAAAAACTTTATAAATTTAATTCTCCCCTCCTACTGGTCCCTTTTTAAAAACTGCCCTAAAATAAAACTATATCAGCATTTCTTAAACTTAAGAATGCAGAGGACCCCGAGAACTCATTCACACACTGGTTTGAGAAACAATGCCTTAAAAATGAAATGCATTATACATTAAGTTTAGGTGATCATTTGGGGACAATATAATCGCAAATATAGAGAAGCAGGCATTTCTGAAATGGCATGACCAAGAATTAGTCACCCAGTGATCCAAACTGCTTATGTTAATTTTAGACTTGATCAAACAAAAACACAAAACAAAAATTCTTACACACTGACAAGCATATAACCAAGCATTGACAGTTTTTAAAACCTAATATGGAACAAATTTAAATAAATCTAATGTGGTAACCTTCTAACCTTTGTAAACTCACTTGAAATTTGGAACTCAACACATTCTAGGCTAATTTTCTTATTACAGGAGTGACTACTTTGAAATTATAAGGTATGCTTACAAAAAATACTTATATCCCAAGCTACACTGTAGTGCAATGGGGCTGCTCGCCTATTAAAGACATGTATGTTCATTTTCATTTAGGTTCTTTTCAGGACAGAATAATCTGAATTTATGACATTTTAAACTGGTGTATGTAAAGACTTAATTTAAAAGATAAAGATTCTCTAAAATGTCTCAGTATAGTTAGAACAATATTTATAGGGATCTAACAAATAAAAGCAGAGACTAAAGGACACAACACTCCACATTCTGCCTCACTGCTTGCCCAATTTTCAACCATCTCTTAGGGGAAAAAAAGCTGTTTCTGAAACTACAGTTGCCAGATATACATCCCTTAAGCATTCCAGCAGGAAATATAAATGTTTGTGTTTTATTTTTTTAGATGATTAAATGGCCAAAACAATTAAGCTACTTAAGTACTTTAGGAACGGGTATATCTGCATCAACCAGGGAAATCCTCATTACATTTCACTAATGATGAAAGGGCCTTAGGAAATGGACAGCAGTCCTTCCTCAGAGACTGCAAAGACTTCTGGGAGGGCGTCCAGTTAGCAACACTGAAATGTTGCTGAGGAAACATAAGTATGTACCCGCAGTACTGTCGCAGAGCAATGTAGGGCTGTACAGGCCCTGTTGGCAAGAAGGAAAACACTATACCAGGTCACATTGTTTTGCAGCTGAAAATTCAAATTTAGGGAGAAACGCAGGATTGTGTCTTGGCCTGAAAGAAAAATGGGACTACTAAACAAAATACCGTTTAATCCTTACTAGTTCTTTTTTTTTTTTGAGACGGAGTCTCGCTCTGTCGCCCAGGCTGGAGTGCAGTGGCACAATCTCGGCTCACTGCAAGCTCCGCCTGCCGGGTTCACGCCATTCTCCTGCCTCAGCCTCTCCGAGTAGCTGGGACTACAGGCGCCCGCCACCACGCCCGGCTAATTTTTTGTATTTTTAGTAGAGACGGGGTTTCACCGTGGTCTCGATCTCCTGACCTCGTGATCCGCCCGCCTCGGCCTCCCAAAGTGCTGGGATTACAAGCGTGAGCCACCTCGCCCGGCCTCCTTACAAGTTCTTAATAGTGGATTTTTCCCACCAAGTATCAGGCACTGGTTTACAGATTTCCTAATTTCTCAATAAAAGCCTTCAATCTCTTGATTTCACCATGCAACATTTGCAAGAAATGAAATCTTTTATCAATCGAATCCTACAGATCCATTAAAATGAGGCAGGGTTATCCTGGTTAACTCGGAACACAGGGAAGAGGAATCATGATCTCCCTTGTCTCCAAACTCCTCTCTGCCTCCCAAGCCTTCAGCGGCTCAACGCCCCAGTATTCTGAATCTTTATCAAACACCAGAACCTCCCAGGCTTCAAATATGCACCAGAACCAAGACAACTCTTTCCCTTTCACTTTCCCTCTCGGAAATATTCCATTGGCTCAGTCCAGTCACTGGATTACTGCCCCTGCCCGCCTCGGTCTTTACCACTGACCTCTCCCATTCTGGAAAACCCGCACATTTCCTTGGTCCTGCAAGATTCCTGAGTCCCCCAAACTCAGGACCCTTTCCAGACACCACACCCCCAGCCCCGGCCACCTCCTCAGCCCCTGTCGCCACCCTCTCTTCTAGAGCCTCCTAACTTTCCGATCCAAGAAATTTTGGAGACCCCACCACCGCCATTCCTTGTGGCAGCCCATTCTTCAACGACCTCTAGGCGCCAACACCACTCCTCCCTCCCCGCCCATCTACACACCCTGCTCCCTGCTCCCTGGGTTCCTGCATCTCTCAGGGACCCCACTTCTCAGGCCCCTTGGAGACCCTACCACCTTGGACCCCTTCAGACACCATACCCTCCGTCCTCAGGCCCGCGGAGACCCTGCCCCAACCAGACACCGCCGTCTGCTCCTGACACTCGGAATCGCCCATTCCCTGGCCGGGCCTGTCTCCTGCCCTGCGCCCGAGCCCTCCTAGCCTTCCTAAGCCCGCACTGCCGCCGCGCCCCCTTTACCACTGGATAGAGCGGCGGACACAAGCAGGAGCGCCAAGACCAGCGGCCGCGCCAACCCCACAAGGGCTTGGATGGCCGACCCGGGCAGCAGTTTCGCTTGTGCTGGCCCCCTCATCCTCTTCAGGGCGGCAGCGGCCATAACCGACTCGGCTGGGAGCCTGCGCTGTTGCTAGGCTCTACGCCATGAGGTCAGACGCCGCGGCCCTCGGCACTTACGTCCCAGCGTGGTGACGTCGAAGCCTGGAGACGTGCTCTGGAAACCGGAATAAGAAGGAAGGACTGCAGGGAGGAGGGAGTTGCAGCAAGGCGAAAGTGGGGACCACCACATACTTGGCTGCGGGTTAAAGGTAGGGTGTGACGTGCTGAAGAGGGCCAAAGCGAGCCCCTCCCTGCCGCCTGCATGATTGGGTACTATACAGCCAAAAAAAGCGTTTTTAGCCATTTTAAAAAGGAAGATCCAGCTGTTGAATAGACTGATCACGAAAGCGAAGTAACTGCTCTTTTCTCTCTCAAAGGCGAAAGAAACACAAATGTTAAGTAGTCCTATTTGGGTGATGGGATTCTAAGTAATTTTTTAAAATCTTTCCCGACAGTCATTTATTTTTTTCAACAAAGATTTAGCACCTCTCCCTATTTAAGATACAGCAGTGAACAAAAAGAACCCCCCCCCCGCGCCTTGGCAGTTTATTTTCTTGTGAGGACGACTATGGTGTGAAATACACACTATACAAGATGATAAAGATATTATGGACCGGCCCTAGTGCAGTGGCTCCCAGCACTTTGGGAGGCCGAGGAGGGCGGATCACCTGAGGTCAGGAGTTCGAGACCAGCCTGGCCAACATGGAGAAACCCCGTCTCTACTAAAAATACAAAAATTAGCCAGGCGTGGTGGCGCGTGCCTGTAATCGCAGCTACTCGGGAGGCTGAGGTAGGAGAATCGCTGTAACCCGGGAGGTGGAGGCTGCAAGGAGCCGAGATGCCACTGCACTCTAGCCTGGGCCACGGACTCCGTCTCAAAAAAAAAAAAAAAAAAGAAAAGAAGGTAGCTAGGAAGTAGAGGTGAGGGGCTGCCATTGAAAATAACTTCCAGATTTCCTAAAATAAGCTTCTCTTTTTAAATTTTGTTACTTCAAATCCCCAGTATCTAAAAATGCAAACTTACAAACTTCCAAGTTCACCTAGGGCCCTGGCGCCATACTTTGCTCTGTGTGTACGTTCTGTGAATGTCTCCGTAATAAACAGATACAGGCTTCAATTCATAAAAGTTTCATTTGATCAATTTCAGGAAAATCAATGTGACGTTAAGCAAGACATTTATTGTGCCCACAGCTTCACCATTCTCGTCTCTATGATTCCCTGCGAAGATTGCTGTTATCCCCCAGAGACACAGCTGAGCTGTCTCTCTAAAGGGCCTGTGTTCTACTCCTGAATCTGGTTTCCCCTAAGCTTTTATCTCACCCTGGTGACAGCTCAGAAACACACAAACTCTGTGTTAAGAAAACTAAGAAGTCATTCATCTGCACATTTCCCGAAATCCCCCAGAAGCCCATATTAGACTGAATGGTGTCCTTATTGCAAACTCTCCACCTTAGCCAAGGTGCAAAGTCCTCCCAGTCCCCCAGGAGCTTCCCTTCTCTGAGCTGTACTTAAGTTTTCTGTAAAACCACTCAGTTCAACAAATGAGCTTCTCAATCTTAGTTTCTGCTTGTTGACTTTAAAGTTCATCTATAATAAACACACTGCAGTCCTCTTCCCTGACTCATTGTCCACTTTGTCCATTTGTGTCCTCATACCAGATTGTCTCAATTCTCTTAACTGGTGAGATATTATGAACTCAAAGCATTTTGCACAATGATATTCCAACATGCTGCATGCAACAGGCAGACAATAAGTAACTAGTGAGGGAAATATTCTCTCATACTCAAGAGAACCCTTTATACATTTTTAAATATTTTAGGGCCAGGCATGGTGGTTTATGCCTGTAATCCCAAGTACTCGGGAGGCTGAGATGGGAGGATCACTGGAGCCCAGGATTTCAAGGCTGCAGTGAGCTATGATGACAGTGCACTTCAGCCTGGGTGACAGAGTAAGACTCTGTCTCTAAAAGTAAAATATCTTAATACTGTACCTGACATCTGACTAGATGTAGCCAGCAACCACTATGTGCCATACTCTCTGGATAAATTCTATGAACATTCACTTAGAAATAGCTGCAAGTCCCTGAAGACAGTATGACAAATACTGAGACCCACAGTCTTTGGGTGATCAGTTGCATAAAATGCTAAAAATAGATGGTTCCTGTTTTGAATGTCACTTTCAAACAGAAAAAAAAGGAATTCTGAAAAATCATGAATGGAAAAAAATGTTCATATTTGTTGAAGCTGGATCATGCATAGAGTTTATTACTATTTGTGTTTCCACAATAGGCTGGACGTGGTGGCTCACACCTGTAATCCCAGCACTTTGGGAGGCCGAGGTGAGCAGATCACCTGAGGTCAGGAGTTTGAGACCAGCCTGACCAACATGGAGAAACCCCGTCTCTACTTAAAATATAAAATTAGCCAGGTGTGGTGGCACATGTCTGTAATCCTAGCTACTTGGGAGGCTGAGGCAGGAGAATCACTTGAACCCAGGAGGCGGAGCTTGCAGTGAGCAGACATTGCACACCATTGCATTCCAGCCTGGGCAACAAGAATGAAACTCCCCCTCAAAAAAAAATCCACAATCAAGTTATTAAAAACATATAAATATATGGGAGAATTCCAAAATCACCCCTTCCCATGACCCATATGGAGGGACCTACAAATATGAAAGGATATTACCAGTGATTAGGTCACTTTACCTGGCAGTTAACTTGAAGAAAGGGAGCTTACCCTCGGTGGGCCTAACCTAATCAGGTGAGTCCTTAAAAGGGTTGGGGCTCTTCCTGGAGGAGACTGGAAGTGTGAGAGGGACTTCACATGAGGGAGTTTTTCTGTTTCTGGCTTTGGCGATGGAGGGGACCACATGGCAAGGAATGCTGGCATCCTCTGAGCACTGAGAGTGGCTCAGCCAACAAAGAAATAGGGACCTCTATCCTACAACTGAAAATAACTGAATTCCACCAGAACCCTGAAAGCCTGGAAGAGGACGCCAAGCCCCCAGATAAAATGAGAAGACAGCCCGGTCGCCACCCTAATTCCAGCATTGTGAGAAGCTAAGCAGAGCCCAGGCAGGTATGCACACCTGCCTCGCTTTGACCTGCAGAACTGTGACATAAATGGGTGTTGTTTTAAGCTGCTAAATTTATGGTAATCTGTTGTACAGCGAGTGAAAACGAGTAACATATAATACATACACAGAGCATGAAGACAGAAAACAAATCTAAACAAATGCCCTGTTTATTTATATCTTATTAATAAAGACAACAGAAGGAGGATGAGGTTTCAATATTTTATTCAAGTTTTTTTTAAGTGTTGTTAATTACAGCATTTGAAGGGGAGGATCTAATTCCAACAAAATGGAAGACTCTAAAATGTACCCATTAAACTGCTAAAAAACAAATTGAGTGGTGAGAATACAACAGAAGTCCAATTTAGATTCTGAGTGTTGTCACCATGTGATTACAATCACACAGACACTTCCAAGCTTATAGCTGGAGCTCCTGGAAGCTATTTCATACTCTGGTGCAAGGGCAAAAAAAAAAAACACAACACAAGAAGGAGTAAGTCCTGAATTATTGGCTTCATCACATCCACCTTCTCCACCCCAAAATGGCACAAAAGAAACAGTGACCACACCCTGCAGACCTTTTGGTGTAAAAGAGATGATGATGAACTGGGGTGGGAACAGGTCATGAAGATCTGTCTAAAAAAGTCCCATTCAGGTGAGTTTGTACACACCATCAAGCAGCGAGCCTCTCATCAATTAGAGTTAGGAAACCAAGGTTCGATTCTCAGGAAATCACAATTTCATTCATTTACTCAATATGAATTTACAAAGTGCCTACATATTATCAGCTTCCACTTGCAGCCATTTCTAGATAAAAAAGAAACCTGGCATCTCAAAGGGGCCACCAAGTTCTCCCCGAGTCTACCACTGAAAGGACCTTTTTTGGAAATGGGTTTCTTCTGTACCTCTGGAAGGGTAACATCTTAAAGCTGAATCAACTTTAACCTGGAGGGCTAACATATTTAGCAATACTTGCATCCCAGACATACAACATTAAAAGATACACTAAATTCTGAAGGTAGCTATGCTGCAAAATATTTTAAAATTAAACAATTGTACAGTATTCATTTATGCTTGAAATTCCAGTCCTAGACCAAGCTTGTGGCCACCAGCATTGACGTTCTTGCCATCCAGAAGAGCTGACAGTGTCAGTTTGATACCTGCAGGGAGAAAAATGAGGGATAGGAAAGGAGGAGGAATGGTGGAAAGAAATGACAAGAAAGATTAACAGCAAATTCAGAACCTGTTCCAGGTATTATCAGCAGGGTCCAAACTACATGGCCCTTCAATCCTTGTTACTTAGCACCATCTGACCCAACAGGTATCCTACAGTGGGCTTATAAAACAACTATAATTATCCCACCGCCAAGACAGCCTACCCAAATCTACTTCTGGAACCCCACTTTCCTTTTTCCTCTCACTGTTCCCCTGGTACAATTAGTCTCTAGCACTGGCAGCATGCAGTAAGCTTCTTTGGCAATCATCCCTTTAAATGAAACCTCAATCCTGAATCCAACCTAAGGTCTTACATGTTCATGTTCATAGTGTACACACACGTGTAGTGTGCATGTACATCCACAGATGCACACAACAAACTGACATTCCCTGGAATAACCTGATTCAGGGAGTAGCTGGTAATCTTAGATTTCCAGGGTTCAAAGGTGGTTACACGCTAGAATTATAATACACCGTGGACTGGCCTGGCCAGCTGTGCAGAGGAAACCTGCAAACCACTTTTCCTATTTGTCTTTTTACAGTGGGGCTGATTTATAAGTTAGTTTTGAGAATCTGCCAGAAATAAGTATCAAGCATTATGTACACACTGGAAAAAAGGATGGAAGAAAATAGCTACGCATATGTTAGCCTCTGCCTTTTTCCTCCTGCTTGCTACATCTCATATTCTCCAAATGTTTTATAATGACCCCATACTCCTTTATAAACATTTAATTATACTTTACATATATCCATTTATATATACCCACTGTATTATATAAACATTTTATAAGCAATGACATAAATCAGCAAACCAGCACCACAATTTTTTTTAAGATAAAGAACCGATTTCACACACAAGCAACACATACCTGGCTTTAGAGTCTGAGTGTATCCTAAACCTATCAGGCTGGAGTTGTTCACTTTAGCCTAATCAAGGAAATGACAAAACAGAGAAAACATTAAGTATAATACTTTGCACTTCCATCTCCAGAATTAGAGCTTTTTAGTCAACCAACCTTGGACTTTAGAATCAAAATTTTTTATGACCATCTTGTTCATGAGATTCATTAAATTCAATATAAAATACATCAATTTTAGGCGCATACTTTCCTGTTCAAATGGTGTGCTGAGATCTGACACCCCTCATAAGAACAAAGCAGAGAAGGAAGGCCTCTTAGGGGCCAGTGTCCTTTTGCTCATATAAATAACGAGGCTCCTTTTCTCTTGTTTTTAAGTGCTTGCTGTTAAGGGAGCCAAATTCGGTTCTAGTTTAGGAGACTTAAAAAGGGCTGTCCATAAATTACACAAACCAGTACAGACACCATTCTGCAACATGAGATTCCCTCATTTCACCCCAAAGAGATACAGCCTCCAGTGCCCTGTGACAACAGAAATGAGCCCAATAGGATTTACTGCAAAAACTGTGAAGTAGTTCGAGGGCCTGTGAGCAATGCCAGAGACTCTGTAAGATGCCAACTGACTACTGATTTCTTAATATGCTATGCAGGAGCTGAAAAGGAGAATGAAAAGTGAGGCGGGGGGGATTATCAATTAGAACCCTAGATTTCAGAGTGCCCCTTTTAACAGTCCGCATTATAGAACAGGAACTGGTATTAATGGAAGAGGCTCAACAGTAAGCCAGTCTGGCTCAAATCCAGTTCCCAGCACTTTCCTGCTGTATACCTTTAAGCAAGTTACTCACCTCTCTAAGCTTCTAGTTCCTCATTTATAAAAACAGAGATGACTGGCTGGGCGCCATGGCTCATGCCTGTAATTCCAGCATTTTGGGAGGCCGAGGCAGGCAGATCACCTGAGGTCAGGAGTTCAAGACCAGCCTGACCAACATGGTGAAACCCCGTCTATACTAAAAATACAAAAATTAGCCAGGTGTGGTGGTGGGCGCCTGTGGTCCCAGCTACATGGGAGGGTGAGGCAGGAGAATCACTTGAACCTGGGGGATGGAGGTTGCGCAGTGAGCTGAGATCGTGCCACTGCACTCCAGCCTGGGCAACAGAGGGAGACTTCGTCTCAAAAAAAAAATAAAAAAATAAAAAACAGAGATGATTGGCCAGGCATGGTGGCTCATGCCTGTAATCCCAACATTTGGGAGGTTGAGGTGGGAGGACAGCTTGAGCCCAGGAGTTTGAGACCAGCCCAGGCAACAGAGCGAGTCATTGTCTCTACCAAAAACTTTTTTTTTTAATTAGCCAGGCATGGTGGTGTGCCTATAGTCCCAGCTACTTGGGAGGCTGAGGTGGCAGGATTACTTGAGCACAGGAGGATGAGGCTGCAGTGAGCTGTAATTACACCACTGCATCCAACCTGGGCAACTAAGCAAGACCTTGTTTCAAAAAACAAAAAATAAAAAAAACCCAGAGATGATTAAAAAAACAAAGCACCTATTTCAAATGGGATTAAACACAGTAATCTACATAAAAGGCTCTGCACAGTGCCTGGTACCCATAAGAAGTATTAGTAGTATGATCACTGTACTCATTTGGAACTCTTTTCAAAGTGAGAACATCTCTCATTTTGTTTTTGTTTTTTGAGACGGAGTCTTTTTTTTTTTTTTGAGATACAGTCTCACTCTGTCACCCAGGCTAGAGTGCAGTGACACGATCTCAGCTCACTGCAACCTCTGCCTCCCCGTTTCAAGCAATTCTCCTGCCTCAGCCTCCCGAGTAGCTGGGATTACAGGCACACGCCACCACGCCTGGCTAATTTTTGTATTTTTAGTAGAGACAGGGTTTCACCATGTTGGCGAGGCTGGTTTCAGACTCCTGACCTCAAGTGATCTGCCTGCCTTGGCCTCCCAAGTGCAGGGATTACAGGCATGAGCCACGGCACCCAGCAGCATCTCTCACTTTGAGTAAGTTGAAGCACAGCACTCCAGCAAACCTGAAGGATTCCAACATAAAGAGCAGATGGGCCTGCCTGTGAGATGCGTGATTCCACAGATACCCACCGAGAAGCAGGCGTCAGGGTCAATCTGATACTTGGCTGCTATTCCGAAACGTGTGTTACTGTTTCCTGCTGTCCAGGCAAGATTGACAGCGGTCTCCAACTTCTTGTTCACTTTCTGGTAAATGGAGCCGCCAAACTCTGTCCCGTCATTCCTGCAAACAAGCACAGCACAGATGCTGAGCTTCCCAGCGAGGTGAGCTGCAGCCCAGACAGATCCACCCAAGTCTCCCAGAAGACAGGGATGCCAGAAATGGACTGAACCAATACTGGTATTAAGAGAAGTCAGAAGTTCACCAAATTTCACAAAACAGGTACTAAATTACAGGAAGTCTGATAAGTATAGAACAGGCACCTGGCCAGGCACAGTGGCTCACACCTGTAATCCCAGCACTTTGGGAGGCCGAGATGGGCAGATCACTTGAGGTCAGGGGTTTGAGACCAGCCTGGCCAACATGGTGAAACCTTGTTTCTACTAAAAATACAAAAATTGGCCGGGCTGGTGCCACACGCCTGTAATCCCAGCTACTCAAGAGGCTGAGGCAGGAGAATCACTTGAACCTGGGAGGCAGAGGTTGCAGTGAGCCGAGATCGCGCCACTGCACTCCAGCCTGGGCGACAGAGCAAGACATTGTCTCAAACAAAAAAACAAAAAGCCAGGGGAGAGGGGGTACGTGGTGACTCACGCCTGTAATCCTAGCATTTTGGGAGGCCGAGGCAGGAGGACTGCTTGAGCCCAGGATGTAGCCTGGGCAACAGAGCGAGATCCTGTCTCTATAAGGGAAAAAAAAGAAGAAGCAAGCAGAGCACTGAGATTCTGAGTGATTTATTTTTACTGCTACTGATGTTATTACTTTTATAAATGATTCTACCAGAAAAATGGCATGGAAGTCCGGATGCAGTGGCTCATGCTATAATCCCAGCACTTTGGGAGGCCAAGGTGGGCAGATCATTTGAGGTCAGGAGTTTGAGACCAGCCTGGCTAACATGATGAAACCCTGTCTCTACTAAAAACATAAAAATTAGCTGGGCATGGTGGCGGGTGCCTGTAATCCCAGCAACCTGGGAGGGTGAGGCAGGAGAATCACCTGAACCCAGGAGGCACAGGTTGCAGCGAGCTGAGATCTCACCACTGCACTCCAGTCTGGGCGACAGAGTGAGACTCTGGCTCAAAAAGTAAAAGTAAAAATAAAAAATGGTATGGAAAGAGAAGAAAATGAGAAGAGAACACAGCCAGAAATGGCAAGAAAGGTGGGGCTGCACATATGCCTCAGAAGGCAAGTTAGAGCCCTTGGCACAACCTGCTGCAGCCACTGCTGGGGAGATACAGTTGGCACTGACCCAGCCTCTTGGAGGAGCAGCACTTCAAAAGAGCTTAATCCACAATTCATCTCGTCCACCTGTACATACTCCTCACCCACGCTGCAACATCTAAGCCCGGCAGGATTTGAAAGGGAGCTTTTTGCTACATCATAAAATGTCTCCCTCTTTCAAAAACATTCAGAATGAAACCCCAGCTGGCCAAGCTCCCTCCTCTCTTACAAACACACTGAATGACTCCAGTTGCTGGGAATATCCCTTTCCCTTCTTCAGTCATTCAAATTCTCCTCTTCCTCTTTTTGGGACCCTGCTTAAGCTCTCAGAATTTGAATGTCTGCGCCACCAGCTGAACAGCCTATACAAACTCTGCAGTCACTGCCACCCCTAAAAAAGCATACGAAGAACTGAGTCTACACTTTGTCCTCTGTCGGGCTGGGATCTGCACAGATCATAGACTCTCTCATTACTGCTTTCAGATTGTTGTTTATACGCACAGTGCATACTGGTGCCTGGTCAGAAGCAACCTTCTCCATGGAGGGAACCACAGAAAACAAAAACAGTTAAAGTGGCTGCCACCGGGGAGCTGGGATGAGCAGGCTGAGGCAGGCTGGAATCACTGCTTTTCATAAGCCCATCTGTACTGTTTGATTTTACAACCATGGGTTCAGACTCCTTTGATTAAAAAAATTGAGAAAAATTTTAATGCTGCAATTTTTTAAAAAGGAATGGCCATCCTCCTTGCATGAGATGGTCTTCAAGCCTGCCTAGACCCTCTCGAACATCTTTAACATAAAATCAGTGTCTGAGTTCTGCCTCATCATTGTGGGCATTTCCAGTGGAAATGGCATTGGTAACTGTGAGTCAGAGCCCATGTACTTTGGAATCCAGCAAAGGACTTTAGGACCTAAGAACAAAAACTCTAGTCTTCACAAAACACTCTCCCTAAATCAGAGAATACATTCTAAATTTTCTTTTTTTTTTTCCTCGAGATGGGATCTTGCTCTGTTTCCCAGGCTGGAGAGCAGTGGCAAAATCATAGCTCACTGTAACCTCAAACTCCTGGGCTCAAGTGATCACAGGCATGTTGCCACCATGCCCAGCTAATTTTTAAAAAATTTATTAGAGACAGAGTATTTCCATGTTGCCCAGGCTGGTCCCAAACTCCTGGCCTCAAGTGATCCTCCCGCCTCAGCCTCCCAAGTAGCTGTGATTACATGTATGAGCCACACATTGTAAATTTTCGTTTCCCCATGAAATTCAGCAAGGCAGACATTATGCTTCCAGAAACTACAGGGAGACCCAAGCACTGCCTGATTCACAGAGAATCCTGTCTTCTGTAGACAGCCCAAGTATGCTACAATAAAACAGCAGCCTGTCAAAAATAACAGATTTTTGAATGACTTTAGTAATATATTCAAATGGGGAAGTTTCTTGGGCTTACATGTTTTTAAAAAGACCAGACTTTTCAGAATATCCTAAAATCAGGAACACAATACTGCCTTCCTGTACAGAGCTTTCAAAACCGTAAACAGAAGCCAGATGCAGTGGCTCATGCCTGTAATCCCAGCACTTTGGGAGGCCAAGGCGGGCAGATCGCTTGAGCTCATAAGTTCAAGAACAACCTGGGCAACGTGGCGAAATCCTGCCTCTACAAAAAATACAAAAATTAGCCAGGGGTGGTGGCATGCACCTGTAGTCCCAGCTACTTGCAAGGCTGAGGTGGGAGTATCACTTAATCCCAGGAGGTGGAGGCTGCAGAGATCGTGCCACTGCATTCCAGCCTGGGTGAGACAGCAAGACCCTGTCACCAAAAAGTAATAAATAAATAAACAAACAGGTGGAACTGTTCAAATTCATCTATATGAAGCACAAAGAATTTCTGTTATGCATCTGGGCCCCTGCAAGCACCAGGGCAACCCAGATGAGTTGTGTCAGCTGCCTTCATGCTGGTTCCAAAAATAAACCATACCCACTTATTGCTTATTTAAAATGCTGAAGCTCAGATATATGGGGGAAATGGCTAACAGCCATTGTTTCTCCTAGAATTAGTGCCGAAGAATTGGTGCCAATGCCCAATTTCAAACCAGGGAAAACACTTCCCATGCTAATCAGAATTCTACATTCAAAAATATTTCTATGCATGTGGTATGTTTCCTATAGCTTTTTTGTATGTTTCACCTTTTCTTAATTAAACATACAATAAAATTGATATTTTATTTTCTTTTTTTTTTTTTTGGGACGGAGTCTTGCTCTGTTGCCCAGGCTGGAGTGCAGTGGTGTGATCTCGGCTCACTGCAACCTCCACCTCCCAGGTTCAAGCAATTCTCCTGCCTCAGTCTCCCAAGTAGCTGGGAGTACGGGCGCCGCCACCACGCCCAGCTATTTTTTGTATTTTTAGTAGAGAGGGGGTTTCACCTTCTTGACCAGGCTGGTCTTGAACTTCTGACCTCGTGATCCACCCACCTCGGCCTCCCAAAGTGCTGGGATTACCGGCGTGAGCCACGACGCCCGGCCAAAATGGATATTTTCTTGGTATACATTTTTATGAATTTTAACACACGTACACAGATTAATGTAACCATGACCACAGTCAGAATATAGAACAGTTCCCTTCCCCAAACTCCCTCAGTCACCGCTTTGTAGTCATACCCTCCCCGCCCCCTGCCAACAACTAGATTGTCCATTTCTATAGTTTTCCTGTGAGTTTTTAGCTGTAACAGATTCCAAATTAATGATAAAAATTCCTCAAAAAAATTTATTAATGGAAATATTAGTTTACACATTAATATCATTGATTTGCCTTAAATTTAAGAAGTTACTTCTTTAGTGACCTCTAGTGGAAATAAACATGGTAACTCTGCACCCAACTTGTGCCTGTCACAGGTTAATTCCTCATGAAACTAAATAAAACAAGGTTTATGGATAAAACAAGATTCATGAATGAAATGTGTTTCCCTTAACCTAAATCATCAATCTACTTCAATTCTCAAGGGGCTCTCTCCTAACCTATAATCACTGTTTCCCTTCGCCATACTGTCCAATAGTTACTTTTACATGCTTTATTGTACAGAGAACATACTTTGTAACTGAGATAATCAGCTCCTAAATTTGTGTACCATGTCTACATGTCATCAAGCCCAGCAGACTAATCCTCAGGCATTAGACAGAGAAAGAGAGCTGTGCCTGCCTGCCTGCCTGCCTTCCCTGCCTTCCCTCCTTTCCTCCTTTTCTTTCTCCTTTCTTTCTCTTTCCTTCTTTCTTTCTTTTCTTCCCTCTGTGGCCCAGGCTGGAGTACACTCGGCTCGCTGGACACTCCCCGCCTCCGGCTCCCGTGATGCTCCTGCCCTGGCCTGCGGGCTGCCTGAGATTGCCGGCGCGCGCCACCACCCCTCCCTCCTTTTTCTCCTTTGGCTGGAGGCGCGGTTTCGCCATGTCGGCCAGCATAGTCTCCAGCTGCTGACCTCCAGTGGTCTGCCCGCCTCGGCCTCCCGAGGTGCTGGGACTGCAGACGGAGGCTCGCGCACTCGGTGCTCGGTGTTGCCTGGGCTGGAGCGCGGTGGCGTGGTCTTGGCTCGCTGCAGCCTCCGCCTCCCACTTGGCCTCCCAGGGTGCTGGGATTGCTGCCTCTGCCCGGCCACCCCGTCTGGGAAGTGAGGAGCACCTCTGCCCGGCTGCTCTGTCTAGGAAGAAGTGAGGAGCGCCTCCGCGCGGCCGCCCCGTCTGGGAAGTGAGGAGCGCCTCCGCCCGGCCGCCCCTTCTGGGATGTGAGGAGCGCCTCCGCCCGGCCGCCCCGTCTGGGAAGTGAGGGGCGCCTCCGCCCGGCCGCCCCGTCTGGGAAGTGAGGGGCGCCTCCGCCCGGCCGCCCCCTCTGGGAAGTGAGGGGCGCCTCCGCCCGGCCGCCCCCTCTGGGAAGTGAGGGGCGCCTCTGCCCGGCCACCCCGTCTGGGATGTGGGGAGCGCCTCTGCCCGGCCGCCCCGTCTGGGAGGTCCACCACAGAGGCCAGAAGCAATGTGGGGGCTGGACATGGTGGCTCACGCCTGTAGTCCCAGTACTGTGGAAGGCCGAGGCAGGTCGATCACTTGAGGCTGGGAGTTCGAGACCTGCCTGGCCAACATGGAGAAACATATGAAAAATACAACTGACAAACCAACCAACCAACGAAGCGACAACAAAACAGGTCTACCCTGGAGTCATACTCTAATTTTTTCTATTTTCCTCCCTTTCTGATCCTTTATCCCACTTTCTTTTTCTTCCTCTTCCTTCTCCTTCTTTTTTGTCAAATAGAGGACTGAGTTATTATCATTGATCCATACAAAGTCCCTCTCTCATTTATTTTCTTTAATTCCCACCCCCCATTTCTATTCCCCGCCTTCCCATGTGCAACCTTCCTAATATGTTTGATATGCATCTTTTTGTTTGTATGTACTTTTAGAAAATGTTTATTGTTTTGTGTGCAAAAAAAAATTAAAAATAAAAAATAAATAAATAAAAAGACAGAGCTGTTTTGTTAACTAAAACAAAAACTGCAGGGAAGGGACACGCTCTGGACTGACACCATGTCCCTGCTGTAATTAATCAGCCACTTTGTGTATCTGTGGCAATATTTACTGTTCATAGAGTGGAAAGGATCTAAGACACTCCAGGAAATGAGTAGGTGGGAAACAAAAGATAGCAGCAGGCCATGTAGCTCATCTAATGCCAGCAAACTCACTTTACAGTGGTTAAAAACTGGGCTTTCTTTAAAAAAAAAAAACAGTGAAAAGCAATCCCCTTACCACACACACTCCAACCCAACCCCTCCCACCCTGCTGCCCCCATGTACACTTACACATTAGTGTGAAGCTGGAATTCATCAGTCTTGTAGCCAACTGCGAAGTTGCTCTGGGTCACTCGGGATTTTGCAGTCTCAAAATTCATCTGGTAGCCAGCCAGCCAGCCCTCGTAACCCAGCACCAGAGCACCCCGGATGGAAGGCCCAGCAATGTCGAAATCCATGTCACAGCCCAGATTAATGTGCTCCCGCTTGTACCCTGTCTTGATTTTAGCATTTTTTTTCCTGAAGGAAAAGAAGTTGTATTAAGATCAGAAGCTAAGTCACCTTGAAATGCAAGTTGTCTTTTTTTTTTTTTTTTTTTTTAATCCCAGGTCAAATAAAGGGAGTGCAGTGGGGGTGAAGTCAGGGCTCCAGTTCTCCCTTAAGCCACTGCCGTACCACAATGAGCAGGACACAACCTCTCTTCCATGGGGACCCAGTCTGCAGAAACCCCACACTAATGAAGTGAGAACACAGACAGGAAAAGCCTGAAAAATAAATACGAAGTAACTTTCTTCTCCTATACTCTCTGTATGCTTAATGTAGCAGCCTACACAGGCATTCATTAGGTAGAAAGCCACCATGTAATTATGAAACAGATGCATCTTTGATATTTTCCAAACCTGTGGAAAAGATTTATCTGTCATGAAGGTAGCTACCTAAATAGCAGCTTTTAAAGAGACGGTTATCTTCTTACTCTGTGGCTCACACGGTTAAGTAAGGAAACAAAGGCTATGTTCCTTCTAAGTGAATACAACAGTAAAATGGATTTCAATTCCATATTCATGAGACCCCAATGAGTACATATTTCAGAGAACTGGGTACTGATGTAGAACCTGGAACTCTGCAGTCATGGGGGCCAGGAAGTGTTAGTTAGCCAGACAGTACCCCAGGTCCAACCTGATGATACCAGATGTGAGTCTATAGGCAGTTCAGTGTCTCTACTGCCTGTTCCTCAAGACCCAGCATCTCTTAGGAAAAGCAGGTGAATAGCGTCACCTGCAGACCTATTATTACCATGTCTTTTACCTGGAGAACAAGATCACATCGAACAAATAAAACATGGACCATTTTTATCTGATTGTTTCTATCATTCAGTTACAAGATTGACATCTCCCACAGGAAGCTGCATTCTCAGCAGAGACCACAGGAGGAACCAGATCCGCTCAGAGCCTCAAGGACTACACAGCACTGTTCACTTCTAGCTTTATTCACATTGAGATTAACGCTTCATCCTCAGCACCTAGACCATTTCCTCCTAAATGGAACCAGTGCTCCTTGGAGAAATAGCCGACTATAGATCTTAGGCAGGAAATGTACACAGTGACCGAAAATATCTATCAAAGCTACTGAAGACTACTGGGGTGGAGGCAAAGGGACTTACAAGGTAACCTGAAGAGGCTCCCAAGGGCTTCGACAATGGAGCAATGTGAACCTCAATATGAAAAATATCAGCAATAGGCTGAAACATATTAAACAGTATGTTTATTCTAGGCATTATAATGGCACTCGGGGCCAGGCGCAGTGGCTCATGCCAGTAATTCCAGCACTTTGGGAGGCTGAGGCGGGTGGATCACGAGGTCAGAAGTTCGAGACCAGTGTGGCCAACATGGTGAAATCTTATCTCTACTAAAAATACAAAAATTATCTGGGCATGGTGGTGGGCATGTGTAATCCCAGCCACTCAGGAGGCTGAGGCAGGAGAAATGCTTGAACCCGGGAGGCAGAGGTTGCAGTGAGCCGAGATCGCGCCACTGCACTCCAGCTTGGGCGACGGAGTAAGACTCCGTCTCGCCGGGCGCGGTGGCTCACGCTTGTAATCCCAGCACTTTGGGAGGCTGAGGTGGGTGGATCACGAGGTCAGGAGATCGAGACCACAGTGAAACCCCGTCTCTACTAAAAATACAAAAAAAAATTAGCCGGGCGTGGTGGCGGGTGCCTGTAGTCCCAGCTACTCGGAGATGCTGAGGCAGGAGAATGGCGTGAACCCGGGAGGCAGAGCTTGCAGTGAGCTGAGATCGCGCCACTGCACTCCAGCCTGGGTGACAGAGCGAGACTCCGTCTCAAAAAAAAAAAAAAAAAAATTATTATAACAACACCCAAATCACATAGCTGTCATCTTTAGAGACTAGAGAACCAACCTGTTATTTTAAAAACAGCAAAAAGCCAGGTGCAGTGGCTTACGCCTATAATCCCAACACTTTGGGAGGCTGAGGCGGGTGGATCACCTGAGATTAGGAGTTCAAGGCCAGCCTGGCCAACATGGCAAAACCCCATCTCTACTAAAAATGCAAAAATTAGCTGGGCGTGGTGGCACATGCCCGTAATCTCATCTACTCGGGAGGCTGAGGCAGGAGAATCGCTTGAACCCAGGAGGTGGAGGTTGCAGTGAGCCAAGATCGTGCCACTACACTCCAGCCTGGGTAACAAGAATAAAACTCAGTCTCAAAAAAAAAAAAAAAATCATGAAACAATCATGTAAATTTGAACAGACTAGAGATTTGACAATATTAAGAAATGATCCACTGGGCACAGTGGCTCATGCCTGTAATCCCAGCACTTTGGGAGGCCAGGGCAGGCGGATCACCTGAGGTCGGGAGTTCGAGAGCATCCTGACCAACACGGAGAAATCCCGTCTCTACTAAAAATACAAAATTAGCCGGGTGTGGTGGCCCATGCCTGTAATCCCAGCTACTCAGGAGGCTGAGGCAGGAGAATCACTTGAACCCAGGAAGCAGAGGTTGCGTGAGCTGAGATTGCACCATTGCACTCCAGCCTGGGCAACAAGAGTGAAACTCCATCTTTAAAAAAAAAGAAATGATCAACTTTTTTCAATATAATAATAATATCATGGTTATGCTCCTTTAAAATGGATTCTTGCCATTTAAAGATACATAACAAAATATTTACAGCTGAAATTAAGTGCTGTTATTTACTTAAAATAATATGTGTGTGGAGGAGTGTTATATTTATGGCTGTATAAATAAAACATGATTGGCCACAGGTTGGTAACTATCAAAGCTGTGTAATAGGAATAGAATGAGGGTTAAACATATTTTTCTGTATATTTTTGTATGTTTCAGATTTCTCATAAAAAAAATAAAGGTTAAACATTCCAAATTCTCAATGAGACAAGAATTTTAGAGGTCACAGTTGAAAATAAGGCCAGCACCCCTCCCAAGTGATGTAGGAAAATAGCCTGTTCCATGGCAAGAGTGACACTGTCTTGAAGCAAAACCACCACTGATACAGTTTGGATGCTGTACCCTCTAAATCTCATGTTGAAATGCAGTCCCCAATACTGGACCTGCTGAGTGCTGATTAGATCATGGGGGCGGATCCCTCATGGATTGGTGCTGTCCTCACAATAATGAGTTATGAGATCTGGTTGTTTGCGTGTGGCACCTCCCCACCACTCTCTCTCTTGCTCCTGCTCTTGCCATGTGATGTGCCTGCTCCTGCTTCATCAATCACCATGACTAAAAGCTTCCTGACGCCTTCCCAGAAGCCGAGCAGATGCCTGTGCTCTGCTCGTACAGACTGCAGAACCATGAGCCAGCTGAACCTCTTTTCTTCATAAATTACCTATCCTCAGGTATTTTTTTCTTTTTTTGAGACAAGGTCTCACTCTGTTGTCCAGGCAAGAGTGCAGTGCTGCGATCATGGCTCACTACAGCCCCTACCTCCTGAGCTCAGGTGATCCTCCCACCTCAGCCTCCCAGGTAGCTGGAACTGACTATAGGTGCACACCACCAGGCCCAGCTAGTGTGTGTGTGCATGTGTGTAGACGGGGTTTAACCGTGTTGCCTAGGCTGGTCTCCAACTCCTGGGCTCAAGCAATCTGCCTGCCTTAGCCTCCCAAAATGCTGGCATTACAGGTGTGAGCCACCTCACCTGGCCAGGTATTTCTTTAGAGCAATGCAAGGACAAGACTATAGGCGCTCACCACAATGACCAGCTAGTGTGTGTGTGTATGTGTTTGTAGATGGGGTTTCACCATGTTACCAGTGTGTGTGTGTGCGTGTGTGTGTGTATACATGTGTTTGTAGATGGGGTTTCACCATGTTACCTAGGCCGGTCTCCAACTCCTGGGCTCAAGCAATCTGCCTGCCTCAGCCTCCGAAAATGCTGGGATTACAGGCGTGAGCCACCTTGCCTGCCCAGGTATTTCTTTAGAACAATGCAAGAACAGCCTAATACATCCATGACGACCAAGGAATGCATCATAGACAATCCCATAAAAGAAACAATGCCAGCCGGGCACAGTGGCTCACACCTGTAATCCCAACACTTTTAGAGGCCAAGGCAGGTGGATCACTTGAGGTCAGGAGTTCAAGACCAGCCTGGCCAATATGGCAAAACTCCATCTCTACTAAAAATACAAAAATTAGCTGGGTGTGGTGGCGCACACCTGCAGTCCCAGACACTCAGGAGGCTGAGGCAGAAGAATCGCTGGATTGGCTCATTGGCAGAGGTTGCAATGAGCCAAGATCACGCCTCTGCATTCCAGCCCGGGTGACAGAGTGATACTGTCTCAAAAAATAAATAAATAAAAATTAAAAAAGTAAAGATGCTTATCTAACCTCCCTTTGGTCACAAGTTTGCAAGAGTTTTCTGCAAGATGGTCTAAGACATGCACATGTCTTTACTCTAAAAGCTTGCTATATAAAGAATACTTTCTGGAGGATGAATGCAGGGATCCACTGTCTCTTGGCTGCTTGAGACATCGCTTCTATTTGTAAGTCTCTATTAAATGTTTCTTTCTGAGAAACTTGATTTGTCAGTCTCTTTCTTTGGCCGCTCAGCTCCCTCAGCAGTTAGGGGTAGGTGTGCACAGACCTCCTCACCAACAGAACAAGTGACAATGAAACTTAACCTCAACTTTGTTCAAGTTACTTCTGTACATTTTGGCAAGGTTTGAAGGAAAGGAGTAACAACCAAATTATCTCTCAATAAGAAAAATCCAAAACTGGTCAGGTGCAGTGGCTCACACCTGTAATCCCAGCACTCCAAGGAAGGCGGATCACTTGAGGTCAGGAGTTGGAGACCAGCCTGGCCAACATGGAAAAACCCTGTCTCTACTAAAAATACAAAAATTAGCAGGACATGGTGGCATGTGCCTGTAATCCCAGCTATTCAGGAGGCTGAGGCACGAGAATTGCTTGAACCCGGGAGGTGGAGGTTGCAGTGAGCTGAAATCACGTCACTGCACTCCAGCCTGAGCGACAGAGCGAGATGTCTCAAGAAAAAAAAAGAAACCTAGCTTCATCTGCCTGCTCTTTGGGGAAAGAAGCCTGGGTTTCAGCCAAGTATGTGATTGGCACCAGGGTGGTTGAGATGACTGATGATTAGACAGCTACTGAGAGGCTGACATTTAGAAAGGGAAAAAGAAATATAAAATCAGGCATCTTCTAACCACCTCCTTTTTCAATTTTTAATAAAAAGCTGCTGATGTTCACAAACTATGATGCCTATGGCAGGGCCTCTGACCAGTGCTGTGCACCACCTGCACCAGTTTACATGGCACCCCCACCGTCTCACTGGATTCTGGCCAGGGCGCACGATCCCCAAGAGAAAGGGCCGTGCTTGGGAGTGGCTCAGGCTTCTCTCCAGGTCTCTTTCTAACACTACACACCATGTCTGTGGAGTCTTCCTCTTTCAGATATTATTGGGATTTATTTTTAAGCTCTTTCAACAGTAGTGCTAATTTGACAAGCACCCAAGAGAGGCCTGACTGATTTGTGGTTAACAAGCAAGCTTTATTTGTGGTGGATACTCAGTGTGGGTGCTGGTCCTTATTGAGGTCTGTGGCCTCATCCAGATGTGGTCTACACTCCACTCCTCCTGGGAGCCAGGTGTTTTCCCAGGCTGTACCCTCAGTCACTTTGGAAAGCCAGCTTTCATTTCTAATCTCCATGATGCATCACCAGAACTTTCCTCAAATACCCAGTAGCAATATGTACATCTAGCACCCAGAATTTTAGTGGTTTTTTTTTTTTTTTTTTTTTTTTTTTGAGACGGAGTCTTGCTCTGTCGCCCTCATTGGAGTGCAATGGTACCATCTCAGCTTGCTGCAACCTCCACCTCCCGGGTTCAAGCGATTCTCCTGCCTTGGCCTCCTGAGTAGCTGGGATTACAGGTGCGTGCCACTACGCCCAGCTAATTTTTGTATTTTTAGTACAGACAAGCTTTCGCCAGGCTGGTCTCAAACACCTGACCTCGTGATCCACCTGCCTCGGCATCCCAAAGTGCTAAGATTGCAGGCATGAGCCCCCACGCCAGGCCCACAATCTTAGTTTCTAAATATCATTCTCCAACATGAAGAACCAAGGCTCCTTGGAGAAACGGCAGATAGCAGGACTGGGGAAAAACAAGTACTAGATGAGCGTGGTACACTTTCTAAAACCAGAAATAAAGACATGCTCTGAAAAACGACAGACGTTTGTCAAAAAGCACACAGAAGGTATTCTCCCAAAGCCCCTATCTGGGACAACTTGAGCAACAAAATAAATGACACTGTGGATTATAGCCCATAGAGTTAATGTCCATGCATCTATACTAATATAAATAAATAATTGATTAAATAAACACATGGGGAAGAAGGAATAGCTCTTCCTTACAGTAGAATACCAATTAACAAGTGAAGGAAGGATGGCAATAGAAAATTACCATTTGAGGCCAGGTGTGGTGGCTCACACCTTAATCCCAGAATTTTGGGAGGCCAAGGTTGGGGGGCAGATCACTTGAGCTCAGGAGTTCGAGACCAGACTGAGCAACATGGTGAAACACTGTCTCTATCAAAAACATAAAAATCAGCCAGGGGTGGTGGCAGGCACCTGTAGTCCCAGCTACTGGGGAGGCCGAGGAGGGAGGATCCCTTGAGCCTGGGAGGCAGAGGTTGCAATGAGCCGAGATCACACCACTCACTCCAGCCTGGGTGACAGTGAGACCCCATCTCAAAAAAACAAAAAAGAAAAGAAAATCACCATTTGTAGCCAGGCGTGGTAGCTCACGCCTGTAATCCCAACAATTTGGGAGGCTGAGACGGGTGGATCGCTTGAGCTCAGGAGTTCTAGACCAGCCTGGCCAACCTGGTGAAATCTCATCTCTACTAAAAATACAAAAATTAATTGGGCTTGGTGGCACACGCCTGTGGTCCCAGCTACTTGGGAGGCTGAGGAAGGAGCACTGCTGGAGCCCAGGAGGCAGAGATTGCAGTCAGCCAGGATCGCACCACTGCACTCCAGTCACCATTTGCCAAGCGTAACTGTTGCAGGCAAGAATCACCAATGGATGTTACTATTTGTGAGCAAAAGTATGATGAGAAATAGAATACCTGCATAGTCTCAAAGTGTCTACCCACAAGATACTTACTAATTGCAAAGAGAAAAATAGTAACTTTACAGTGAAGAGAGTTGGCAGATACCACTTCAAAACTGATCACCAAAAATGAGGCCTACTGATATATTCTTCCTAATATCAGGTGCTGAGAAGAATATAACACAACAACTTCCACAGTTGCCAAAAATGCATAACCTAAATTTAATCATAAGGAAGCATCAGACAAATCCAAACTGAGGGAGGGACATCTTAACAAAATAATTGGCCACTCTTTTTCAAAAGTGTCAGAGTCAGAAAATATTCCAGATTAGAGAAGACTTAACAATTAGATGCAATTTAGGAAACTGAACTGGATCACAGATCAGAAAAAAGACGTCATTGTGACAACAGATTAACTACATGATATCAACATTAACTTGCTGATTCTGATCATTATAGTTACGTACGCCATAAACATTAGGAGCTGGGTGAAGAACACAGGAGAACTCTGCATACTATTTTTACCACATTTTTTTCTAAGTATAAAATTATTTTGAAATAAAAAGTAAATTTTTAAAAAAAGGGCGGGTGTGGTGGCTCACGCCTGTAAACCCAGCACTTTAGGAAGCTGAGGTGGGCAGATCACCTGAGGTCAGGAGTTCAAGACCAGCCTGACCAACATGGAGAGACCCTGCCTCTATTAAAAATACAAAATTAGCTGGGTATGGTGGTGCATTCCTGTGATCCCAGCTACTCGGGAGGCTGAGGCAGGAGAAACACATGAATCTGCCCAGCACTTTGGGAGGCCGAGGCAGGAGAAACACATGAATCTGCCCAGCACTTTGGGAGGCCGAGGCAGGCGGATCACGAGGTCAGAAGTTCAAGACCAGCCTGGCCAATATGGTGAAACCCCCGTCTCCACTAAAAATACAAAAATTAGCCAGGCATGGTGGCCCGTGTCTGTAGTCCCAGCTACTTGTGAGGCTGAGGCAGAAGAATCACTTGAACCCGGGAGGAGGAGGTTGCAGTGAGCTGAGATCACACCACTGCTCTGCCGCCTGGGTGACAGAGCAAGACTCCGTCCCCCTCAACCCAAAAAACAAAAAAACAAAAAACTTTCCTTTGTGTTTTATACTGCAGGGCCTGGAGACCTCTGCAAAGCTCCCTAAGGTCATGGAAAGGAAATCGCCTACAAATTCCAAAGTGTGCTATCCCAGGGCAGCAGGCAAAGTCCCAGGCAGCAAATTCAAGCATGTGGGCACATCCTCCAGCCCCTCATCCTATCCCAGGATCTTTCTGGATAACCACTCCCTGATACCATGGCAGAGTTCCTGGGGGGAGAGTGCACAGCACTGCAAAAAGGCAGTGCTCTTGCAGGAGAAACTACAGCAGCGAAGAGGAATGAGAGTAAATCAGCCCCGTAACAATGGTCTCTTCAGATCATCTATAGCCAGGCTATAAGAAGACATCTCCAGAGGGTAGGAACCCTGTGTGCCCAATCACTTGTGTGCACTGCACACCCAGCACAGGTCTGCACTTGGTAGATCCTCCCTCTAATAAGTATCTGTTGGAAAGGAAAAAAGGAAGAAAGAAAAAAAAAATGAAATGGCAAAACTGGAAAATTCATAGTGCCATTTAACTACACACTTAAAGATGTTAAGTTTTATATGTATATCTTACCACAATTTTTTTTTTTTTTGGAGACAGAGTCTCTCTCTGTAGCCCAGGCTGGAGTGCAGTGGTGCAATCTCAGCTCACTGCAACCTCTGTCTCCTGGGTTCAAGCGATTCTCGTGCCTCAGCATCCCGAGTATCTGGGACTACAGGCACGCACCACCATGCCTGGCTAATTTTTGTATTTTTATTAGAGATGGGGTTTTGCCATGTTGCCCAGGCTGGTCTCAAACTCCTGACCTCAAACTATCCACCCATCTCAGCCTCCCAAAGTGCTGGGATTACAGGCATGAGTCACTGCATCCGGCTCTTTTTTTTTTTTTGAGATGGAGTTTCGCTCTTCTTGCCCAGGGTTCAGTGCGATGGCACCACCTCGGCTCACCACAACCTCTGCCTCCCAGGTTCAAGCGATTCTCCTGCCTCAGCCTCCCAAGTAGCTGGGATTACAGGCATGCGCCCACCATGCGCAGCTAATTTTTATGTTTAGTAGAGACAGGGTTTCTCCACGTTGGTCAGGCTGGTCTCAAACTTCCGACCTCAGATGATTTGCCTGCCTCGGCCTCTCAAAGTGTTGGGATTACAGGCATGAGCCACCACACCCGGCCCACAATTTTTAAAAACTGAAATTCAGTACATGCCCTTGATCCTAACATCAGTATATAAAACAATCTTCCCCAGGTTTAGAAGACCCACCAATATGAGTGGAAAAAAACAACAGTGTATTCTAAAAGGGGATAATTCCTTCTAGGTACTTTGAAAAGCACCCAGGAATTGAGGCAGACTACCATGCTATCTTGCCAAGTGATGGGTCAAGAACTAACAAACCTAATACATCTGTGGCCAGAAGGCCTGGGGAAAGTGCAGCCTCAGGAGCCACCCTGCAGTTACACCCACGGGGTCTCAGTGTCCCTAAGCAGGAAGCTGGGAGAAGGACTTCCACGCCTGAAGAAATGAGACTGGCAACAGTGACCAGTTAGGCCCTGCTTCCAAATGTCATCCACTCCCGTTTAGCCATGGCCACTTACATCACCAGCAGCCTAACTCACATGAAATGGCTATTACTGAACAGAAATCTTGCAACCTCCATGGCAGAAACTAGGAGAACACTAACAAAATGCAGAATCTTATTACAAAACACAGCTAAACACTGGTCTGAATCCTCTATTAGAAAGTGAGCTCCTTGGCAGGTAACAATCATGGCCTGGGCACCCTTAGATCTCCAGATGGGCACAGGGCCAAGCACACGCGGCACTTAGAAATCGTTTGTTGGGTAAACACCAATCCTGAATTAGGAAGTGCTCATTATAGCATAGTCTGTTAGTGCATAGATGTGGATACGACCCCTGGGACCAAATCAAAACCAGAGGACTTAAATCGCCAGGTCTTGGAGACCATATTTTAGGTGCTGTCAGCCCCCAAAACATTTTGTCACAAAGGGCTTCCACCATCTGCAACATCAGAGAACATCCTTGCAGAGAAAACAGATGAAACTCTTACCCAGTGTTAGGTGAGAAGGATGAATCGAAGGTCAGCTTCAGTCCACGTGCAAGCTGAACAGAAAACAAATTTGCCAGTAGATTTAGTCACAGGGCAGGCTGGCAGATGTGAATTAATAAATCCGCGTCTTTTCACAGCAGCCATTACCTGATCTTCCACAGTAATCTCGGTGCCTAGTGTATTGTCGGTGTTCCATTTCTCTGTAAACGTCAGGCCATACTCAGTCCATCTGTACTTGGTTTCCAGACTGCCCGTCACTTTGGTGGTCTCAGTGTTGGCTGAGCCTGAGCTTGTAAATTCCTTCAAAGGAGAGAGAGAGTCACAGCCCGCACCATAGCACTTACTTGGCTTCACTTCACTCCTAAACACTATACTTGCCTTTCTGCAAGAGGCAAGACCCTGAATGGGGGAGGGCCAAGGCTAACTCTATAATTCAAATAGATATTTGAAGTACAGATGGGAGTAAAGGAACCTGCTATGTAAAGAAATCTTACGGGGAATTTGTTGTCAGCAGACAGCTTCCTTCCTCCCTGTAACTCTTCAGTCTGGACAGGAAAGCATCTCCCTTCCAACCTGGCTCAGAGAAAAGCACTGAGCTAAAGCTGACACAGCAGTAATTCAAACCCAAAACTTCTTCCTTCCAATAATTACTGCACACACAATTTAAAAGGGACTACTAAGATTACTTTAAAAACACTTATGTGGTTGAACGCAGGTGAATTTGAAAATAAGAAGCACAAGGAAAACTAAAACTGAGACCTGCCCCATTCTCCTCTGAGTATTACCCGCTGTTGAACTGGGGGCCTACTGGCATGGTTCCCCTGGACCACCCATCATGTAGAAAATGGAATGAATATGAAAACCACAAACTGCCAGAATAAAAAAAAAAAAAAAAAAAAAAGTACCTTCTTTTGGCTTTGCCGGCCAGGTCAGGACAGTTACTTGTTGATCTACAACAAATTCCCACGTTCCATATAATGGTCACTATTTGGGTAATGGGTACACTAGAAGCCCAAACCTCACCATTACACAATACATCCATGTAACAAACCTGCACATGTACACCCTGAATCTAAAATCTTTTTTAAAAATAAAAATAAGCCAGGTGCGGTGGCTCATGCCTGTAATTCCAGCACTTTGGGAGGCCAAGGTAGGCGGATCACTTGAAGTCAGGAGTTCAAGACCAGCCTGACCAACACGGAGAAACCCCCATCTCTACTAAAAATACAAAATTAGCCGAGTATGCTGGCAGGCGCCTGTAATCCCAGCTACTCGGTAGGCTGAGGCAGGAGAATTGCTTGAACCCGGGAGGTGGAGGTTGCGGTGAGCTGAGGTCACGCCATTGCACTCCAGTCTGGGCGACAAGAGCGAAACTCCATCTCAAAAATAAATAAATAAAATAAAATAAAATAAAAATAAATAAATACTCATGTTCCATGTGGGTTGGACAACTTACCAATCCATTCTCAGATTTTGTTTTCAAATCAAGCTTTATTAAGCCAAATCCTAAAGAAAGAAGACAACTGTCAATAGGTTAAATAACTAACTAGAGAACAGCACCTCTGCCCCCCTCACGGTTGCTTCGAAATGCTTTTTTTTTTTTTTTTTTTTTGAGACGGAGTCTCGCTCTTTCACCCAGGCTGGAGTGCAGTGGCGCGATCTCGGCTCACTGCAGGCTCCGCCCCCCGGGGGTTCACGCCATTCTCCTGCCTCAGCCTCCCGCATAGCTGGGACTACAGGCGCCTGCCACCTCGCCCGGCTAATTTTTTGTATTTTTAGTAGAGACGGGGTTTCACCGTGTTAGCCAGGATGGTCTCGATCTCCTGACCTCGTGATCCGCCCACCTCGGCCTCGAAATGCTTTTTTAAAAGAAGCACACTCTTGCCACAAGGGCTGAGGGCACCCAGTCTCTACTGCTGCTTGTGGGGGGAGCTCAGCTGCCATGGAACAGCAGCAGACAGAATGGGCACAGAAGGGGCACCCCCACCTGGGTCCCACCTGCACTCCCAGCAGGGTCTGATAAGAAGACGCCTGACAGCTGGCAGAGACACAGTCATTGGGCCTCGTGGGCATGTGCCTAAGCACAGGCTAAATATAGAAGCCGTGCTCCACTGCACCAGCTTCCACAGGACTGCTCCACACTTGGAAGAGAAAACAAGAATACCCACTTGACAGCACCAACGCAGGAGCCTGTCCAACTGGGTGCACAACCAAAGTTGCTTCAATTGCCACACAAATGAAAGCTTCTTTTTTCCCTCACGTGAAAGTTCAGAACAGCTGACCTACCCGGGTCTCCTAAACAATTATCGGTAAAGTCTCAAACATGCCAACACAGTCTGTGAGCTGAAAGGCACCCCCTCTCTGCAACACTCACCATAGCCCTTGGTGAAGACATCCCTGGCAGATTTGCCAAGATCGGCATACGTGGGTGGCACAGCCATCTTCTGCTATGATAAAAGAATCACCAGAATAAATGCATTGGTAATTAGGGAAATTCGCTTTCCATCAACAACAATTATTAGATGTAATTAGCAACCAATAAAAATCACCTAGCACTAAGACTTCCAAGTAGCTTATCCTCCCAGATGGGCCAAGAAGCCCTTGCTGTCTTGTCCTTCATTTTGTGGCCAGAGCTTGAGACACTCAATGAGTCTTTGCTGACAGAGGATCAACAATTTAGACCTCTCCTCCTCAGCATCGCCAGGACTGAGCCCAGGCCCAGAACAGAGTAGGAGTCAGGAAATATTTGCTTAATGAATAAACTGTCAAAGACACATTCCCATGAGCCAGTGACTTTACTGAATTATAGGACTGTTGCCAATAAAACATATCATCTTACAAAATGTCAGCTACTAGGACATTAAATGCACCGAATAGAAATCAGAGCTTTTCATGGGAACATCATTTTCCATGTGGCTCTGATTTCATTCATTCAACAAATATTTATGGAGTACCTACTATATGCCAGGATGGGCCCAACTTTTCACAAAACTTTTGGACTTTATGGGAACCCACTTCATATTTCTCATGGAGAATACAGTAAAACCTAACCAGTTTGGCAGCTCTTCACATGGAAAAAACCCAAATACATCCTCCAAATACATTAATTTAAACAAACATTTATTGAGCTCCAGTGTAACTTTATTTTTAAAACCAACCATCAGAGGACTACTTGGGATTGCTACATATCACTAAGTCAATCAACAAACATTTATTAAGCACCCGGTGTTCAAGGAAGGAGAGTAACTCAAACAGTCTTTGCCCTAAGGACCACACTGCATTCCTGGAAGGCTTTGCTTTGGCATGCTGTATATGCTGTGTACACAGGATTAATATCCTAATCTGGGACTGTACATGGTGTGCTCTGCCCAGGAGGAGAGGGGGTCATGCATGAGAAAGCCTCATCTCCTGTACCTTCTCCATCCCCAGAATCAATTAGTCTCAACCAGAAGGACCATTCCATTCGTTCTAAAATACAGTATACCTAAATTATCAAAATTCATCTGCATATATACCATCTGAAGTTACATGTATATATATTCACACAAATAAACACACGTATGACATGCTCCTGGTGAGTGGGAGGGAGCCCACTAAAAAGTGGTTCAAGTGATCCCAGGGGAACAATATCACAAATGGAAGTTGCATTCTTGGCCAAAGCTTTAACTTCAAAGGCATTGCAGGAGACCACAGACTCATTGAGCATGTTGTAAAAGAAACAGTATAAACTTCTACAATTTTAAATTGTGAAGTTGTGATCCAGGTCCTACTTTACTTTTTCCAGATGCTTTGTTAATTTTATCCCAGCTCACTTTTGTGTCAGAGCACAGACAGAAGAGCAGAGAGCTGTTTACTCTGTCCTATTTTTGTCGCTGCTGTGTTATTTCTTGGACATGATCAGGCTGAAACCATGGACAGGTCAGCCCACATTAGTATCAGGGTAGAGAGGTGAGGGGGGAAGATTCATTTTACACTGCCGCCACTGGCTCTTTCAAGTCTGGGAGCTCCCCTCTCCCCACTTGTTCCTCCCTCCCAAACTAACCCTGTAGGTGCATCCCTCCAGGATAGACCAGGAAACCACTCACCAGATCCTCAAGAAATACCCGTTACCTGACCCCTTCCTAGGAGAACAACTCTGGATTGAAAGCTGAGGCAATGTAACCCCAGGCAGACACAGAACATAACAGTAAAGTGCCCAGAACATTCTCCACCCGACAGGGTTAACAAACCATCAGTGAACCAAGCACCCCTCTTCAGTGCTATCCCTCCCAGGGGGGCCACAAACTCAGCCGGGGGTGGGGGCTAGGGAGGCAGGAGGAGAAGCAGTCCAGTGGTAATATCTGCGGGTCAGCTAAGACCTCCCTGGACCTTAGGAGCCAGAGCCTTCCCCACGACTCTCCCCTGACCCCACAGAAGAGACGCCTCCCAGACACAGCAGCCTTCACATCTGGACTGGTCCCCGCTCAGGATAAAGGCAGAGCACTCATCCATTAAATGTTCCCCAAATGCCCTCTCTCATCGCTAATCCCCAAAACCCAACAAGCACAGCCACCTGTCAAAAAACACCCCACCCACAGCAAACATCAGCCTAAAGTACAAGGCCACTAAGGAGATTACCACCCAAGAACAAGGGACTCAGACAGTAGAGCTCAGAAGAGCAGACCGGACTCCTCCTGGGGCCTCTAGGAGCTCCCACACGGCCAAGCTCTTTTGGGGCTGTGGGGTCCCACAACACAAGCATGTAGGTGGTACCAGCAGCACAACATCCTTATCCAACGCCTCACTGTAAACATACTGGATGCTGGCTTTCTCATCTGTGTCTTGCTCTCTTCCCCATCTCCTTGAACATCGACAATGAAGCATAATCTCCCCCATTCTGGGCCCCCAGGTAAGCATTCTCCCCAGCACAGCACCTGGCAAGGAAGACGCACAGAAACCACTGGCTGAATGGAGTCAAGTCCACTCCTGGGCCTGAAGTGACACCACCGAAGACAGTAAAAGGATGACTCGCCCTTTCATTAAAGGCCCCCAACTGCCAGGTAGTGGTAGCTTCCCCTCCTGCTTTTTGTGCACTTTGGCCCATCCCCTGCTGCACTGATCTGACAGAACTAAGGAAGGCCCGAGACAGCTCTGCCGCTCCCTGAGAAGTTCAGCTTTCTTACAGCTACAGACAGCACCCTCAAAATGCCCATTTTTACACAGCTCTCGAACCCATTTCAGAGACAATTTTATGACAGAAATAATAATCTGCATTAGTTTTCTAAGGCGAGGACTGGAGGAAAGAAAAGTCAGCAACCTGCTTCCACTTAACACCTTGCCAGGGCACTGACTTGAAGGCTGAACCCTGGCCCCCACCCCTCCCAGTCACTCCTTCCACCCAGATCTGCTCCAAATGGGAGTCTGTACAGTTAGCTACTGACACACAGCTGTCTCTGCAGCATCCACCCCCAAGGGGCCTTCACAAGCTAAGCCTCTAGAGGCTGGGCATGAAGCAGGGTAGTCTGGCATCGGCAAAGCAGCTAGCCCTGGACAGACAGAAGTCAGAGGGCGTTCTAGGGGAGACAGAACCACAGGCCTCTCTGCCTGAGTGACGGCTTCAGGGCAGAGCCTGGGGGCTTCGTTCCCATTGGTTGGTAGGAAACAGAGGGATGGGCAGGGCCAGGATAAGCAGACCTGCCTGCAGTCACTGAAGACTTTGAGAAGGACCAGCAAGTCACACCAGGATACAGGAGTCCCTGGTTCCCCTCCACAGCCTGCCAGTCTACCTACCCAACCTTTCCTTGGCTGACCTTGAACAAATTATGCAAGCCCCATTCCAGCTGAGGAATGAAAATCCGGCCCATACTGGAAGCTCAGAGGCAAGGATAGTGTATCTATCACCCAGCACAGTCTGCATAATACTTACGTAACCTCTGTCTTGGGGGTACACATCCTTCTTGGCTGATCAGCTGCATGGCAATGACAGCTGCTGTGCTCACCGTGCCCCCACCCCACCCTACCCCATACACCTACCCCCAAATCACACCTTTGAACTCAAAGCACCCCAGAGCCTGTCATGCATAAATTTATCCAAAATATGGAAAAAGTTATGTATATAAAGATGCTAAGCCCTGGCACATAATAGGCATTCAATGTAAATGTGTTTGATGAGTGAATGAGCAATGAGAATCAAAGTATTATTTAGCAGTGGGGAAAAAAGTAGAAACTTGGAATCTGACAATAGGAACTCATTACAATGCAACCAGGAAGTAAGAGCTCCCTCTGCAGGGTCACTGTTTCAGCATCAGCAAGAGTGGGGGAGTTGGGGAGACCCTCAACTAGCAATGACCTCCACTCCTTGCCTGCTCCCACCTCGGCCTAAGGAGAGCTGAACTCAGGCTGAGGAGACCAAGTGCCATCAGAAGCACTGGTTGCTTTTGATGTCAATATCATGCATGGATTTTATTCTAAGGGCCACCAAGAGCCACTGTTGAGTGACTACCACATCTGTGTTTCAGAAGCTCACTTAACCAGCAGACTGGCAAAAACGTAAATAATATCCAGTGTCAGTGAGTGTGTGGAAAACAGTCACTCTCATTCACGCCAAGGAGGAGTACTACAGGTACACTCTTTCTGGAGAGCAATTAACCCAGCATTAACCCTAGTGGCAATTCCACTTCTAGGAACCTGCTCCACTGTAGCAACCAAGGCACTACTCAAAGATGTGTACATGAGGATGCTCACTGCAGCAATATTTGTAACACAAAACCCAGAAGCAACCTAAAAGTCCATCAAAAGGAAAATGAATGAATAAAAATTAAGGTACTATACTTGCAAACTAAGGAGTACCATATGGTAATCAAAAAGAATAAGGCGGGTAGCTCATGCCTGTAATCCCAGCACTTTGGGAGGCTGAGGTGGGCAGATCACTTGACGCCAGGACTTCAGATCAGCCTGGCCAACATGGCAAAACCCCGTCTCTACTAAAAATACAAAAAAAAAAAAAAAAAAATCAGCCAGGCGTGATGGTGCACGCCTGTAATGCCAGCTACTTGAGAGGCTGAGGCACAAGCTTAAACCAGGAGGCAGGGGTTGCAGTGAGCCAAGATCATGCCACTGCACTCCAGCCTGGATGACAGAGCGAGACTGTCTCACCAAAAAAAAAAAAAAAAAAAAAAAAAAAAGAAGAAGAATAAGGTGGATGTATGTGGTGGCATAGAAAGCTAGCTATGAAGCTATGATAGCCAGGCGCAGTGGCTCATGCCTGTAATCCCAGCACTTTGGGAGGCTGAGGTGGGCGGATCACCTGAGGTCAAGAGTTCGAGACCAGCCTGACCAACATGGAAAAACCCCATCTCTACTAAAAATACAAAAAAAATTAGCCAGGTGTGGTGGCACATGCCTGTAATCCCAGCCACTCGGGAGGCTGAGGCAGGAGAATTGCTTCAACCTGGGAGGTGGAGGTTGCGGTGAGCTCAGATCATGCCACTGCAATCCAGCCTGGGCAACAAGAGCAAAACTCCGTCTCAAAACAAAAAAAAAAAAAGAAGAAAGAAAGCTAGCTAGCTATGATACAGTTAAATGAAAAAAGTCAGAAAATTTGTAATTCCATGTAATTGGAGGAAAACCTTTCTACACATCTTTCTGTGTTCGTGAATGGATGGGAAAGCATGTGGAAGGATACAAGCCAATCTGCAAATTGGGGCTGGCTTAGATATGCTTCTGGAGAAGGAGGTTTAGGGAAGGAATGGACTTCAAATCGAATTTTCATTTTTTGTTCTGCTTCATTATTTAAGCTGTTTGTGTATACTGATAATTTGTTTAAGGATAAAGAATTTTAAAACAAAAATTAGCCGGGTGTGGTGGTAAGTGCCTGTAATCCCAGTTACTTAGGAGGCTGAGGCATGAGAATCACTTGAACCCGAAGGCAAAGGCTGCAGTGAGCCGAGATCGTGCCACTGCACTCCAGCCTGGGTGACAGAGCGAGACTCCCCCTCAAAAAAAAAAAGCACTTTAAAAGCCAACCACTGTGCCCGAAATTGAGCTGTGTTGCGTCCCAAATCACGTTCCAAGGCTGCTGCAGTAGCAATGCCAGAAGGCTACCTAGAGTGTCCATACAGATTGCGAGAACAGATTTAAACTACACTGAGATGGAAGAGTTATCAGGCAAGGTACGTCAGGGCACATTTCACTCCCAGGTGACCACTAGCGGCTTGGCCACCCTGCCAGGAATCATGAGCAGGGCAGAGCTCCCTAACTTCAGGGTGCACAAGAATCACCAGAGGCGCTTGTTCAGGAAGAGCCTGCCAGAGGAGATGGAACTCCTCCTGCCCTACCTCTCAGCCTGTGCCTAACAGGCAGGGCTGCCCCCAGTTGCCACTGAGAAGCAGCAGCTCAGGGCGGTCTCTGCACTAAGCACCTACCAGGCCCCCACCTGGTAGAAATATGCTCTTTTCTCTGCAGAGGCTCCCTCAAAAGGATTCAGGCATGTGCCAGGCACGGCGGCTCACGCCTCTAATCCCAGCACTTTGGGAGGCTGAGGCAGGAGGATCGCCCGAATGCAGGAGTTCGAGACCAGCCTGGGCAATATAGTGAGACCCTGTTTCTTTTAAATAAAAAATAAAAAGAAATAAATAGTAATAATAGGAGGATTCAGACAGACGAGCTTTGCACCCCTGGAGAGCCAACAACTACCGCGATGGTTGATACAGAGAGCAGGGTAGCCATGGGTCTCCAAGACTCAGCTAAAAACAGCTGGGAGGAAAAGCCTTAGGCCTAAGGAAGTTGTTACAAGGAATAAATGAAACAGGCAGAACGGCAGAAGTATCTGGCATGGAGTAAGTGTTCAACAAATGGCAGTAGTAACCATAATCCACTACACTGGATACGCTGTCTGCCCCTCCAGATCCATTCTCCTCCCTTCCACCCTGCTCTGTGCCCCCAGAACTGATCATTATGGACTGCTATCCATGGGTTTATGATTGGGCTTAGCCTTTCAACGTGAGGTACTTGCAGAAGATGGGAGTTTAGGGAAGAATGAAGTCGGGGTACTCACCCCGAGTCTCCCTCCATGGGAGACTGAATGACTGAATCAGTCATTCAGATGGGCAATGACTACCTTCCTCTACCCAAGGCCACAGCTCTTGCCAAGAAGCGCCCTCTCTTGTAGGCCTCAGGGTGTTAACAGACCAGACCTGACACCCTGTCCACAGCTTTGCAAATGATGTCTCCATTAAACTCTCTTGGATTACCAAGTGTACATGTGCACCAGATCCCTGCAAAGACGCTAATCAACAGAGCAATCACAATCATCATCACCATCATTGCCATCATCTTATGATTCTGCCAAGGAAGAGAGTACTATGGAAAAGTCTCTGGCCCCGCTGTTTCACCAACACCATTCTAGGTGGTTTGTCAGGGCAGAACTAGGCCAGCCTATAGGAGGGCTATCAGACCAGCCAGGGATCACAGCAACAGCACCTCTTCCTAGCCCTGAGGACCAGGAAAAGCAACTTCCCCAGCAGAAGGCAACCCTAGCTCTAAAAGCCAACATGGGGGCGAACACAATCAGCAGCTCGCTCACACACACGCACGGATGCACACATATACACTCCAGCACTTTCTCTTTCTTGCTAGGAAGAAACAACCCAGGGGAACAGTTCCTGGTTCAAGCTCCAGGATGCTGGCAAAGGCTGATGGCTCTGTGCTCTGGTAGCAGGTCTGTGTACCCAATGCAGCTGTTCTCTCCCTCCATCCTTCCACAACAGTCTCGCAGTGGGCAGTAGAGCTTTCCAGGGGTAGCTTCTATTTTGAAACACCCTGGCAGCTGGGCCACCACCAGCACAGCTGAGTTCCATGCTGAGCTCCTGGGCTCAGGAGAAGGTTGCTGACTCAGGGCAGCCTGCCCACCCACCTATCTAGGGGAGATGGCCTGGGCTGGCAGCCAGTACACTATGGTCTGGATCCCAGGCATACCTGGGGCTCCTGCCTGACCTCAGGCACCTCAAGCTCCCTGGAGCCTCACTGCTTGGCTTGACCAGGTGGGGTTAAGACAGACAGTGCTTAGGCAGGAAGCCTTGGGAATCAAATAGACCTGAGTTCTAACCCACCCCACCACTTTCTAGGTATGTGACTTTGGGCAAGTCACAACCTCTCTACTCCTTTTTCTTCAGCTCTAATATGGAGAAAGAGAGCCTGGATTGGCGTCACTGTGAGGACTGAATTAGCTCGTTAACATACAATACTTGGTACAGTGGCTGGCGCTTGGTAAGCAGGGAACACACACAGTATTTTATCACAAGTTTTCGTTTTGTATATTTATTATAATAATGGCTGCTGAGCATGTTCAAAAGGTCACCCTGAACCACAGAGTCCAGAGTCTTTCATGTCCACAATGAGGCACTGTTTAGCTGACCACGTCCTGGAAGAATGCCTCCCACCAGATCCCAGGGAAAACGGACCCTTATAACAGACACTCAGCACCACTGTCCTTGCAAGAAATAGAGGTGACTCCATTGTCCACTGCCAGTTGGCCCACACTCAGCCATGCACGAGTTCACTCTGATTGGTGTGGAAAAATAATGTCTCCCATCTGAACACCAATTTTGACTTTCCAAAAGGCATTCACATCTGTTAGCACCTTGCAAGGGTCCCTTGGAGTGCAACTGCAATGTGAGAGCACCACCATTCAGACCAGGCCTTGAATTCCAACTCCACTCCTGCCAGGCTGTGTTACCTCAGAGTGGTTACCTCACCTCTCTGTGCCCAAGGCTGCTGACCTGTGAAATGGAAACACACTACCTCTCTCCCAGGGTGTAGGGTGGTGAACTCAACATCACAGAACATTCGTTGAGCCCCTAGAAGGGTGTTGAGCAAGCCCTCAATCAGCAATCACTGTAATGACGACAATCATACTTTTATAGCAGAGAAACTGGGCCGGGCTCAGTGGCTCACACCTGTAATCCCTGCACTTTAGGAGGCCGAGGTGGGTGGATCATGAGGTCAGGAGTTCAAGACCAACCTGGCCAAGATGGTGAAACCCCATCTCTACTAAAAAATACAAAAAAATTAGCCGGGCATGGTGGCGGGCGCTTGTAATCTGAGCTACTCAAGAGGGTGAGGCAGAGAATTGCTTGAACCCGAGAGGTAGAAATTGCAGGGAACTGAGATTGCACCACTGCACTCCAGCCTAGGCGACAGAGCGAGATGCCATCTTAAAAAAAAAAAAAAAAAAAGAGAGAGAGAGAAACTGAGGCACAAGAAAGTGACTTGACCTGTATGAGACCGACCCTATGGCTCATCAGACCTGTGTTGTGGGCCCAAGCTACTCTCCAGTGCTCTTTCCAGCACAGTTCTGAGTAAAGAACTTAAAGTCCCACTCATCCCTAACCCCCTGAGTACGTGGTAAAATGAAGAAATGTGCCCAGACCCAGCTGAGGAGCCCACTGGTCACCTTTTCTCAGTGGCTACCACATGACTCCATGGAAAACCCAAAGCCGCAGACTACAGAATCTCGGAGCACCGGGAGGGGCTGCCTCCAGGCTTCGGCTGGTCCTCAACCACACATGCGTCTCTCCCAGTCACTACCACCGAAGACACTGCACCATGGGAAATTCCATCAAGGGCGAAGTGGACTTCAGTGCTTCAGGAGCATCTTCCTGGTAAGGGTGGAGGGTGGATGCCCTTCACCACCCCAGCATGGAGTTCACTGTCCACACCTGCCTAGTGTTTAGCAAGGCCAGGGGCCCACAGGCACCTCATCCCTGTATGGTCCCCCACTTTCTGAGCTACAAATAACCCCTGCCTACAGCCCTACTCTAGAATAGCAGAAATAAAACTAACTAATCAACAATGAGTAGTCTCCACTACCCACAGGCAGGCACCCTACTCAGGACAACCCCAGCACAAACTGTCCATCCACCCACCATGAGGGAAGGGGTAACAGGCCCAATACCTTCTGTAGAATCCCAGTCACCCATGTCACCCTCCCTGCAAGCCCAGAAACACCAGTTCAACAAGTTTCCCTTGGGACTTGGAGAACCAGAGAATGAAGACGATGTGTTTAAAGCACTTATTTCAAGAGACTATATATACTGCTACAGTTCTTTAAATATTTGTGACTCTCTGCTAGGTGAGGCTATTTTCCACAAGTGAGATGTCTGTGTCCCTCAAAAGGATGTCCAGGACCGGGCATGGTGGCTCACGCCTGTAATCCCAGCACTTTGGGAGGCTGAGGGGGGTGGATTGCTTGAGGCCAGGAGTTTGAGATCAGCCTGGCAAACATGGTGAAACCCTGACTCTACTAAAAATACAAAAATTAGCCAGGCGTAGCGGTGTGTGCCTGGGATCCCAGATACTCTGCGAGGCTGAGGTGGGAGGATTGCCTGAACCCAGGAGATAGAAGCTGCCATGAGCCAATATGGTGCCACCGCACTCCAGACCTGGCAACAGAGCAAGACTCTGTCTCAAAAAAAAAAAAAAAAAAAGTCCAGGATCAAAGGACTGTGGTCTGGGTCTGCAGCCCTTCATATGCCCTTTCAATAATTCCACAAATACCTAATAAGCACCTACCATGTGCCATGTACTGGAATAGTAAAACTCTGTAATAAAGGTGGGTGGATTCTGATACAAGAGTGCATTTACCCCCACAGACCCTTCTCAAGCACCTACTGTGTGCCAGGCAGCACCACCCCAGGCACTGAAGACAAAGTAGCACAGGGCCTCAATGCCTCAGTCTGACCCTTAGGAGCTGAGTCGGTCCACAGTTGGGGTGGGCAGAATGAAGGCTGGACCCTGATAGTCTGCTCTGGCCTTCTCCTGCCTCAGTGGAGTTTAGGCAACAGAGGAGCCCTTTCCCCTATCTCCCCAGGAGAGGGGAGGCTAGTCAAGGGGACAAGGACCCCAGGCGGAACGGGCCTCTAAACCAGGGTCTGCTCCTGCATTCAAGATCTCCACATGCAAACTTACTGCTCGAGCTTGACAATGTCCATTTGTAAACTTACAAGATTTTTCATAAATTAACCTGAAAGTTACTCCATACCTGGTATACAAATGCTTGTCAATAATAGTGCAAGAATGTTTAAAAACAGGAGCTACATTTATTGAACCCTTTCCACAACGCCACGTGTAGCAAAATGGTCTGCGGGGGATGGGCTGGACTCACCCAAAAAACCCCAAGGGTGTCAGGGTTTCTACTTAGCCCTTCTCCATACCAGCACTGTTCTAAAGGTTTCATGTTAATTCATTTTATTATTCCCCAAAACTCAACGAAGGAGAGGTATCATTGCTCCCATCCTACAGATGAGAAAACGAAGGTTTGGGGTCTTCCCAGCTGTGTGACCTTGTACAAACCACTAGGACTGCGGGCCTCTAATCCAAAGTCAGGCTCCGAAACAGTTTCCGGAATGCACCGCCGCATTTGGCGAATGAATGAACGACCGAACCAGTAATCACTCCTAAGACCAAGAAGGCCACATCCTTCCCCGTGGGGCCTCCTTTTCCGAGGCCAAACCTTCAACCCAGGCCCGAGCTCCGGCCTCTACCGCCTAAGTCGACTCTCGGCCGGCGCGTTCCGCTCTAGAAGGCTCTGGCACAGGCGGGCGGTGCCGGGCGCCAGCTTCTGCGGGCGTGGGCCGGCCAGGGCGCGTGGGCCTGGGGACGCGGGGCCACGGTCGTCACGTGAGCTCACCCCGAGGCGGCAGCGTGGCCAGCACCCTCCCGCTGGCCTGGCCCGGCAAGCGTGGGCGGCGAATGGGTCCCCGCCGGATGCACGCTGGTGGGATCCAGGGCCAGAGGGCGCCGCCGGGGAAGGTCACCTAGACGCGCGGCCCGCCGGGCCTCCACGCGGCCGCCCTTGCCCTTCCGCCCGCAAGCCCGGGCCGCCTATCGCCGCCAGCCGCAGGCGTCTCTGGACCCTCGGCCTCGCGTTCCCCAGCCCGGACCCGTTGGGCGCCCGCCTGCGCGGCCTTCTCTGCCAGCCCGCTGACCAGCCAGGCCCGCGCCGGCCGCTCGCGATCCCTCCCCGGGGCCGGGCTGCCCGGGCCCCTCGCCCGCTCCCCCCTCAGCACCTCCCTCTCAGCTCCCCAGGGGTCTGGCCCCCGCCGTCCAGGGCGCAAAGGAGCCGGGGTCCTTTTCCGCTGCGCCTACCTCAGAGGATGTGGCGGCGGGCTCGGAGGCGGCTACGGCGGGGGCTGCAACGCGGAGGCAGGGAGCGGAGCCGAGCGAGCGGCGGGGCCAAGGGCGGGGCGGTGCGGACGGCGGCGGCGCGGACCCGCCTCCCCTCCCGCGCGCCCCGCCCGGCGCGCTCCGCCCTCAGGCCCCGCCCGGGACAGAGTCCAGGCCGGGCCGGGGTCCCCATGCCGCTGGCGAGCCGCGTTCTTACCCTTCTGGGCCCGGCGGCCCCGGCAGCAGACACAAGAGCCTGCGGGCGTGTTGCGGGCGAGCGGGAGAACCTGCGTGAGCCGGGGCACGGGGAGGCGCCGGACTGACGTGTGCACCGTGTGTGCGTGCGCAGGGACACGCGGGTTCTTGCTGGAAACCTCGGCCCCAGTGGCAGCTCTCGGGAAGGGGGAGGAGGCCTTCCGATTCTCTGAGCTGTGGCCCGGGGGTCCCTGCGCTAATGGAAGACGCGCGGGGCTCCTGGGCCTCCTGCTCGGCCTCCGCGCTGCTAGATCCCCCGGGAGTTGATGTGGCGGGCGCTGGACCCGAGCCTCGCCTGGGTGGACGAAGTGGCCCCCGGCCCCCCATCAAAGCCCGCGTGGGCCCCATCCCCCGAGGGCAGTCCCAGGCCCAGTGCGGACACTGGGCGCCTGGGGCGGCGCAGATACAGAGTAGAGGCGGCGACTGTTGCTCCTGAGCTCCGCGCTCCGGATACAATGTGTCTGGCGCCTCAGACCCGCCTGCGCGGCGTCTAGACAATCGCAGAGAAAACCCCTGTGCGCCGATTTTGCGCTACAGATTAGCGATTTTCTCCTGTAGCAAAGCTACTAGCAGCCAATTTCCATGCATTTGAGAGGTAAAAAGATAAAATTAAACAAAACGTGAATTGGGTTTTGCGAGATCCCTTCTGGGTCTCTCGGCGCGAGGAGATCACGCCGGTTATGGCCGGCCGGTCGGCTGAGGGCGCCCCGGGGAACCTCCTCGACCAGCCGGGGCCTGTCCTGCGGGACCCAGTTAGTGTGTGTTGAGTGAACGGTCACCTTCTCGCTGCTAGGCCTAAGCGAGTGGTCTCGTTCACCACTGAGTGTCCCCTGTGTTCCGCGCGAGGCCCACTCGAAGCAGGTTTCGAGAATTAATTCGTAGATGGACGAAGATTCTGCACACCCTTCGCCTTTGATCAACAAACGTCCTGGAAGGCTTGAGGCGTCTAGGTCCCTGTGGAGGAGGTGCCGGGTTACAGAATTAGGACACCTCTCACAGCCAGCTGTGACACTAGCTAAAGCAGTGGGCAACTGGGGCTGCGGAAGAGGCAATCAGGACTGGCTGCTGGAAAGAGGCGGCAGATTAAATGTGAAAGTGGCGACTTAGAAAAGGTGCTCCAGTGGGATAGGGTGCTGAGGAAGAGGGCAGCTGATACAGAGTGGGAGTGGGGTGCAGACAGGGTGCTATGTAGGGGCTGGGGGAGGGATGACTGGGAATGTAAGGAAGAGCCCCCTTCAAGATCCTGGGGAGTATAGGACGGATTCTATGACCCTCCCAGGCCCACGAGTTGCCTGGGGCCTCTGGGCTTCCCAGCCTGGTGGTCCCCACCCCGCACACTGAGACTGGTGGGCAGGGAGAGGACAAGAACTCAGGGAGGCCGGGTGGGACAAGGCAGGGCTCCAGGAACCTCACAGGGCTAGGAACAGATGCCAGTGCAGCCCAGTTTTGAGGCTGGGAGCAAATGTCGAAGGGCTTCCTCCCCTCCAGCGCCACCTCTCAACTCCGCTTTAAAGAACCAATCTGGGCCGGGCGCAGTGGCTCATGCCTGTAATCCTAGTACTTTGGGAGGCCGAGACAGGCAGATCACTTGAGGCCAGGACTTCGAGACCAGCCCGGGCAACATGGCAAAACCCTGTCTCTACTAAAAATACAAAAATTATCCGGGCGTGGTGGCACGCGCCTGTAGTCCCAGCTACTTAGGAGGCTGAGGCACAAGAATCGCTTAAACTTGGAAGGAGGAGGCTGGAGTCAGCTGAGATCGAGCCACTGTACTCCAACCTGAGTGACAGAGTGAGACTGTCCCCCCCAAAAAAAAAACAAAAAAACAAGAACAACCTGGAAAGAGATCTTCATGGCCTCTGCTACCCTGGGCCCCTTCGCCAGCTCCCCTAGGTGCTAGTTTCGGATTAACCACTCACTTAGTGGTTGCCTGACCCAGGCAAGAAGGCTGGCCTCTAAGAGCCTCAGCTTCAGAGTGTTGGTGTAAATTTAAAATGGGACACATAAAGAGTAGGCACTCGGCCCCGTGCGGTGGCTCACTCCTGTAATCCCAGCACTTTGGGAGGCCAAGGTGGGCGGATCACCTGAGGTAGGGAGTTCAAGACCAGCCTTACCAACATGGAGAAACCCCGTCTCTACTAAAAATACAAAAATTAGCTGGGCGTGGTGGCACATGCCTGTAATCCCAGCTACTCGTGCAGCTAAGGCAGGAGAATTGCTTGAACCCGGGAGGTGGAGGTTGCGGTGAGCTAAGATCTCACCATCACACTCCAGTCTGGGCAACAAGAGCGAAACTCCGCCTCAAAAAAAAAAAAGAGTAGGCACTCAGTAACTGGACCAGGCTCGGAGGCACATGCGGGTAATCCCAACTGTTTGGGAGGCCAAGGAGGTAGGATGGCTTGAGGCCAGGAGTTCGAGGCTGCAGTGAGCTAGCATCCCACCACTGCACTCCAGCCTGGACCACAGAGCAAGTTGCTGTCTCAAGAAATAGTATTAGTAATTTTTCAAAAAAGAAAATCAGCTGAGATCTGCAGGTCCCATCATCACTAGAATCCATTGACCCACCACAACCCTGAGGGAGAGGGAAACCCCCTGAGCCCCACCTCCATTCCATCTGCCACAGCTGATTGGGTCGGGGTTGGGCCCCTGACCCAAGTCAGGTCAATGAGATCCTCTCTTGCAAATCTGAACTGAGAAACCCAGAGGTGAGTATGGCAGAGGGAAAAATGCGGGAGCTTTCAAGGCCCTTGGGTAGACCTGGGTCTGGCATCCCTGTCGGCGTTGGGAAGCTAACGAGGGCGTTTCACAGAAGAGAGAATGGAGCAGCCGCTGCAGGGGGTGGTTCTGGGCCCCTGTTCCTTGAGTGCCCCCCTGTTCTTGCCATGCGTGGGTTCCCCTGTGCCACTTCAATAACCCCACTTGAGCTTGACCCGGCTAGAGCAAGTCCCTGGCGAAGACAGTCAAATCTTGGTGGGTGGAGAAGGAGGTCTGTGGGGACAGGACAATCCAAACTTCAGTTTTTCTCTGGGGGAATGACCCTGTTTCCCTCTCCTTTCAGTCAGCAAGCTTTCATGGAGCTGACTCCATCCCTGACTCCAAAGCCTTCCTGGGAGTGGCCACATGGCCACATGGCCCAGTCTGACCAATTAGAGCCCTGTATACCTCTCCTGCCCCCTCTCGCCCGCCCGCACATCCTCGCCTCCCCCCCCCCACCCCGCCCCCGACCCCCGCCCCGCAGGGATGGACCAATGAGACCAGATGAGAATTTCTGGGGCTACAGAAATAAAGACTCCCTGAAAATGAAGTCAGCCCATAAGAGAAAGGCAGAGATGAGGTCCTGAATCTAGCCATGCTGGAGCCTACACCCTATACTTACCAGCTGCCTGAGCCGACGGATTCCTGTTTTGCCTAGTCCAGTTTGGATTGTTTTCTTCCAGATGCTAACTCAGTTCCTCTCCGCCATTCAAGCAGAACAATGTAAAACAGCCAAGGAAAATGAGATTTTTCTTTCATTGTTAATATTGGAATGGATTACCAATGTAAGACTATTTCATTTTAGGGAGTTTTTGGTTTTTTTCTTATCTCTAACTTACAGCCTTAGGGCTTCTACTGTAGATGTTTATCAAACTGGAAAGCAGCCAATTTATGATCAGAATCATAAACCTATTCCACCCCCTTTCGAGAACATAGGTTGAAACACTCCCAGCTCTTGTCTTTTCAGAGCCAGATGTCCCTGGATTTCTATGTGGTTTCTTAGCATTGTCTATGCCAAGTACCAGAGCTTGAAGATGAAGTTCATGAAGGCAGAAATGGTAGTAACTTATGTAAATTAATTTTTAAAGAGAAAAATATTCTGCTTGTAACCAGCATCAATTAATTGGATTATAAAGTTGCATTGTCATAAAACCTAACCTTCCAATCATTTTCCAGTGAACTCCTCAGACTAGAGTCTGGGTAGGAAGAATCAAGATGGCGTGTTTGTAGTCAAGGAATTCAGGCCACACTCCCCACACTGTGCCCTGACACTCAGCATCCAGGGAAGGACCCAGCCAGGCCTCCAGGTTCTGAGTGACAGCAATAATCTCCTGGGGAAACAGGACAGAAACCATCCCAAGGTAAACACAATTGATAATGTTCTCCTGCATATCCCAAAACATGAGGTGTCCTAGATCTAATCTAAAACAATTCCAAGAAGTTTCAACATCATAGCTATGATTTTTAAGAATTTTGTATATATATACACACAGAGAGACAAATATTGGAAAGAAATGTATTAAGTATTAATGAAGTATTTATGGGAATTTATCAATTCTTTTTTTTTTTTTTTTTTTTTTTTTTTGAGGTGGAGTCTTGCTCTGTAGCCCAGGCTGGAGTGCAGTGGCATGATCTTGGCTCACTGCAACCTCCGCCTCCCAGGTCCTGGTTCAAGCAATTCTCCTGCTTCAGCCTCCCAAGTAGCTGGGATTACAGGTACATGACACCACGCCCAGCTAATTTTTGTATTTTTAGTAGAGATGGGGTTTCACCGTGTTGGCCAGGCTGGTCTCGAACTCCTGACCTTGTGATCTGCCGGCCTCAGCCTCCCAAAGTGCTGGGATTACAGGTGTGAGCCACCGCACCCAGCCAGAATTGATCAATTCTTATAAATTGAAACACAATTATTAAGTTGTGTTTCTGTTTATGAGACTATAAGTGATTTTTTCCTTTGGCTCTTTTTACATTTCCCAAATATTCTTTTGTTTGTTTGGTTTGTTTTGTTTTGTTTTTTGAGACAGAGTCTCCCTCTGTCACCCAGGCTGGAGTTCAGTGGCACCATCTCGGGTCACTGCAACCTCCACCTCCCGAGTTAAGCTATTCTCATGCCTCAGCCTCCCAAGTAGCTGTGACTACAGGTGCGTGCCACCACGTCTGGCTAATTTTTGTATTTTTAGTAGAGACGTGGTTTTGCCACGTTGGCCAGGCTGGTCTCAAACTCCTAACCTCAAGTAATCAACCTGCCTCGGCCTCCCAAAGTGCTGGGATTACAGGCATGAGCCACCATGCCCGGCCTCCAAATATGCTTTAATGAGGACATAATACCTTGATTATAAAAAGAACGAACTTTTTTCAGCTTTAGGAAAGTTATATGAGGTTCATCAGGAGATGTGTGAAGTGATACAATCCTTCTGAAAAGCAATTAGGCTATATGCAATCAGAATCATAATCCTATTCCACCCCCCTTGACCTGCTGCTGGGAACCCACGCTAAGACCATCATTGTAAGTATGGGGAATGCCTGCTGCAGGAAAATGGACAGCAGCCCAGGACGGAACACAACCTAGTTTCCAGCTTGGGCATATTGAATCACTCACAACCTTGAGGAAATATGGTTACAAAAACTTCCTGTGGGGGTCCAGGCACAGTGGCTCACACCTGTAATCCCAGCACTTTGGGAGGCTGAGGCGGGCAGATCACCTGAGATCAGGAGTTTGAGACCAGCCTGGTCAACAAGATGAAACCCTGTCTCTACTAAAAATACAAAAATTAGCCAGGCGTAGTGGTAGCGCCTGTAATCCCAGCTACTTAGGAGGCTGAGGCAGGACAATGGCTTGAACGTGAGAGGCAGAGGTTGCAGTAAGCCGAGATCACACCATTGCACTCCAGCCTGGGGGACAAGAGCGAGACTTTGTCTCAAAACAACAACAACAACAACAAATTTCATGTGGGGAAGTATTTCTGTTACAATGTTAATGGAAGGCAATCTATGTTCAGTATTACTGCAGCCCCAACATTAAAAACTGTGGAGGCAAACTGTGGTAAGTACAACAATGGCCCTCCAAGGATATCCACATCCTGCTCACTGGAACCTGTGAATGTAAAAAACAAAACAAAAACTATTTCATTGAGATAGGATTGCATATAAAAAGCTGTACATATTTAATATATATATATGTAGATGAGTTTGGAGATAAGTATATTTCCATGAAACCATCATCACCATAAAGCATATAAACATACCCAACACCTCCCAAAGTTTCCTCCCCCACCCGCATTCCCTTTTTTTGTAGGAGCACTTAAGATCTATCTTCTTGGCAAATCTAAGTATACAATGCAGTATTGTTAGCTGTAGGCACTGTGATGTATAGTAGATAATGATTAGTGATGATGAATTTTTTAATATGTTTCTTGGCCACTTGTATGTCTTCTTTTGAGAAGCACCTGTTCATGTCCTCTGCCCACATTTTTTGCTTTGTTTTTAGTAGAGACGGGGTTTTGCCATGTTGCCCAGGCTGGTCTCGAACTTCTGAGCTCAGGCAATCTGCCTGCCTCAGCCTCCCAAAGTGCTGGGATTACAGGTGTGAGCCACTGCGCCCGGCCCCCTCTGCCCTCTTTTTAATGGGGTTATTTGTTTTTTTTGCTTGTTGAACTGTTTAAGTTCCTTATAGATTCTGGATATTAGACCTTTTGTCAGATGCATAGATCTCCAGAATTTATTTATCTGGCATAACTAAACCTTATACCATCTGATCATCACCTCTCCATTTTCCCTTCCCTCCAGCCCTGAAAATTACCATTGTACTCTCTGCTTCTATGAGTGTGATTATTTTAGATTGTACATTTAAGTGAGATCATACAGATGTTACGGATCTTGACATGGGGGGATTGTCCTAGATCATCCAAGTGGGCCCAATGTAATCACAAGAATGTCATCACAAGTTCCTTTTTTTTATTTTATTTTAGACAGAGTCTCACTCTGTCACCCTGGCTGGAGTGCAGTGGCATGATCTCAGCTCACTGCAACCCCTGCCTCCCGGGTTCCAGCAATTCTCCTGCCTCAGCCTCCCAAGTAGCTGGGACTACAGGTGCCCGCCACCAGGCCCAGCTAATTTTTGTATTTTTAGTAGAGACGAGGTTTCACCATGTTGGCCAGGCTGGTCTCAAACTCCTGACCTCAGATGATCCACCCACCTCAGCCTCCCAAAGTGCTGGGATTACAGGCATGAGCCACCATGCCCGGCCTACAGTTCTTATAAGAGGAAGACAAGAGGGTCAGAGTGAGAGAAAGTGATTTAATGACAGAAGCAGAGTGGGGCAGGGGTGGGGAGAGAGACAGAGAGAGAAAGAAAGAGAGAGAGAAAGAAAAGAAATAAAGAAAGAAAGAAGAAAGAGAGAGAGAGAGAGACACAGAGAGAGAGAGAGATTGGAGATGCTACACCGCTAGCTCTGAAGATGTAGGAAGGAGCCATGAGCCAAGGAATGCATGCAACCTATAGAAGCTGAAAAAGACAAGGAAACAGATTCTCCTCCCAAGGCCTCCAGAAGGAGGTGGCCCTGATGCCCCCTTAATGTTAGCCCAGAGAGACTGATTTCAGACTTCTGACCTCTAGAACTGTAAAATGATAAATCTGAGTTGTTTAAACCACAGAGTCTGTGGTTCACAGTTACAACACAATAGGAAGTGTTACAACAGCAATAGGAAACTAATATACAACCTCTAAAAGACAGTTCTAGAAATGATTTATTAGAATGGGTCTATAGTATGAATGTTTATCTCCCAAAATTGATATGTTGAAATCCTAAGTCCCAAGATGATGGTATTAGGAGGCAGAGCTTTTGAAATGTAATTATCATTAGGGCAGACGCCTGAGAGCTCGTTCACCCTTTCCACCATGTAAAGACACAGTTAGAAAGTATCATCTATGTGATACAAGCAAATGGAAAAACACTCCATGCTCATGGATTGGAAGAATCAATATCATTAAAATGTCCATACTGCCAAAAGCAATCTGCAGATTTAATCCTGTTCCTAACAAACTAACAACATCATTTTTCACAGAATTAGAAAAAAAAACTACTATAAAATTTATATTAAACAAAAAAAAAGAGCCAGAATAACCAAAGGATCCTAAGCAAAAATAACAGAATTGGAGGCATCACATTACCTGACTTCCAGCTATACTAAAAGGCTACAATAACCCAAACAGCATAGTACTGGTACAAAAACAGACACATAGACCAGTGGAACAGAATAGAGAACACAGAAATAAAGCCACCCTTCTACAACCAACTAATCTTCAACAAGTTGGACAAAAATAAGCAATGGGGAAAGGACTCCCTATTTAATAAATGGTACTGGAATAACTGGCTATCCATATACAGAAGAATGAAACTGGACCCCTGCCTATCACCATATACAAAAATTAACTCAAGACGAATTAAAGACTTAAATGTAAGACTTCAAACAATTAAAATCCTAGAAGAAAACCTAGGAAATACCCCCCTGGGCATCAACCATGGCAAAGAATTTATAAATGACTAAGTCCTCCAAAGTAGTTACAGCAAAACAAAAATCAGCCTGGACAACGTGGCAAAAACCCGTCTGTACAAAGAATACAAAAATTAGCCTGGCATGGTGGCGCACACCTGTAGTCTCAGCTACTCAGGAAACTGAGGTGAGAGGATCACTTGAGTCCAGGAGGTCGAGGCTGCAGTCAGCTATGATCGCACCACTGCACTCCAGCCTTGGTGACAGAGTGAGACAGTGTCTCAAAAAAAAAAAAAAATTGACAAGTGGAACCTAATTAAACTTGAGAGCTTCTGCACAGCAAAAGAAACTGTCAACAAAGTAAACAGACCACCTGCAGAATGGGAGAAAATATTTACAAACGGCCGGGCGCGGTGGCTAACGCCTGTAATCCCAGCTACTCGGGAGGCTGAGGCAGGAGAATCACTTGAATCTGGCAGGTGGAGATTGCAGTGAGCTGAGATCGTGCCACTGCACTCCAGCCTGGGTGACAAAGTGAGACTCCGTCCCCCATCCCACCCCCCCAAAAAAAGTGGGCAGAGGACATGAACAGGCACTTCTCAAAAGAGGACACACGGCCGGGCATGGTGGCTCATGCTTGTAATCCCAGCACTTTGGGAGGCCAAGGTGGGCGGATTACCTGAGGTCAGGAGTTTGAGACCAACCTGGCCAACATGGTGAAACTCGACTCTACTAAAAATACAAAAATTATCCAGGCGTGGTGGCGCGCGCTTGTAATCCCAGCTACTCAGGAAGCTGAGGCAGGAGAATCACTTGAATCCGGGGGGTGGAGGTTGCAGTGAGTCGAGGTCGTGCCACCACACTCCAGCCTAGATGACAGAGTGAGATTCCATCTCAAAAAAAAAAAAAAGACATACAAGTGGTCAACAAACATGAAAAACTGTTCATCATCACTAATCATCAGATAAATGCAAATCAAAACCACAATGAGTACCACCTCACACCAGTCAGAATGGGTATTATTAAAAAGTTAAAAAATAGATGTTGGAGAGACTGCAGAGAAAGGATGCTTATACACTGCTGGTGGGAATGTAAATTAGTTCAGCCAGTGTGGAGAACAGTTTGGATATTTCTCAAAGAACTAAAAATAGAACTACCATTCCACCCAAAGGAAAATAAGTTATGGCTGGGCGCGGTGGCTCACGCCTCTAATCCCAACACTTTGGGAGGCTGAGGCAGGCAGATCACGAGGTCAGGATTTCAAGACCAGCCTAGCCAACATAGTGAAACCCAGTCTCTACTAAAAATACAAAAATTAGCCAGGCATGGTGGTGCACGCCTGTAGTCTCAGCTGCTCGGGAGGCTGAGGCAGGAGAATCGCTTGAACTCGGGAGGTGGAGTTTGCAGCGAGCCGAGATCATGCCACTGCACTCCAGCTTGGGCAACAGAGTGAGACTTCATCTCAAAAATAGAAACTAAATCATTCTACCAAAAAGACACATGCACATGTAGGTTTGTCACAGCGTGATTCACAATAACAGAGACATGGAGTCAACCTAGGTGCCCATCAGTGGTGGATGGAATAAAGAGAATGTGGTACATATATATGACAGAATACTACACAGTCATTAAAAAAATAATGAAATCACGTCCTTTGTAGCAACATGGATGTAGCTGGAGGCCATTATTCTAAGTGAATGAATGCAGGAATAGAAAACCAAATACTGCATGTTCTCACTCATAAGTGGGAGCTAAACATTGGATACACATGGACATAAATATGGGAACAATAGACACTGTGGACTACAAGAGAGGGGAGAGAGGGAGAGAGGGGGGCAAGGGTTGAAAAACTACCTGTTGGGTACTATGCTCAATACCTGGATGACAGGTTCAATCATACCCCAAACCTCAGCACCATACAATATACCCTTGTAACAAATCTGCACATGTAACCCCTGAATCTAAAAGAAAAATTGAAAAAAGAAAAATAAAGTACCATCTATGAACCAGAGAGCAAGCCCACAACACACACTGAATCTTCTGGTACATTGATCCTGAACTTCCAGCCTCCAGAACTGTGAGAAATAACTTTGTTATTTATAAGCTACCCAGTCTATGGCATTTTGTTATAGCAGCCTGGATGAACTAAGACAAATGGCAAGGTTGTAAGGGGCACCTGTAATCCCAGCTATTCAGGAGGCTGAGGCAGGAGAATCGCTTGAACAATTTTTTTTTCTTTTTTGAATCGCTTTTTTTTGAGATGGAGTCTCGCTCTGTCACCCAGGCTGGAGTGCAATGGCGCGATCTCAGCTCACTGCAACCTCTGCCTCCCGGGTTCAAGTGATTCTCCTGCCTCAGCCTCCTGAATAGCTGGGACTACAGGTGCATGCCACCACGCCTGGCTAATTTTTATATTTTTAGTAGAGACGGGGTTTCACCATGTTAGTCAGGATGGTCTCGATCTCCTGACCTCATGATCCACACACCTCGGCCTCCCGAAGTGCTGGGATTACAGGCGTGAGCCACCGTGCCCGCGCCCCCACCCCCTCCCCGCCTTTTTTTTTTTTTTTTCTTAATGCAGAATCTCCTCTCACTCTGTCGCCCAGATTGGAGTGCAGTAGAGTGATCTCGGCTCACTACAACCTCCACCTCCCAGGTTCAAGTAATTCTCCTGCCTCAGCCTCCCGAGTAGCTGGGATTATAGGCGCACGCCACCACGCCCAGCAATTTTTGTATTTTTAGTAGAGATGGGGTTTCACCATGTTGGACAGGCTGGTCTGGAATTCCTGACCTCAGGTGATCCGCCCGCCTCGGCCTCCCAAAGTGCTGGGATTACAGGCATGAGCCACTGCACCCAGCCGGCCTTTTTCTTTTATTCTCCCTGCTTTCCAACTTTTAAAAAAATATTTATGGCCGAGCGCCATTGCACTCCAGCCTGGGTGACCAGAGCAAAACTCTGTCTCAAAATAAATAAATAAATATTTATAATTATTTATTTATTTTGAGACAAGGTCTGGATCTGTTGCCCAGGCTGGAGTGTAGTGGCATGATCCTGGCTCACTGCAACTTCTGCCTCCTGGACTGAAGCCATTCTCCCACCTCAGCCTCCCAAGTAGCTGGGACTACAGGTCCCACCACATCCAGGTAATTTTTTTTTTTTTTTGAGACGGAGTCTCACTCTGTCGCCCAGGCTAGAGTACAATGGCACGATCTCAGCTCACTCCAACCTCTGCCTCCCGGGTTCAAGCGATTCTCCTGCCTCAGCCTCCCAAGTAGCTGGGACTACAGGTGCACGCCACCACATCCAGCCAATTTTTGTATTTTTAGTAGAGACGGGGTTTCACCATATTGGCCAGGCTGGTCTCGAACTCCTGACCTTGTGATCTGCCTGCCTCAGCCTCTCAAAGTACTGGGATTACAGGCATGAGCCACGGTGCCCTGTCTACACCCAGGCAATTTTTGTATTTTTTGTAGAGATGGGGGTTTGCCATGTTGCCCAGGCTGGTCTCGAACTTGTAAGCTCAAGCAATCTGCCCATCTCAGCTTTCCAAGGTGCTAGGATTACAGACATGAGCCCCCACACCTGGCCTCCAACTTTTAAAGGAGGTCTCCAACTTTTAAAGGAGGCCGGGTGTGGTATTAAAATCAAACAATCAGGAAAGAGGCAGGGATTCTTGCTGCATAAGACAGATTGCAATTTGGGGTAAGTGCAGATCTCATTATTATTGTACAGCAAACTCGGGCCCAGTGCTGGTAACTGTGACGTTCTCTGAGAGGGACTGTGTGTGCCTGTGCACATGGCTGTGATGGGGAGTGGGTGTTGTAAGGAGAACTGGCCTGGGGCTGGAATCCTACCAGAAAATTCTGAGTTGAGAAGGCAAGGGCTTCCCCCTTTGCTCAGCACACTCTGGTCCCTGATAAAGGCTAAAGAAAAGCAGGAAAAAATTAGGCTGGGATCCCTTTGTATTGCAAAGGATGTGGAACCCCTTCTCCAGACCCCACCAGTGAGTGGACCCAAGCAGTTTTTCCTTGAGCCAAAAATGGAGCTGTCTTGGCCGGGTGTGGTGGCTCACGCTTGTAATCCCAGCACTTTGGGAGGCCGAGGCGGGCGGATCACGAGGTCAGGAGATCGAGATCATCCTGGTTAACACGGTGAAACCCCGTCTCTACTAAAAATACAAAAAATTAGCCGGGTGCGGTGCCGGGCGCCTGTAATCACAGCTACTCTGGAGGCTGAGACAGGAGAATGGCGTGAACCCGGGAGGCAGAGCTTGCAGTGAGCCAAGATCGCGCCACTGCGCTCCAGCCTGGGTGACAGAGTGAGACTCCGTCTCGAAAAAAAAAAAAAAAATGGAGCTGTATCTTCCACTTGACTTGCATTTACGCCTAAGTGGCTGGGACTTGAAGAATGTCCCAGTTTCTGTCACCACGGCCTCTGCTAATGGGCACCACTTTGTTTTTTATTATTTAAAATGTGGACAAATGCAAGGACAGGCAGCATGAAAAATACAAAAATAAAAATAAAATGTGGATGAGGCCAGATGCAATTAAAATGGCCTGGCGTCTTGGTGCCAGCCTGGTAGAGCTGCACAGGGTGCTGGCTTTCAGGCACTGTCTGTCCAAACCTGCTGTGTAGGGTCATGTGGCTTACACACTGCATCAGCACAGGGGATGTGTAGGGCTGAGACCCTGGCCATGCACGGCTTGCAAGCTTGGATTCTGACCAGACTATGTCAGCCACAAGGAAAGGGCTGTGTTTCTGCTTTCACAGTCTGTAGGGGGCATGGCAGCAAGGCCCATGTGCCCCTCTCCTGGGCATGTTCTTCCCTTCTCATTCTCTGGTCTCTGCTTAAACGGGACCTTCGTGAATCTACCTTCCCTGCCACAAAATCTAACACAGGTTCTTTTCTCCTCTCTTTCCTTATTCTGAGCTCAGCCGTCTGTTTCCTTCATAGCTTGTAGCAACTTATAAGTATTTCAAGCCGGGCGCAGTGGCTCATGCCTGTAATCCCACCACTTTGGGAGGCTGAGGCGGGTGGATCACCTGAGGTCAGGAGTTCGAGACCAGCCTAGCCTGACCAACATGGAGAAACCCCATCTCTACTAAAAATATAAAATTAGCCAGGTGTAGTGGCACATGCCTGTAATCCCGGCTACTCGGGAGGCTGAGGCAGGAGAATCACCTGAACCTGGGAGGTGGAGGTTGCGGTGAGCCGAGATCGTGCCATCGCACTCCAGCCTGGGCAACAAGAGCAAAACTCCATCTCAAAAAAAAAAAAAAGTATTTCATCATTGGTTTGCTCCGGCTTCCTCAGTAGAGTGAGGACGTGAGGGCAGGGACCAGCTCTGCTTTGTCCATGCTTGTGTCTTTTCCGTAGTGCCTGCCACGCCTTAGGTATTACTAATACCTAATAAATAATAAATGGTGAGTAAACAAATAACTGAATAGGCCGGGCGCGGTGGCTCACGCTTGTAATCCCAGCACTTTAGGAGGCCGAGGCGGGCAGATCACCTGAGGTCAGGAGTTCAAGACCATCCTGGCCAACACGGTGAAACCCCGTCTCTACTAAAAATACAAAAAATTAGCCGGGCGTGGTGGCGGGCGCCTGTAGTCCCAGCTACTCAGGAGGCTGAGGCAGGAGAATGGCGTGAACCCGGGAGGCGGAGCTTGCAGTGAGCCGAGATTGCGCCACTGCACTCCAGCCTGGGCGACAGAGCGAGACTCCGTCTCAAAAAAAAATAAAATAACTGAATAGATGATGAATGACGTGTGGCATAAAGGCAGGTGACTGACGTAGAGGGGCTTATCACCCCTCTATGCAGGTTGCACACTGTGTTAGTCTGTGTTTGTGTTGCCATGAAGAAATACCTGAGGCTGGGTAATTTATAAAGAAAAGAGGTTTAATTGGCTCATGGTTCTTCTGCAGGCTGCACAAAAAGCATGGTGCAGACATCTGCTCAGCTTCTGGTGAGGCCTGTGAGTGTCTTCTAATGAGGAAGCTTCCAATTATGGCGGAAGGCCAACAAGGAGCAGGTACATCATGTGGCAAGAGCGGGTGCAAGAGAGAGAAGGAGGAGGTCCCAGATTCCTTCAAACAACCAGCTCTAGCATGAACTAACAGAGCATGAACTCACTCATTACCTTGCAGAGGGCACCAAGCCATTCATGAGGGATCTGCCCCCATGACTAAAACACCTCCCACCAGGCCCCACCTCCAACACTGGGGCTCACATTCCAACATGAGATTTGGAGGAGACACATATCCAAACCATATCACACACTTGGGGGACAGCTATAGGAATCATGCCTCTTGGGTTGTCAATCTGCCAGAAACAATGGACTCACACCCTTGGCGTGGGCTGGGGACTGTTTAGTCTGCCTGTGGAGTAAATAATTTAACCTTGCCCAAGGAGAGCCTTGGCCTTTGCCCTCAGCTTCCAGAAGGTAATCTCTAAGCCCTTGCAATGTCATGCCAGATAGGAGGATATTTAGGGCAGAGGCTGGCCACACCAGATAAATGAACAATGTGATTTAGGGTGGAGTTGGCCACATTGGATAAACTAATATGTGATTCAGGGTGAGGACTTTGAGTCAAGCATGCTCAGCTGGATCTCTGGAGAATGGAGACGATGTCAGCCCTGTGGGCATTTGACCAGGGAGCCCCAGTAAAAACTCTAGGTCCCAAGGCTCGGGTGAATTTTCCTGGTTGGCAAGACTCCATGTGTACCCCTACACATCATCGCCTGGAGGAATGCACACCCTCCATATGCCTCCATCAGGAAAGGACAATGGAAGGTCTGTGTTTGGAACCCTCCTTGACTCTGCCCCATGCATCTCCCGCTTGGCTGATTTTGATCTACATCCTTCCCCTGTAATAAAATGTTACTGTTAGGATAAGATCGCACTGGGTCCCTCCAATGACTTGTAAAATGTGTGAAGGTGTTGGAATGAAAATGGAGTCATTTGTGTTAACAAAAAAACAAGCAAACAAAAAAAAACCCTACAAGTAGACACAGAGAAGGCCGTGAACGGAAGGTTCTCCTGCATGTACACCTAATTCAAGAATGATCACAAAAGACTGCAAAAACCACAACTTTGGCCAGCCACAGTAGCTCCCATCTGTAAACCCAGCACTTTGGGAGTCTAAGGGAAGCGGATTGCTTGAGCCCAGGAGTTCAGGACCAGCCTGTGAAACATAGTGAGACTCTGTTTCTATGAAAAATAAAAAAATATTAGCCAGATATAGTGGGGAACACCTGTAGTCCCAGCTACTGAGGAGGCTGAAGTAGGTGGATTACTTAAGCCCAGGAGATTAAGGCTGCAGTGAGCCATGATCCTACCACTGTGATCCAGCCTGGGTGACAGAGCAAGACTCTGGCTCAAACAAACAAAAAATGGAGTATTTATTTCCCCACCTCCTACCCTTCCAGGCAGCAACATAACAGAAGCCACATTTCTCTACCTAAGGCTACAACAACTCTAACGTTGCACTGTCCCACAGCTGCCCCAACCCCCATCCCATACGCACATGCACCTGAATGAGGACTGGCTTCTCCTGGCTGACTGAGGCCTGGTATCAAACCAAGCAGCTGGCCTGTCTGAGACCACACTGCTTATGGGCTCTTATTTCTCTAGCCTCCTCCTGAATCTGGAGAGGACTTGCTTCCTCCATAGCCCCACACCAACACCTCCCCCTCTGTCCTGGTTGCCAGGGAGGACTTTCTCTCTGACATGGACAATAACAGGTAGATACACAATAAATTAATAGCCAGGTTGGCCAATGAGGCTGCAAGTGCCCCTGCCTTTGTCCTCACCCCATCCTTTCATATCCCCCATCACCTACTCTCTGGCCTTTCCTGCTCGAAGAGAGACTCTGTGGGGAGGGGTACGCTGACCATCAGGATTTTCTCTGGAAATATCATAGCTTTCCTAAAACTCATTCAGTCCCACGTTTTTTTAATGCCACTGTTTCGCCAAGCCACAGATGCAGCCTTTCCTGCCAGAGCCAGCATAGTCAGAGGCAGCAACAGCCTCAGATGCCTCTCAAAGTCCAAAAGTTTCAGGTTCGAATCTAAACCTAGCAGCCTGCCACCCAACCTGTTACAAAACAGGTTCTTCCATGACTCCGCCGCTCACCCCTCCCCAGCTCCTGTTCACCCCCGAGGAAATATTTGCTTCCCCTTAACTGTGCTCAAGTCTCCTCCCCATCACCACAGCCAAGGACCCCACCCCTTGTCTCCCTAAACCCCAAACATAAACTTCCCAATTCCGCACACAGTAAATCTGAAGAGGGAGAGAATCCAGCTTTGCTTCCTCCCTACTTGGTGTGGCTTCAGTGTCATCCTGCCCAGTCATAAGGCCCTGGGCCATGTAACCTCTCCACAAGCCTCAAAAGGTACATAAACATGCTGCATTTTTCAGGGATTATGGAACAGGTTTCTTTTTATTGTTGTTGTTTTGTTTTGTTTTTTTTCTGAGACGGAGTCTCGCTCTGTCGCCCAGGCTGGAGTGCAGTGGCGCGATCTCGGCTCACTGCAAGCTCCGCCTCCCAGGTTCACGCCATTCTCCTGCCTCAGCCTCCCAAGTAGCTGGGATTACAGGCGCCCGCCACCACGCCCGGCTACGGAACAGGCTTCTTTACAGAGCCTTCTGGGGAGGCCAGGCATGGTGGCTCACTCCCGTAATCCCAGAACTTTGGGAGTCCGAGGTGGGAGGATTGCTTGAGCCCAGGAGTTTGAGACCAGCCTGGGCAACATAAGGAGACCTTGTCTCTACAAAAAATACAAAAAAAAATTGCCAGGCACGGTGGTGTGCAACTGTAGTCCCAGCTACTCGGGAAGCTGGAGTGGGAGGATCACCTGAGCCCTGGGAGGATCACCTGAGCCCCGGGAGTTCAAGGCTACAGTGAGCTGTGATCGCACCACTGCACTCCAGCCTGCGTGACAGAATGAGACCTTGTCTTTTTTTTTATTATTATTATTATACTTTATGTTTTACTGTACATGTGCACAACATGCAGGTTTGTTACATAGGTATACATACGCCACGTTGGTTTGCTGCACCCATCAACTCATCATTTACATTAGGTATTTCTCCTAATGCTATCCCTCCCCCAGCCCCCCACCCTCCAAAGGCCCTGGTGTGTGATGTTCCCCGCCCTGTGTCCAAGTGTTCTCATTGTTCAGTTTCCACCTCTGAGTGAGAACATGTGGTGTTTGGTTTTCTGTCCTCGTGATAGTTTGCTGAGAATGATGGTTTCCAGCTTCATCCATGTCCTTGCAAAGGACGTGAACTCATTCTTTTTTATGACTGCATAGTATTGAGACCTTGTCTTAAAAAAAAAAAAAAGAAAAAATAAGCCTTCTGGGGAAATAAAGCTACCAAGGTCTTAAGAGACACAGGATGTCTTAAAGGAAAAACCAGCCCAAGAAACTTCCATCTTAGAGCATAGAAATGGGAAGGCGATGACACCTTACCACAAAATGTGGTGCACATGAGAATCACCTGCATGGCTGCTGGGATGTGCAGGTGGGGGGGCCTAGCCCCTAGCCCCTGGAAGTTCTCCATTAATACTTCTGGGGTGGGGCTGGCACCTGTATTTCTCACAAGCACCCAAGTAATACTGGAGCAGTAGGCTCAGAGAAAGGCTGTGATTTTTTTTTTTTTTTTTTCAGACAGAATCTCACTCTGTCGCCCAGGCTGGAGTGCAATGGCATGATCTTGGCTCACTGCAACCTCTGCCTCCCGGCTTCAAGTGATTCTCCTGCCTCAGCCTCCTGAGTAGCTGGGGTTACAGGCATGTGCCATCACGCCAGCTAATTTTGTATTTTTAGTAGAGACGGGGTTTCTCCATGTTGGTCCAGCTGGTCTGAAACTCCTCACCTCAGGTGATCTGCCCGTGTCACCCTCCCAAAGTGGTGGGTTACAGGCGTGAGCCACTGTGCCCGGCTGAAAGGCTGTGACCTTACACAGTATCATGGAAAGAAGTTCAGGATGTGGCTGCTGTAAACACCAGCTCCCTGGGGTGTTGAAAAAATCAATTCAGAAAATTATTATTTACATCCATGTCTTCATTCATTTTGTACTGCTATAACAATACCACAGACTGGGTAATTTATAATAAACAGAAATTTATTGGCACACAGTTCTAGAGATTGGGAAGTTTGATATTAAGATGCTGCCATCTGGCGAGGGCCTTCTTGTATATCATCCCATAGTGGAAGAGTATCACTTGGCAGAAGGGCAAAGAGAGGGAGAGAGGAAGAAAGAGGAGGCCAACCCATTTCCCAAAATAACAAGATAATGGCATTAATCCAATCATGAGGGCTCTGCCCTAAAGACCTAATCATCTCTTAAAGGTCCTACACCCCCCCCCACAGTGGAAAATTCCATCCCTTAACACATGCTCAGTAAGTGGAACAAAGCAATATGGAGAAACTCAAGTTAAGGGCCCACATGAGCGCTACGAGGATGGGGGTGGAGGTACCAGAAATTTGTGCCTTATGCAAATAAGACATCCAGCCTTCATCAGTTTCTTATAAAAGTCTTTGCATTCAACTGTAAAAATGACAAGCCCTTCACACCAGTTAGAATGATTATTAAAAAGTCAGGAAACAACAGATGCTGGTGAGGCTGTGGAGAAATAGAAACGCATTTACACTGTTGGTGGGAGTGTAAATTAGTTCAACCATTGTGGAAGACAGTATGGCGATTCCTCAAGGATCTAGAACCAGAAATAGCATTTGACCCTGCAATCCCATTACCTGGTGTATACCCAAAGGAATATAAATCATTCTACTATAAAGACACAGGCACACATACACCATGGAATACTATGCAGCCATAAAAAAAGAATGAGTTCATGTCCTTTGCAGGGACATGGATGAAGGTGGAAGCCATCATTCTCAGCAAACTAACACAGGAACAGAAAACCAAACACCAAATGTTCTCACTGATAAGTGGGAGTTGAACAATGGGAACACATGGACACAGGGAGGGGAAGATCACACACCAGGGCCTGTCGGGGTTGGGGGCAAGGGGAGGGAGAGAATTAGGACAAATACCTAATGCATACCGGGCTTAAAACCTAGATGACAGGTTGATAGGTGCAGCAGACCACCATGGCACATGTCTACCTATGTAACAAACCTACATGTTCTGCACATGTATTCCAGAACTTAAAGTAAAAAACAAACAAACAAACAAACAAACAAAAGACAACCCTCTTCTGGGCCCCCTCTCCATGGCAGATAAATAAATATGTAATTATGGATTTTGATAACTGCTTTGGAAGAAACGTTCTTCGGAACATTCATTCATTCAACAAATATTTATTGAGCTCCTACCATGGGCCAGGCCCTCTGCTAGGTGTTGGAGACTCAGGAATGCACAAAATAAATGTGGTTCCTCCCCTCTTGGCACTTACTGTCTAGGGGGCAAGACTGACAGCAAAAAGAGTATGATGGCAAGTATTGATAAGGCAGAGTGGGCATAAGGGATGAGGGCTACTCAGGACTGTCACGGAAGGCCTCTCCAAAGAGGTGACTTACAAGCAGAAATGAATGAAGTGGGCTGGGCACAGCGTCTCATGCCTGTAATCTCAGCACTTTGGGAGGGCAAGGTAGGCAGATCACCTGAAGTCAGGAGTTTGAGACCAGCCTGGCCAACATGGAGAAACCCCGTCTCCACTAAAAATACAAAAAAAAAAAAAAAAAAAAAATAGCCAGGCATGGTGATGCACACCTGTAATCCCAGCTACTCAGGAGACTGAGGCAGGAGAATGGCTTGAACCATGAGGCAGAGGTTGCAGTGAGCTGAGATCGTGCCACTGCACTCCAGCCTGGGCAACAGAGCAAGACTCAATCTCCAGAGGGGAAAAAAAAAAAAAAATGAAGTGAGCAAGTATTTCATGGAGAGCCCTGACCTGACTTGAAGAAGGTGGGCATGGTGGATCACCTGCAAAAATGGTGGCCAGGCCGGGTGCGGTCACTCACACCTATAATCCCAGCATTTTGGGAGGCCGAGGAAGGCAGTCACTTGAGGTCAGGAGTTTGAGAGCAGCCTGGTCAACATGGTGAAACCCCGTCTCTACCAAAAAATACAAAAATTAGCCAGGTGTGGTGATGGGCACCTGTAGTCCCAGCTACTTGGGAGGCTGAAGCAGGAGAATTGCTTGAAGCTAGGAGGCAGAGGTTGCAGTGAGCCAAGCTTGCACCACTGCACTCCAGCCTGGGCGAGAGAGGGAGACCCTGTCTCAAAAAAAAAAAAAAAAAAAAAAAAACCAACGTGGCCAATTCCTCCCAACCACTTCTCTCTTCAAGAGGTAGAAACTTAAAAAAAAAAAAAAAAAAAAAAAAAAAAAAAAAGAGTAAATAAATAAAATGACTGCAGCAAAATAAAAATTTTTTAAGAGCTGGAGTCTACTCACCTCACATTTCACTGGGCATCTGTGCTGCCCTTAGAGCTTGCTCTAACCAGTGGAATGTGGTTGCAGGAACACTATGCCAGTGCTAGGCCTAGACCTGAGAAGCCAGGTAGATTCTGTTCTCTGCTTTTATAGCCCAGACCCACACTGGTAGTAAGAAATCCAATTATTCTGCTGGAGAGAGAGGCTCAGCTGCCTCTGCACCCACTCCCCTACTCCCTAGCCAGCTGAGCTACCATACATGTGAGTGAAGCCATCTAGAAGATTCCAGCCCCGGCCAAGCTCCCAGCTGAAGGCAGCCGCATGCATGGCCCCAGCCGACACCACATGGAGCAGCATGGTGAAGCCGAGCCACTGCCCTGTCCCAGGTGTGGGATGAGGGAGGCTGTGTTAGTCCGTTTTGGTGTTGCCATAAAGAAATACCTTAATTGGCTCACAGTCTGCAGGCTGTACAGGAAGCATGATGCCAGCATCTGCTTCTAGCATGGCCCTCAGGAAGCTTCCACTCACGGCAGAAGGTGAAGGGGAGCTAGGCACATCACATGGCAAAAGAGGGACCGTGGGGTTGGGAGGAGGTTGCTGTCTCTTTTAAGCAATTAGATCTCATGATAACTCTTTACCATGGGGAGGGCACCAAGCCATTCATCATTTATAAGAGGTTCACCCCCATGAGCCAAACACCTCCCACCAGGCCCCACCTCCAACACTGGGACTCGCATGTCAACATAAGATTCGGAAGGGACAAATATCTAGACCATATCAGAGGCTCAAATTGAGTTGAGGGCAGCAGTAGGGGTGGGGGAAATTGATGAATTGGACTTATTTAGGAAGTAGAGCCAGTAGGATTCAGTGACGGAGGTGATGTTTCCCTGTCTCCCTCTCTCTTATTTATTTATTTATTTTTATTTGAGTTCTCACTCTGTCACCCAGGCTGGAGTGCAGTGGTGCAATCTCAGCTCACTGCAACTCAAACTTCTGGGCTCAAGCAATCCTCCCACCTCAGCCTCCCGACTAGCTGGGACTACAGGCGCACACCACCATGCCCAGCTAATTCTCTTTTCATTTTTTTTTTCATAGAAATAGGGTCTCACTATGTTACCTAGGCTGGTCTTGAACTCCTGGCCTCAAGCGATCCTCCCACCTCAGCCTCCCAAGTGGAGGTGATGTTTCTAGCTGTGGAACTCAGGGTCTGGTCCAGCCCCTACTGGGTTGGAGGAGGGGCAGGTTTAGGGAAAGATGTGAGTTTGGGTTGCCATGGGCAGTGCCAACCTTCTGCCTTTTCCACCGAGCCTGGCCTGGAGGAGGGAGTTGCCTGGAATCACCACCAGTCTGGCCACGGGGAGTAGTTGCCAGGAAAGCAGCTAGACATGATTCCAACCCTCAGACTACCTGCCCTCATGCAAATCCAAATAGCCAAGCCCTGAATTAGAGAGATTCTAAGGGAGAGGGATCTCTGCATCTGCAGGAAAAGGGAGAGGGAAATAAACAAAGTTGACCCAACTGTTTTTAAACATCACTAAACGGCTGGGCACAGTGGCTCACACCTGTAATCCCAGCACTTTGGGAGGCCGAGGCGGGCAGATCACGAGGTCAGAAGATCAAGACCATCCTGGCTAACCGTCTAACACGGTGAAACCCCGTCTCTACTGAAAATACAAAAAATGGCCGGGCGCAGTGGCTCATGCCTGTAATCCCAGCACTTTGGGAAGCCGAGACGGGCAGATCACGAGGTCAGGAGATCGAGACCATCCTGGCTAACACAGTGAAACCCCGTCTCTACTAAAAATACAAAAAATTAGCTGGGCGCAGTGGCAGACGCCTGTAGTCCCAGCTACTCGGGAGGCTGAGGCAGGAGAATGGTGTGAACCCGGGAGGCGGAGCTTGCAGTGAGCCGAGGTCGCGCCACTGCACTCCAGCCCGGGCGACAGAGCGAGACTCCGTCTCAAAAAAAAAAAAAAAAAAGAAAAGAAAATACAAAAAATTAGCCGAGCGTGGTGGTGGGCTCCTGTAGTCCCAGCTACTCGGGAGTCTGAGGCAGGAGAATGGCGTGAACCCGGGAGGTGGAGCTTGCAGTGAGCCAAGATCGCGCCACTGCACTCCAGCCTGGGCGACAGAGCAAGACTCCATCTCAGAAAAAAAAAAATCACTAAACATTTGATCAAAGTGATAGAAAAATGTCCCATCCCCACTGACTCCCCTGGCTGACACACACCCTAGCTGGCCTTATTTGCGGCTTCCCTGGCCCAGTCTTAGAGCCAGGCCTTTACCAGCCAAGCCAGCTGCATTCCACCTGGCAGGCAAGTTGCCTCCCTGTGGACTGGAGCTGAATGAGCCACGGGTGCACTCCCACCTACTCACCAACAAGCGGCAGCACTCTCCAAGCCCGTCACCCCAAGCCTGCAGGGATCTGCGCAAAGGTAAATTCCCAAGACAGATTTTCCCCTGTGTGAAACTGGCATCAGATTCCCTCATTTACAGATGTGGAAACTGAGGCTGCTGAGGAAATGCTTCTAAGCCCGAGCTGCAAAGATTTCATTCCCACTAGAGTGTTAGGCTGGTTTTCTGACCCAGTTCCAAGGGCAACCTGACCCTGGACTCCCAGGGGCATTTGACAATATCTGGAGATGTTTTTAACTTCACAACTTTGGGGAAGAGGTGGTGCTACTAGCATCTGCCAGGTGGTGGCCAGGGATGATGCTAAACATCTTACACAGGACAGGCCCCAACCCTGCCCTACAGAGAAATGTCTAGCCCAGGATATCAACAGCGATGAGGTTGAGAAACACTGATTTAATCAGATTCTCAAGAGTCAATGGCCTGCAAAGTGCTGAGACATCCCTGGATCGGGGCCACTGGATAGGATGATCCCAGCCCTCCTCCCCCTCTGCCCCCTTAGCAGCCATGAGAGGGGCTCCCGTTGCCTCCTTCACCTGCAGATCTCTCTCATCCCTCCCTCAGACCCACTGCTTCATGAACAGTTCCTGAGTAGCAAGGTGTGCAGGCGCTGTGCCGGGCCCTGGAGAGAACACGGGGAACAAGAGAGAGACAGCCCCTCCCTGCCTTCCTTCCAGCAGCGCAGGCTGCGGGGAGAGACAAAGTATTTACAAATGTGACAAGTGCTAGTGTGGGACAAAAAAGGGACTGAGCCACAGAATAATACAGAGGGGACCAACTTAAACAAAGAAGATTGGAAAAGCCTCTGAAAAGGTGAGTGCTGAGCTAAGGTCTGAAGAAGGAGCCACCCACTTTAATTGAAAAGACAACACAACCAACACTAACTTGCATTTGTTTCAATTACCCGTGATCTTCTCCCTGCCCACCTACCATGACTGCAACTCTGTGTTATTTTTGGTATAATAAATTCATTTCCAGATCTTGTCTATTTTTTTTTTTTGACATGGAGTCTCGCTCTTGTCACCCAGGCTGGAGTGCAGTGGTGTGATCTCGGCTCACTGCAACCTCCGCCTCTTGGGTTCAAGCGATTCACCTGCCTCAGTCTTCCGAGTAGCTGGGATTACTGGCGCCCACCACCACACCCTGCTAATTTTTGTATTTTTAGTAGAGACAGAGTTTCACCGTGTTGGCCAGGCTGGTCTCGAACTCCTGACTGCAGGTGATCTGCCTGCCTTGGCCTCCCAAAGTGCTGGGATTACAGGCATGAGCCACTGTGCCTGGCCATGTCCAGGTATTTCTATAGCATTTTAGCCATGCTTTGAGTGTGTGTATACATTTATTTATTTATTTATTTATTTAGGGACAGAGTCTCACTCTCTTGTCCAGGCTGGAGTGCAGTGGCGCCATCTCGGCTCACTGCAACCACCACCTTCCAGGTTCAAGCAATTCTCCTGCCCCCACCTCCCAAGTAGCTGGGAGTACAGGCACCCGCCACCATGCCTGGCTAATTTTTATCTTTTTAGTAGGGACAGGTTTTCACCATGTTGGCCAGGCTGGTCTCGAACTCCTGACCTCAGATGATCCACCTGCCTTGGCCTTCCAAAGTGCTGGGATTACAGGCATGAACCACTGCGCCCCGCCCTGAGTGTGTATTTTGTATTGTGAGTTTTTTCTTCCATGTTGCTATGCAGGCTTGGTGATCATCATTTATAACACTGTTCAATGTTTCAATGTTCAATGTTCACTGAGGATTTTCTAAATGGTTCTCTAATTATTGTTCATTTTTTCTGTGGGAAGGAACATCCAGTCATCTAACAATGCTCAGCTCACTAATTCCTCTGGCCTGGCATTGCTCTTCCCCTTCCTTCCCTCCCGTGAATGCCTCCTGAGGTAGGTGGGATGACCGTCATTTCACAGTGGGAAGAGACCTTGCAGCCAGCCAAACCACTAGTGGGCAAATGTGACTGTACATCAGGGATCATTGATCCCTCAGCCAAGTACAGATTCCTAGGCTCTGTATCATCTGCCCAATCAGATGAGACAGTATGGAAGGTTTAAAATACGTCCACATATTCTTTGACAATCCTGCCTTCAGAAGGCAGATGCTAATTCCCCTGTCCTTGAATGTGGACCAGAGCACTCTCCTGGATCCCTCATCCTAGGAAAAGATGGCGGCATAAGGATGCTCAAGCAGCCCTGGAAGAGGCCCATGTTGGGTGGAACTGAGCCCTCCTGGCAGCAGTAGGGTGACCAATCGTTCTGGTTTGTCTAGGACAGTTCCAGTTTTCACACTGAAAGTCCCACATCCCAGGGAACCTCTTAGTCCCAGGCAAACAGAAGTGAGTGCCCATCTAACTTCTAGCGCCAACTGGCCAGCCATGTGAGTGAGCCACCTTGGAGGAGACTCCTTCAGCCCCAGCCAAGCCTTCAGATGGCTGCCCCTGACCAAACTCTTGATTGTAGCTTCATGAGAGATTCTGTGCCTAACAGCACAGCTGAGTCACCCAAGAACTCCTGACCTACAGAAAATATGTGGAGTAATAAAGGTTGATCATTGTTTTTTTTTTTTTTTTTTTTTTTTTTTGAGACGGAGTCTTGCTCTGTCCCCCAGGCTGGAGTGCAATGGCGCAATCTCAGCTCACTGCAAGCTCCGCCTCCCGGGTTCACGCCATTCTCCTGCCTCAGCCTCCCGAGTAGCTGGGACTACAGGCGCCCGCCAACACGCCCGGCTAATTTTTTGTATTTTTAGTAGAGACGGGGTTTCACCGTGTTAGCCAGGATGGTCTCGATCTCCTGACCTCGTGATCTGCCCGCCTCGGCCTCCCAAAGTGCTGGGATTACAGGCTTGAGCCACCGCGCCCAGCCGATCATTGTTTTAAGCCACTGCATTTTGGGATAATTTATTATGCCACAATATATAAGTAATACACTCAGGAATCTGTATTTTGTCACACTGTTGGGTAATTGGGCTTATGAATCAGCATTTGTGAACCACGATCTGGTCTTATTCCCTAAAGCAGCACTTTCCAATAGAACTTTCTGCAATGATAGAACAGTCGTGTATCTGTGCTGTGCAATTTGACGGTCACTAGCCAAACGTGGCTATTGAGCATTCAAAATGTGGCTGATATGACTGAGGAACTAACTTTTTAATTTGATTTAATTTTAATAAATTAAACTTGACATTTAAATAGCAGTTGTGTAGGATTCCATTTATGTAACATTCTTGAAATGACAAAAGTAGGGAGATGGAAAACAGATTAGTGGTTACCAAGGGTTAGGGATGGTGGGAAAAGGGCGGTGGGAGTGACTATAAAAGGATAGCCTGTGGGAGGTCTTTGAGATGCTGGGTTAGTTCTGTATCAATGATTAGGTGGTAGTTACATAAATCTACACATGTGAGAAAATGGCACAGAACTATACACACACATTGTACTAACATCAACTTCCCAGTTTTGATATTGCGCTACAGTAATGTAGAATGTAACCCCTTGGGAAAACTGGGTGAAGGGTACATGAGACCTCTCTCAACTACTTTTTGCAACTTCCTGAAAATCTATAATTATTTCAAAAGAAAAAGGAAAAAGGCCGGGCATGGTGGCTCACACCTGTAATCCCAGCACTTTGGGAGGCTGAAGCTAGCGGATCACCTGCGGTCAGGAGTTTGAGACCAGCCTGACCAACATGGAGAAACCCTGTTTCTACTAAAAACACAAAATTAGCTGGGCGTGGTGGTGCATGCCTGTAATCCCAGCTACTCAGGAGGATGAGGCAGGAGAATTGCTTGAACCCGGGAGGCGGAGGTCCGCGGTGAGCAAGATCGTGCCATTGTACTCCAGCCTGGGCAACAAGAGTGAAACTCCATCTCAAAAAAAAAACAAAAAAGAGAAAAGAATGTTAATATGAAATAAGCATTACATAGCACATATGGCTAGTGCCCATCATGTTGGACAGGGAGGCCCCAATAATGCATACAGCCCTCTGCAAAATCTCCTAGTCATTCAGAACTTTCAGTGGCAGAGAGCTCACCTCCTCACAAGGTTCTGTTTGAAAGCTCTAATAATAAGAAAGCTCAGACCAGCGGGTTTCAGTAAGGGTAGAAAAGTTTCCCCTCAGCTTGCTTGCTTGCTTTCTTGCTTTCTTTCCTTCTTTTTTTTTTTTTTATTTTGAGACGGAGTCTCAGTCTGTCTGCCAAGCTGGAAGCTGGAGTCCAGTAGTGACAGCAATCTCAGCACACTGCAACCTCCACCTCCCAACCTCCCAGGTTCAAGTGATTCTCCTGCCTCAGCCTCCTTAGAATCTGGGATTACAGGCACCTGCCGCCACACCTGGCTAATTTTTGTATTTTTAGTAGAGACGGGGTTTCACCATGATGGTCAGGCTGGTCTTAAACTCCTGACCTCAAGTGATCTGCCCACTTTGGCCTCTCAAAGTGCTGGGATTACAGCCATGAGCCACTGCTCCCGGCCTCTCCTCAGCTTTCTGTTTGTGCTAGAATCATGGATTATGCCTAGATTTGCTGGAACAAGGCCCCTTCCCTAGGGATCCCAAGGGACGCAACAACAGTAATGTTCCAGCTACCACTTCCATTACCATCACTCGCCACTCATGAGACAGGCTACAGGGTCCTCACGCTTTTGCCCTCAGGTGGTCCTGGATGACCACCTGGTGTGGGGATCAAGTTAGCCTTGGAAGCAGCCATTTGCAGCCCATTCCAGCTGATCAAGAAAGAACTAAGCCCAGCACAGGATTTTAGACAGTGAGGAACATTGAAGACCTCCTGGTTTTAACCCTACCTTTCGTATACGGGAAAATGAAGACTTAGAGTAAGTCTTCAGGGATTAACTTTATTAGTTTAAAAAAAAAGAATGTGTTACCTGTGGTAGACTAAATACTGACCCCCAAAGATATCCAGGTCCTAATCCTCAGAATCTGTGAATGCTGCCTTATATGGCTTAAGGGACTTTGCTGACACAAAATAAGAATTTTGAAATAGGAAAATTATCCCAGCAGGCCCTAAATGCAATCACAAGTCTGTTTATAAGAGGGAGACAGGAGATTCTATACAGAATGCAATGTGACCAGGAAAGTAAGATGCTACCCTGGGCCGGGTACAGTGGCTCAAACCTGTAATCCTAGCACTTTGGGAGGCCGAGGCAGGTGGATTGTCTGAGCTTAGGAGTTCAAGACCAGCCTCTAAACCCCATCTGTACTAAAATACAAAAAATTAGGCCAGGCGCGGTGGCTCATGCCATAATCCCAGTACTTTGGGAGGCTGAGGCAGGCGGATCACTTGAGGTCAGGAGTTTGAGACCAGCCTGGCCAACATGGTGAAACCCCGTCTCTACCAAAAATACAAAAATTAGCTGGGCGTGGTGGCAGGCGCCTGTAATCCCAGCTACTTGGGAGGCTGAGGCAGGAGAATCGCTTGAACCTGGGAGGCAGAGGTTGCATTGAGCTGAGATCACACCACTGCACTCCAGCCTGGGTGACAGGGCGAGACCCCATCTCAAAAAAAAAAAAAAAATGAACAAAAAAATTAGCTGGGTGTGGTGCCATGCACCTGTAGTCCCAGCTACTTGGGAGGCAAGAGAATTGCCTGAATCCGGGAGGTGGAAGTTGCAGTGAGCCAAGATTGTACCACTGCACTCCAGCATGGGCCACAGAGCAAGACTCTGCCTGAAAAAAAAAAAAAAAAATGCTACTCTGCCGGCTTTGAAGACACAGGAAGAGACTAAGATTTCTTGCCAAGGAATGCAAGGAGTAAGGCTCTAGAAACTGGAAAAGGCAAGGAAACAGATTCTCTCCTAGAGCCTCAGACAAACTCTGACGAACCTTGGTTCTGGTCAAGTTAAACCATTTCTGACTTGTGGCCCAAGAACAGCAAGACAATGAATGTGCCTGGTTTTAAGCCAATAAATGTATGGTAATTTGTTACAGCAGCAATAGGAAACCAATATATTACCTAACAAATCCACATCTGCACCTTTGACCCACAACCCACTCCTAGGATTCCACTCTGAAGATACACTTCCAACAGTACAAAACATACATGTGCAAGGTTATTCTGTGCAAAATTGTTTATAATTGCCAAATACTGGAAATTATCTAAATGTCCATGCACGGAAGAATGGTTGAATAAGCCACGGTATGACCCCACAATGGAGTAGTATGCAGCTATAAATAGAAAGAGGAAACTAGTACAAATTGATTCCCAAGAGATATTAACTGGAAAGAGAAAAATACAAAAGAGTATCTATGGCATGCTCCTTTTCATGTAAGAAAGAAGAGGATACAAAGAAATAAAGCCAGGAGCAGTGGATCACACCTGTAATCTCAATGCTTTGGGCAGCCAAGGTAGGAGGATCACTTGAGGCCAGGAGCTCAAGTCCAGCCTGGGCAACAGGGTGAAACTCTTTCTCTACAAAATAAAACAAAATAATGCCAGGTGCAGTGGTGCACGCCTGTAGTTCCAGCTACTCAGGAGGCTGGGACAGGAAGATTGCTTGAGCCCAGAAAGTCAAGGCTATGATTGTACCTCTGCACTACAGCCTGGGGGCAGAGTGAGAGCCCCATCTCAAAAAAGGAGAGGAGAGGAGAGCAGAGGAGGGGAGGGGAGAGGAGAGGGAAAAAGAGAAAGAAAATATACATGTATATGCTCAAGGAAATCTAGGAAGTAGAAACTGATTTTTTTTTGAGACGGTGTCTTGCTCTGTCACCCAGGCTGGAGTGCAATGGCGTGATCTCGGCTCACTGCAATCTCCACCTCCCGGGTTCAAGCTATTCTCCTGCCTCAGCCTCCCAAGTAGCTGGGACTACAGGCTCCCGCCACCATTCCAAGCTAATTTTTATATTTTTAATAGAGACGGGGTTTCACCACGTTGGCCAGGATGCTCTCGATCTCTTGACATCGTGATCCCCCAGCCTCAGCCTCCCAAAGTGCTGGGATTACAGGCATGAGCCACTGCGCCCGGCCACGGAGAAGCTAAATGTAAATAAGGTTTGTTGGCCTAGAGGGGCAGGCAGGTGCTTATAGAATAGTAAGAATGAGGAAATGTGAATGGATAGAAGTCATGCTGGGGGAGCTCCACTTTTGTAGTTCCGGGTCTTAAAACCATGACAGTATTTCACATACCAATAATACTAATTAATTAATTAATTAAAATCAATCAGGAAGTGGGTGAGCCCAAAATGGGAAAAAAAAAAAAAAAAAAAGTAAAAAAAGAACCGAAATATAGGCCGGGTGCGGTGGCTCACGCCTGTAATCCCAGCATTTTGGGAGGCCAAGGCGAGCAGATCACGAGGTCAGGAGATTGAGACCAACCTGGCTAACACGGAGAAACCTCTCTCTAGCAAAAATACAAAAAATTAGCCGGGCGTGGTGGCGGGCGCCTGTAGTTTCAGCTACTGGAGAGGCTGAGGCAGGAGGATGGCGTGAACCCGGGAGGCGGAGCTTGCAGTGAGCCGAGATCGCACCACTGCACTCCAGCCTGGGCGACAGAGCGAGACTCCATCTCAAAAAAAGAAAAAAAAAAGAAAAAAGAACCGAAATATATTAGAAATAAATAATAGAACCAGCCACATGAAAAAGGTGGGGAAGAAAAAAGCTAATCTGTATGACTTTGGAAAGCATTATTTGATTATGCATTTGTAAGACTAAAGACAAAAAGATCGAGGCACATGTTTTCAGGATCTCCTGAGGGCTGTGTCACGGGCAAAAAAAAATAAAAAGAACTCTACACATATATGTTAGTATATTTGTTTTTCAGAAGATATCGGCTAGCAATTTGAAACTACTTTCTGTGTGGAGTAGATTGTGTCCCCCAAAAGACAAGCCTAAGTCCTCACCCCTAGAGCCTATGAATGTGACCCTTGGAGACAGGATTTTCACAGATACTATCATTAAGTTAAGGATCTTGAAACGAGGGTGGGCCCCTAGCTCCAGTGACCAGTGTTCTCCGGAGAGAAAGGAGAGGCCTGACACAGGCCCTGCCAAGATTGAGGCAGAGATCCAAGCGACGTGTCCATTAGCCCAGGATGCCCAGAATGCCACGTGCTGGACGCTAGGAAGAGGCCGGGATAGGGTTTTCTCCCAGAGCCCGCAGCAGGAAACCAATATGCCTTTTCAGGCACTTTGATTTTGTACTGCTAGTCTCGAGGGTTGTGAGAAAATAAAATTTTGTGTTTGACGCCACCCAGCTTGTGATAACTTGTGCGGCTCTGGGACACTAATGCAAAGTGCATGCTGGGACCGAGCTGGTGAATAAACATGGCGGACAGTGAGAGCCAGGTTTCCACTATGGAAGAAAGGAGCTGCGAGTAAGGAAAGGAGCAAGGTTAAAATGAACCCTGTGGTGTTGAATTGGAATCTGAGGTATCGGTATACATTCATGATGTTTTCCTCTGACAACTGATCATAGGGAGAAAAATTCTTGGTTTTTATGGTAGATGGAGAGATGGGGGATATGTAGAAATGGATATACATGTGCATGTATATGTCTGTCTGAACATACACTTCCTAGCTCTGTCCACCGAGAGGGCCTAGGAGCAATGACACTCCCAACAATGAGGACATCTAGTGCCCAGATCTCGGTTTCCAAGCACTGTGCTGCAATAGCAAGGACCAGGCTCTTGGAGAAATGGCTGGCCCCTGGGCTGAGGCAGGAGAAGTACAAGATGAACCTGGCACATCTTGCGGTCCTGGTAATTAAAGATGTGCTAAACAAAGTAATAAGCCAAATCTGGGACAATTTTTGTTTTGTTTTGTTTTGTTTTTGAGACAAGGTCTCTCTGTCACCCAGGCTGGAGTGCAGTGGTGCCATCACCTCTTACTGCAGCCTCAACCTCACCAGCTCAAGTGATCCTCCCACTTTAGCCTCGCAAGTAGCTGGGACTACAGGTGTGCACAACAAAACCCTGCTAATTTTTAAAAATATACATTTTGTAGAGAAGGGTTCTCATCATATTGCCCAGACTGGTCTTGAACTCCTGAGCTCAAGCAATCTGCCCACCTTGGTCTCCCAAAGTGCTGCGATTACAGGCTTAAGCCAACACACCAGCGACAATTTGAGCAACAAAATACATAATAAAGGGTGATAACCCACTGAATAAATGTCTGTAAGTCCATACTGATGGAAATAAAAAATCAATTAGATAAATGGAGAAGGGACAGCTCTTCCTTACATTCAAATTCCAACTCATAAATGCAGAAGGAATAATGCAAATAGAAAATCATCATTTGCCAGGCCGGGCGCGGTGGCTCACGCCTGTAATCCCAGCACTTTGGGAGGCTGAAGTGGGTGGGTCATGAGGTCAGGAGTTCAAGACCAGCCTGGCCAAGATGGTGAAACCCCGTCTCTACTAAAAACTACAAAAATTAGCCAGGCGCAGTGGCAGGTGCCTGAAATCCCAGCTACTAGGGAGGCTGAGGCAGGAGAATCGCTTGAACCCTGGCGGCAGAGGTTGCAATGAGCCGAGATTGCACCACTGCACTCCAGCCTGGACAACAGAGTGAGACTCCATCTCAAAAACAACAACAAAAAAAATTCCCATTTGCCAAACAGTACAGGAATTGTTGCAGGCAAGAATCATCAATGGATGCTGAAATTAGTGAGCCAAAATATGACAAGAAATATAACATTTGGATCATCTCCATGTATTTCCTCACAAGATATTTAATTGATTGCAAAGAGAAAAAATAGTAGCTTCACAGTGGAGAGACCAGGCAGGTACCACCTTAACCAAGTGATCAAAGTTAGTAACACCCGAAAGGAGGCACATAAACATCATGTGCTTCCTGATACCGTCCTCTGAGAATAGCACATCACTGCTGTGGTATTTCTGCTAAAATGCATAACTTCAGTCTAATCCTGAAAAAATCAAACACAAATTGAGGGACATTCAAAAAATAACTGGCCAACGCTCTTCGTAAGTGTCAAGGTCATGAAAGACTGGGGAACTGTCCCAGATTGGAAGACACTAAAGAGACATGACAACTAAATGTAATGTGGGATCCTTGGACTAAAACACCAACCAGAAAAAAAGGACATTAGTAGGTCAAGTGCACCTCTAGTAAGATCTGTAGGGATCCCTTGAGCCCAGGAGTGTAAGGTTGCAGTGAGCTATAATCACACCACCGCACTCCAGCCTGGGTGACAGAGCAAGACACTGTCTTTAAAAAAAAAAAAGGCCAGGCACAGTGGCTCACGCCTGTAGTCCCAGCACTTTTGGAGGCCGAGGCGGGCAGATCATGAGGTCAGGAGATCGAGACCATCCTGGCTAACACAGTGGAACCCCGTCTCTACTAAAAATACAAAAAATTAGCCAGGTGTAGTGGCGAGTGCCTGTAGTCCCAGCTACTCGGGAGGCTGAGGCAGGAGAATGGCGTGAACCCGGGAGGTGGAGCTTGCAGTCAGCCTAGATCACGCCACTGCACTCCAGCCTGGGCGACAGAGCGAGACTCAGTCTCGAAAAAAAAAAAAAAATTGAAGCAAATACACAAACTGTTAATATGACATTATTAGCAGTTCCTCAGGCTGATGAGGATGCAGAAAGTGCCCTTTAACAAGTAACCAAGTGCAGGACAACAGAGGAACAACCACAGCACAAACAGGCAACCATCCAGAAACCAGGATGGACACTGCAGGACAAGAAGTGAAAGTCAGATGGAAGAAACGAGGCCCAATAAGCAACAATCCTAATAGATTTGTTTTTCAGAAACCTGGACGCCCACCAGATGGAAAATGCCCATTGCTGTCATGTGGACCTCAGATAAGGGGGAACTGAGGACTGAACTCTGATCGCTGCCCTGTGTTCTAAATTTCCTCCTGAGGTGCTTGGAGAAAGTGACACCTGCAGGCCATCAATTTGCTAAACTGGTCACTCTGACCTGGTGCATTAGGGCTTGCTCTGGTGACCTGACTGGCATAGCACCCCTGATGATTAATGGGTTTCCTGATCTTAACTAGCCTGTATTAAGGCCAAACCTTAACATTCCTTTCTGCTGACCCCAAGTTTTTTAGACAAAGTCTTCCTTCCTCAACCAATTGCAAATCAAAGAATCTCTGAATCTACCTATGACCTGTAAGCCCCTGCTTCAAGATATCCCACCTTTTTGGGCTAAACCAATGTATAGCTTCCATATGTTTGTTTACACATTGGCCTGTAACTTCTCCTTTCCTGAAATGTACCCCTGCCTTTAAAAACCCTTGCTTGTAAGCCATCAGGGAGGTTGGATCTTAAGCGTGAGCTCCCCATCCTCCTTGCCTGATGTCCTGCAATAAATGCCTCTTTCTCTCACTGCAAAAAAAGCCCCCCAAAACAACAAAAAACCTGTAGATTAGTGAATCGTATTGTATCAATGTTAACTCCTTTTATAGATCATTGTACCACAGTTATATATGATATTGACATTAAGGCAATCAGAGTGAAAATATACCATAACTCTGTAATATCATTGCAACTAAAATTATTCCAAAATACAAGAATTTGTAAAAGAATGCTTATTAAATCATGTCAATGTGCCAGAGACTGGGGAAATTATGGTAAATGCTAGATATGGCCTCTACCCTCAAGGAATTACAACACATGTGGGTTCCCAAGCAATAAACAAGGAAACAAGCACATAAACAATACAATTCAAGCAGTGAAAAGTACGATGGAGAATACACAATGGGGAGAAGAATTAGGCAGGGGTCCTAATTTAATTAAGGTGATTAGGAAAGGCCCCTGACATTACAGCTAAGCTCTGAAAGAACTCAGAAAGCCAACCACATAAATAGCTGGGGAAAGAGCGCCCCAGGCAAAGCAAACAGCAGGTTCAGAGACCCCTGGGATGGGAACAAGGTGGCATGTTTGAGAAGCAGCAAAAAGCCCAGTGTGGCTGGAGGGGAGCCAGTAAGCACGGAGTGTAAGAGCGGGGATTGAAAGGAAGGCAGAGGCAGAGCATACAGGGTTTTGCCTGCTCTGGCCAAGAGTTGGGACTTTATTTCCTATCCAGGACACCCTCCCTATCCCACCCCCGCACAAGTATCATTCAATGTAATATGTGTGCGACAGCATGGGGCAGGTACTTGTGAGTTCAAAACATCTACAGCATTGTTCTGTGAACATGAAAATATTTTGAAAAGATAACTCAATTCTGCCAAGTCTTTTGTCTTTGCCTGGCTCAAATACATCCCTCACCAAGTGAATCCTTTTACCCTTTGCTAATTACCCCGTGACAATTAAAGTAGTTCTGCTTTGCAGCAATAGGATAGTAAATTCCAAAGTTATTTTGGACACCAAAACCAGGAGAGAAAGTCAGTTAATAGCCTTCCAGGTAAGCCAAGGTGTGTTTATATGTGGACTTTTAAATGTTATCATTGAGATAGACACAAAATGAACAAATGCCCATAGAGGGCCCATGGAAACGCCCACAGATGCTAATGTAAAGGCCCAGTAATAGACACTTTATTTGCAATAGGCGCTTTATTTACAACGTTCTGTATTGTGGCATTCATTACTCGCTGACCTCCGTGCTTTCCAGAGCACCAAGTAGGTCCATGCAAGCAAAGTGAAACACATTCTCCAGAAAGCCCTTGTAATTTCTCCTCCCCACCTCAACCGTCCTCCCTTGCCGGTGGGCCAAGACCAAGGAACCAACCTATTGCTGTTACAGTGATTCGCAACCCTGGCTTCACATTGATGTCATCTGGAGAGCCCTAATGAATACTGATGCTGGGCCCCAATGAAACAGATGGTCTGGAATGGCCCCCGACATGCGTGGTTTTTTTTTGTTTTTTTTTTTGAGACGGAGTCTCACTCTGTCGCCCAGGCTGGAGTGCAGTGGCGCAATCTCGGCTCACTGTAAGCTCTGCCTCCCGGGTTCTGGCCACTCTCCTGCCTCAGACTTCCGAGTAGCTGGGACTACAGGCTCCTGCCACCACGCCCGGCTAATTTTTTGTATTTTTAGTAGAGACGGGGTTTCACTGTGTTAGCCAGGATGGTCTCGATCTGCTGACCTCGTGATCTGCCCGCCTCGGCCTCCCAAAGTGGTGGGATTACAGGCGTGAGCCACCGCGCCCGGCAGACGTGCGTATTTTTAAAGCTCCCTCTGGTGGTTCTACTGAGAACCCTCTGTGCCAGAATGAGACCTGGCTGCTATTAGAGAATTAGCCACGAGGTGGCGGTAGAAGCTGTCCAAAGAAGCGAGATGGGCCATCTCCCGGCTCCCAAACCCTGCGGTCTCCAGGAGGAGGCACAGCTCCCTGCTCTCAAATTAGGGGAGCAAACACTAGGCTATGGCCACTCAGGCTTCTTTCACCTTAGAAGGGTGGCATGTCTGCCCACAGCCAAGTTTCCAGACTGCTCCCGCGGTCTGGAACGCAGACACAGCACATTCCCAAGCACCTATGAGCTGTCAGATAAGAAAAACCACAGGGTGCCAGCACCCCCTTAGGCGCAGGAGCTCCTGGAACCCCAAAATTGGGCCCTTCCAGGGACAAGGACGGAGGCTTCAGTTCCATGGGTCCACACAAAAGGCATCTCCTCTTTTGGCACCTGAAAGAGAGACCCCTGAGGTTAGCACTCCCATTCTAAAAGGAGCAATTAGGGGGCGCGGTGGCTCACACCTCTAACCCCAACACTTTGGGAGGCCAAGATGGGCGGATCACTTGAGGTCGAGAGCTGGAGACCAGCCTGGCCAACATGGCAAAACCCAGTCTCCACTAAAAATATAAAAATTAGCTGGGCATAGGCCAGGAGCAGTGGCTCATGCCTGTAATCCCAGCACTTTGAGAAGCTGAGATGGGCGGATCACGAGGTCAGGAGTTCGAGACCAGCCTGGCCAACATAGTGAAACCCCATCTCTACTAAAAATACAAAAATTAACCGGGTGTGGTGGCATGTGCCTGTAGTCCCAGCTACTCGGGAGGCTGAGGTGGGAGAATCGCTTGAACCCAGGAGGCAGAGGTTGCAGTGAGCCGAGACCGTGCCATTGTACTCCAGCCTGGGTGACAGAGTGAGACTCTGTCTCAAAAAAAAAAAAAAAAATTAGCTGGGCGTGGTGGCACGTGCCTGTGGAGGCAGGCTGAGGCAGGAGAATCACTTGAATCGAGGAGGTGGAGGTTGCGGTGAGCCAAGATCGCACTGCTGCACTCCAGCCTGGGCGACAGAGCGAGATTCTGTCTCAAATATAAAATTAAAAAATAAAAGGAGCAATTGATTCTGTGTCTCTCCAAAACATCCTTTGAAGAAAAAGCCAGGCTATCCAATAGTGTCTCCTCCCTAGTTGGGAAAGGGGTCACTCTAGGAAGTCAGTTCTCCCTGAATTACTTTAACTTCCCAAGAATTACACATGGAGGGCTGCGAACCTTTTTAAATGTGGTACAAAATTTTGTGTGTGTGTTTTTCCCCCAAGAAGAGAATCTGTAGCTTTCACTAAAAGGATTAATAATACAAAAGATGAAGAACTGTCCAAACAGATGGACTTCAATGAAGAAATTTAAAATATTGTCCTTGGGATCCAGTTCAGTTGTTCTGGAATAAATGCACTCACTTTGCTCAACCCCCTGCTACTGATCCTACTCAAGGGAAAACATTACCAGCTCCTTCTCCTGGTGCTTCAAAGACTTGGCTGACCCACAGGCTCCTTCCGAACATCTTTGGTCACCTGCAGGCTCTGGGAATGACAGAGCTCACCTTGCTCAGGGGACTTCTTTCTTTGGGGGATGTCAGAAAAGAGGTTGCTGCTGAAAATTCCTTGACCTAATCTTTACTGCTTCAGGTACCTACACCCACTATGGGAGGGGCCGCAGGCCCAGCAGGGGCACATCCGTGGATCATGTAAACCAAGCAGTATAGGGGCCTCTGCTGACCAGTGGGAAGGTGAAGGAATGGGTCTGGGGCTAGAGAAGGCCAGTCCTGATGGCCAAAGTCCTAGCAGAATATAAGGTGCTTATCCAGTGATCCCAGGACCAGCTGCTCAGGGAGCCCTGGACATCAGCGCTGTGAGTGGCATGGGACTCCGTAGTGCCCCCTCCCCACTCCAGCGGGGATGGGAGAGATGGTAGAACTGAGCTGGTGCGCCTCATTTCACCAGACTGAAACTCAGAGAAAGGCAGGCCTTGCCTAACATCACACAGCAAGGGGTCTTGGAGCCATGCCTGGGACCTGGGCCTCCTGCCTTCCACACAGGGCGCTTTGCATGGCCCCATGAGGAGCCCCCAGCTCCAAGCATCCCTGTTGATGAGTGGCTCCCTGGGAGCAGGGCCCACCCAGGGTGGGCTGGCCAGCCAGTCCTCCAGAGTAAGGCGCCATCCTGGCCACCACCCCACACTCCCTGGCTGGCCTGGCCACCCTCGAAGCTCCTGAGGTGACCCATTTCCCTCACTCTCCTCTGCAGCTTCAAAACAAACCAAAATGCAGACCAACATCCTTTGTTTGTTTTGGGGGATCAGAGAAAGGGGAAAGCAGCTCTGTGGGTTTCCACTTGAAAACAAAACTGCTCTGAGCTGCCCGAGCAGAAACCAAACCAAAGGTGAACTTGGAGGCCAGAATCCCTTGTGGCAATGCTCTCAGAATGAGTCAAGGGGCAGCATGGGAAGGTCAGAAGCAGGGCTGTCTACTGACCAGGCACTGATGGCCTGGGGTCAACAGCTGCCATGGTGGGCTCAGGGTCATGGCCACGCTCACTCATCCTGGGCACTGTGGGCTTGGGGGGGACCAGGCCCTGATAGGGACAAGCTTTCCAGTCACTGGTCCAGACCTCCTTCCTCACCATGGAGGAGTGTGGGGACACCCTGGACCTCACGGCCCCCACCCATTCTATCTTGCCATCCCTTGCCCACAGGCCCATGCTGGGTGCCCAGGCTAGGTGACCTGCCCCGTGGTAACTCCTAGCCAGTAGGTGAGACCACAAGGGCCCATTCAGCACTGGGCATTTTTTGGTTTTGTTTTTGTTTCTTTTTTTTTTCTTAGACAGAGTCTTGCTCTGTCTCTTAGCCTGGAGTGCAGTGGTGCAATCTCAGCTCACTGCAACCTCTGCCTCCCAGGTTCAAACAATTCTCTTGCCTCGGCCTCCAGAGTAGCTGGAACTACAGGCATGCACTACCGTGCCTGGCTACTTTTTCTATTTTCGTAGAGACGGGGTTTCACCATTTTGGCCAACTTGAATCGCTGGCCTCAAGTGATCCGCCTGCCTCAGCCTCCCAAAGTGCTGGGGATTACAGGCGTAAGCCACTGTGCCTGGCTTTGGGTCTTTTAATGGGAGTTCGGCCAGGCACCATCTTACCTGCCTGTTGAACTTATCTTTCTTAATGAAACTGGGCTCCCCCAGGTCCCCCACCTCCAGAGGAAAGGACACAGTGGGACAGAAACCAGAGTGCTCCAAACTTCTGGGGATCCCCCTTGGCACTGAGTATGTGGGTCCTAGGAGACAGACTGGTGGAAACCCTGCCTAGGCCTTTCTTTTCCTGAGCTTCGATGAAAGAATGGGAGCAGCAGGGGCAGATCCAGGGAGGTCCAACTGATGCCGCTGGATCCTGCCAAGAGCCTCAGTGAACACTATGATCCTGGGGCCGGGGTGGCAGGAGAAGAGTGATCGAGGCTTCAGGGTGAATGGTGGGCCTGTCGGCCTGGCAAAGTGATATCATCAATTTCGACTGTCCGAGGGTGACCAGAGATGCTCCCCTCTGAGTGAGGATTTCTCACCTCTCCAAATAGTTTCAGATATACAGTCTCATGTGAGCTTCACAACTATCCAGGTTCAGAGAAGCAAAACAACATACCAGGTCACACAGCAAGCTAGCACCAGAGGCAGGGCTAGGACCAGGGCAGCACTGGGCCACACCCCTCCCAGGAATTAGCCCAACCAAAGCAAAATTCTAGACTGCGGGATTACCTAGGAGGTGGCTGGAAAGGACTCTCACCTCCTCCTCTCTGGTTATTCTGCCCTAGGATGGGCTGGGTAGACTTTTCTTTTTTTTTCTTTCCCAGACAAGATTCACTCTGTTGCCCAGGCTGGAGTGTACTGGTGCAATCACAGCTCACTGCAGCCTCGACCTCCCAGGCTCAAGTGATCCTCCCACCTCAGCCTCCTGAGTAGCTGGGACTTACAGTTGTGCACCACCATGGCCAGCTAATTTTTGTATTTTTTGTAGAGATGGGGTCTCATTATGTTGCCCAAGCTCATCTTGAACTCCTGGGCTCAAGCGATCCACCCATCTTGACCTCTCAAAGTGCTGGGACTATAGGTGTGGGCCACCGTGCCCAGCCTAGGTAGACTTTTATCCAGTGCCTCCATTTTTCTTAAGCTCCCATTTTTTTAGTTCTTTGGTGATAAATGGAGCACTTGACTTCCATTCTCTCACCTAATCCTCACTCCAGCCCTGACAGGTAGGTGCCCTCATTCGCCCATTTCAGAGATGCTGAAGCTGACGCAAAGAGACGTTGATCAACCAGCCCAAGGTTACCCAGCTGATGAGTACAGACTGCGACTCAAACCGAGCCTTTCCAACTCCAGAGCAGGCGCTGTTTTCTGCTCAGTACGCTGCCTCCCATCCCTATCCCTTTACCAATGGAATGTTGAGCTTATACCCCCTCGTTTCCGTATAGCTGTCCAAAAGCTGGGCCTCCTCCAAGATCCAAGGTAGGTTATGATTGGCAGCCTGAACTTTAGAGGCCCATCTCCCCTCGCTGGGGGCCAACTCAGACATCTGCGCTCCCAGCCCCTTCCGCCCTAGCTCCAGCTCCCATCGTATGCAGGTGTCTGTACAACGGCCCTTCCAACAGCAGCCAACACCTGTGTCCCCTCCCCATCAATGGGAGATCCGCCCCATCCTTCCTGTCGGGGGACCTCCTCAGCTGCTGGGAGGCTCCCCAGGCAGCTGAAGGATTTTTATGGATTGATAAAAACTTCCAAGGCCCTGCTAAGCTAGCTGGCATTTCAGTTCCCTCGGTGGACAGAAGTGTCCTCTCTTGCTTCAGAATAGGGCTCCATGGCATATTTGCATATCTGTATGTGTCTGTGTGCACATACCCATTGGTGCACGTGTGTGTGCACATAACTATCTGTGTGTGTTTGTGTGAGCATATTGCTATCTGTGTGTGTGTGTGTGTGTGTGTGCACAGGTATGTAGGTACTTATCTAGGTATGCATCTAGGTATAGAAAAGACTGTGATTTGCCAAGCTGGGTGTGTGTCTGTGTATGTGTGCTACTGAATTATTTATTCATTCAGCAAATATTTCTTGAGCTCCTACCCCATGTTAGGTACTGCACCAGAGCTAGGCGCACAGAAGAGACTGGCTGCCTAAAGCTCAGAGCCCTCAAGGAGCTCATTACCATGTGAGACCCCCTCAACCCTGGCCATCCTGGGGAAGGGAGGCCTAGGCAGGGGCTGTAATTAGGCCTGGGAGCCAGAGGGCAGTTTTGGCCTTTTGGGCAGCTGGTTCCAAGACAAGGCCCAGAGCAGGGGCCCAGAAACTCCCAAAAAGGTCGGCCCTGTGAAGCTCCATTCCTTGTGCTTCCCAGTCACATCACAGGTCAAAACCCTCCAAAGCCACAGTGGACAAACCTCCTTCCACGGGGGAGGAAGAACAGCCAGAGAACTAGATTCCCAAAGAAAGTCCACAAAATCAGAACAATTTTAGGCCCTGCTGGCCTGGACTCATCAGCTTCAGTCAAGAAAGCACAGTGTGTGTGGCCTGTCTGGCCAGCTGCCCCACTTATCTACAGAGAGGACAGTTGAAGTCCAGTGTATCAGCTTCCTACTGCTGCTGGAAAAAGTGCCACAAACTTAGCGGCTTAAAACAGCAGAATGTCTTCTATTACAGTTCAGGAGGTCAGAAGTCCTAAAACCAAGATGCCTGCAGAGCTGCCTTCATTCTGGAGGCTTTAGGGAAGAATCATTTCCTTGCCTTTTCTAGCTCCCAGGAGCTACCTACGTTCCTTGGCTCAGGACGTCATCCTCGTCTTCAAAGCCAGCAGCATCTCCAAATCTGTCTCCGGCCTGTTTCCATAGTCTCATCTCCTCTAATACGGACTCTTCTGCCTCCCTCTTTGAAGGGCCCTTGGGGTGACATTGGGTCTGCCTGAATAATCCAGGATGGTCTCCCCATCCCAAGATTCTTTTTTTTTTTTTTTTTTTGAGATAGAGTTTCACTCTTGTTGCCCAGGCTAAAGTGCAATGGCGGGATCTCGGCTCACCGCAACCTCTGCCTCCCAGGTTCAAGCGATTCTCCTGCCTCAGCCTCCCAAGTAGCTGGGATTACAGGGGCACACCACCACGCCTGGCTAATTTTTGTATTTTTGGTAGAGACGGGGTTTCTCCATGTTGGTCAGGCTGGTCTAGAACTCCCGACCTCAGGTGATCTGCCCACCTCAGCCTCCCAAAGTGCTGGGATTACAGGCGTGAGCCATGGACCCCGGCGATTCTTTTTTTTTTTTTTCATATTTATTTATTTACTTATTTATTTATTTTTGAGATGGAGTCTCACTCTGTCACCCAGGTTGCAGTGCAGTGGCGCAATCTTGGCTCACTGCAAGCTCCGCCTCCTGGGTTCATGCCATTCTCCTACCTCAGCCTCCCAAGCAACTGGGACTACAGGCACCTGCCACCACGCCCAGCTAATTTTTTTCTATTTTTTAGTAGAGATGGGGTTTCATCATGTTAGCCAGGATGGTCTCAATCTCCTGACCTCGTGATCCACCCACCTCAGCCTCCCAAAGTGCTGGGATTACAAGCATGAGCCACCATGCCCGGCCTTTTCATTTTTATTTTTTAAAAAAATAGAGACGGGGTCTCCTTATGTTGCCCAGGCTGGTCTTGAACTCCTGGGCTCGAGTGATCCGCCTGCCTCAGCCTCCCAAAGTGCTGGGTTTACAGGCATGAGCCACCATGCCCAGCCCTAAGATTCTTAATGTATTCACATCTGCAAACATCTGCAAAGTCCCTTTTGCCATATAAGGTAACAACATATTCACAGGTCTAGGCATTAGGATGTGGACATCTTGGGGCAGGTGGACCGTGTTCTGCCTACCACACCAGAAATGGAGGAAAATGCCCAAGGTTTGATGGGCTTGACCAAGGGCCAGAACTCAGGCTGCGGGTCCCCCAGTTCTGGGTCATTTTGGGCAGCACCTCAGGGGAAAGGAAAAGGACTACCCCACAACACACATTTAAGCTTGTCTCCTAAAAAATGCTATACACAGAGTGGTCAATAGCACCTGGTTTGAGTTTCATCTCCACTCTACACCTACCAGTGGGGTGACCTTGGCCATGTGGCTTAGTTCCTCCAGGCCTCGATCTTCTCATCTGTAAAGTGGGGACAATGATAAGGATCCATTATGTGGCCTGTTTCGAGGGTACAAGGAGCCTGTTTTGTGGCTGCACTGTTAGAGCTTTGGCAAATGTTTTTGCTACCCTGCCCAGAGACACACCCTAATTCATGTAGAAATGGGAGACGTGAGGGCAGGGAGAGGGAAGGAACTATACTCGGACTAGCAGGGCTGGTAACTGAGATAATGCCCTTGACCTTTCTCCTGCCCCTCCCAGAGCAGTAGACCGGAGCCAGGGGGGTCACTTTCCTGGAAACTCCCCAGTGAATGAAGCCTTTGATACCTAAGTGGGTCATAGAAAGGGAACAAAAGGATGCTTTTTGCATGAAAAGCCGCCTGCTGGGGGAGAGCAGAAACCCTGGTTAATAAAAGGTTGGGTGTCAAGTGATTGCAGAGACACAGGCAGGTGGTACATTGAGGGGAGGGGCACCCACAGAGAGGCCACAGAGAGGGGGCCACTTCAGAGGTGCTGCCCATGCATCTCCACACGGGAGGTGGGGATGGTTCCCGAAGGACTGGAAAGGCTTCCAGAGCCCAAGCCATGAGTGGGGCCTCAGAAAAGGACCATTCCTATGGGAGGACAAATGCTCTCGTGTCCAACTCCAGACTCCAGGGACTCCATTCAGCCCACACAGGAGGAAACTGGCAGCAGAGGCTGCCCGGCCTCCTGGGCCCCTCTCGGTGCTGCCTCCTCACTGCCATCTGCTAAGCAGTATTTTATCAGCTCACGGTGCTGCAGGCACCATCCATCAGCTGCAACCCAATGGGGTGTTTCTTCTGTTTTTTCTGTTTTCCTTTTTGGTTCAGTGTACCTGTTTGTGCAATGTAGAGATGGGCAAAGCAAATCTGCACATGGCCCAGTGCTGTCACCACAGGGCAAGTGAGGCTGGCTGCACCGTGAAGGGGATGTCGAGAGGCGGGTCCTAGAGGCACAGTTCAGCACAGTGCCCTGCTTTTCACGACATCCATATGAACATGACGGCATGACATTGCATCATAAGAGGCTAGTCAACAAGCACCATCATTTTTCTCTGACTTTTTTTTTTTTTTTTTTTGACACAGAGTCTCGCTCCATCGCCCAGGCTGGAGTGCAGTGGTGCGATCTCGGCTCTCTGCAAGCTCCGCCTCCCTGGTTCACACCATTCTCCTGCCTCAGCCTCCCGAGTAGCTGGGACTACAGGTGCCCAACACCATGACTGGCTTTTTCTATTTTTTAGTAGAGACAGGGTTTCACCCTGTTAGCCAGGATGGTCTTGATCTCCTGATTTCGTGATCTGCCTGCCTCAGCCTCCCAAAGTGCTAGGATTACAGGCGTGAGCCACCGCACCAGGCCTTTTTTTTTTCTCTTTTGAGACAGTCTTGCTCTGTCGCCCAGGCTGGAGGGCAGTGGTGCAATCTTGGCTCACTGCAGCCTCTGCCTCCCAGTTTCAAGCGATTCTCCTGCCTCAGCCTCCCGAGTACCTGGGACTACAGGTGTGCATTAGCACACCTGGCTAATTTTTGTATTTTTAGTAGAGACAGGGTTTCGCCATGTTGCCCAGGCTGGTCTCAAACTCCTACTCCTGGGCTCAAGTAGTCCACTCGCCTCAGCCTCCCAAAGTGCTGGGATTACAGGCATGAGCCACCGTGCTTGGCCTGACTTTTTAAATGTATAGAATCTTCGTTATTACTCATAAGAGAAATACTCATTAAAGAAAACTGGGCCATAAGGAAACACCACCCAATGCCCTCATTATTCAAAGACAATCCAGGCCGGGCGCGGTGGCTCACGCTTGTAATCCAGCACTTTGGGAGGCCGAGGCAGGCGGATCACGAGGTCAGGAGATCGAGACCACGGTGAAACCCCGTCTCTACTAAAAATACAAAAATTAGCCGGGCATGGTGGCGGGCACCTGTAGTCCCAGCTACTTGGAGAGGCTGAGGCAGGAGAATGGCGTGAACCCGGGAGGCGGAGCTTGCAGTGAGCCGAGATCGCGCCACTGCACTCCAGCCTGGGTGACAAAGCAAGACTCCGTCTCAGAAAAAAAAAAAAAAAAGACAATCCAGATCATACAGTATCTTGATCTATTTCCTTCTAGCTCTTATCCCCCGCTGGACATCTTTCTTCTAGTCCTTATCCCCCGCCGGGCATTTTTTTTTAAAAACATATCTGTGCTCGTGCTGCATGCATACCTTCTGTGTTTTCACTTAGCGTTACTTTATTTACTGCTGCAGCTCCAGTATGTAGAGCAGTATTTGGCACAAATGGTACCTCAGTAAATATTTGCTGAGTGAATGAATGAATGAACCAACATGGATAATGTTTCTATGTCACACAAAAGTAATAATAATCATGATATGTGACAATTGAGGGCTTACTCTGTGCTAAGTAGTTTATATGCATTATCTCACGTGATGCAGTAATCCTATGACGTAGCCACTACTGTTATCCTCATTTTACAGATGTGTAAACTTAGGCTTAGAGAGAGATTAAGTCCCAAAGCACATGGGTAGCACTGGGTTTCTAACCCAGGTCTGGCTGATGTCAAGACTGTTTTCCTAATAGTATGTATCACTGACTCTCTGTCAATATTTTCAGAAGCAGCACTTAAAATGATTTCATACTATCCTTTAATTTTTAACTTCTTTAAATAAAATAGAGATAAGGTCTCTCTATGTTGCCCAGGATGGTCTCCAGCTCCTGGCCTCAAGCAGTCGTCCTACCTCTGCTTCCTAAAGTGCTGGAATGACAGGTGTGAGCCACCTCATCCACCCCTTGCTATTCCTCAATCACTGCAAATTTAGATTATTTTCTGGTTTTATTTTTGTTATAAATAATTCTGCAATAAACAACTTGATGCATAACCCAACTCCATATTTAAGAGTTACTCATTAGCAAAAATTCTCCAGAAAGTGAATTACTAGTTCAATTGGTACAAACATTTCTAAAGTTTTTTTTTTTGTTTTTTTTTTTTTTAATACAGAGTCTCACTGTGTTGCCCAGGAGGGAATGTAGTGTGATCTCAGCTCACTGCAACCTCCATCCCTAAGGTTCACACATTTCTCCTGTCTCAGCCTCCCAAGTAGCTGGGATTACAGGCGCCCACCACCACATCTGGATGACTTTTGTATTTTTAGTAGAGATGGGGGTTTAGCCATGTTGGCCAGGCTTGTCTCAAACTCCTGACTTCAAGTGATTGGGCCCCCTTGGCCTCCCACGGTGCTGGGATTACAGGTGTGAGCCACCCCGTTCCTGGCCTAAAGCTTTTGAGGTGTGTTTTTCCACTCAACTTTATTTAGTTTAGCTTTTACATATGGAAATTTAGATGTACTAAATCCACCACCGCCCAGGCGCGTTGGCTCACGGCTGTAATCCCAACCCTTTGGGAGGCCGAGGCGGGCAGATCATGAGGTCAAGTGATCGAGACCATCCTGGCCAACATGGTGAAACTCCATCTCTACTAAAAATACAAAAATTAGCCAGGCGTGGTGGCGGGCGCCTGTAGTCCCAGCAACTCAGGAGGCTGAGGCAGGAGAATTACTTGAACCTGGGAGGTGGAGGTTGCGGTGAGCTGAGATCACGCCATTGCACTGTAGCCTGGTGAAAGAGCAAGACTCCGTCTAAAAGAAAATAAATAAATAAATCCACCACCTTCTCTTGTTCAATATTATTCACTGTTTCCCGATTTGAAGTACTTTACCCTTCTACAGAAGTTAACAATTCTATTTTCTAGTGGTTGTACAGTTTGTTTTTAAATTATTCAATGCGTTAGTTCTTTAGCACATCCTTTGGGGGATGCACTGAATAGAAGCCCCATTTACACTTCCAAGCCCCCCAGCAACTGTTTCCTCTGGGCAGGGGGAGAGATGAAAGAGAATGCAAAATACTGAGAGTGTGAAATAGGGAGGCCGATGTCTTCCTAAATTACAGGGGAATGATTGCCCGTTCTTCTCCACATGAATGACTTTCTCTCAAAGTCTTCCACTTCTTTGAAGCTTCCACAATGTACTGGTTGACTTAAAGTTAAGGCAGAATTCTCCTAATGGGAATTAGCCTAAGAAACTTCTTGAAAAACTCAAAGGATGCAAAAATTGTTAAAGTGGAATATTAAAAACATGTCAGATTGGAGATGAGGGTGTCACTGGGCATATCTGTGTTTGCTGAGTTGGCTTTGGGCGAGTGTGGTGGCAGAGTCAAGGTGGGGATGGGAGCAGGGGCTCAAGCAGATAAAAACAATCCACTCGTTCCCAGCAAAAAAGCCATCAGGAGTTTCTGGGGATAAGGAAGGGCCTTGCAAGTGAAGAGGCCTCTGGTGGTTCTTGAGGGCATGTGTGAACTCCTGGCTGAGGGAAGAGTTGGCAGTGTATTAGGCCTTATACAGTTGTATGTGTTGTGCCCTGAACAAGGGCACCTGGCCCAGGGAACCAGTGAGGCTGAAATCCACCCCATGCCCTCCAGCTAGAGGAGGACAGAGCACCTTCTTCCAGTTTCCTCAAAGGCACCCTGTGGGCCAACAGCTGCCTGGACTGTACAAACAGTGAGATGGAGAAGGAGCACTGCCCAGGAGCCAGGGGGGCCAGGCCCTGACTCCAACTCTGCCACAGCCCTCCAGATTGCAATGGTCCCAACCCAGCTCTGATGCTGAGCCCGCTCTCAGAGTCCACAGCAGCTCTGGCAGCACCCACAGTGGGCTAGGCCTGGGCTACAGTGAAGAAGGCGCCCTAGGATGCTTCTACAGGTTAGGGCAATCAGACTAACCAATGTTCTTCAAACAAAAGACTACTCCAGAGTCACTCGCATTTTGGTTTGGGGCCAGAGCTTCTTCCATTGCCTTTCCCTTTCAGGCAGTGCCCTTCTGTGAGCTTGATCATTTGTAAGAATCTTGTTGAGTGAGTCAGCCAGTCCCCTTGCTCAATACCTGGATGTGACACCAACTGTTCCATATCTCTCTTCCTACAGATATTAAATCATGTTAATCATCAATACCAATCAACAGGGTTCAGGACACGCTACCCCTGGTGCCTGGGCAGTTTTTTTTTGTTTTTTTTTTTTTTTGAGATGGAGTCTTGCTCTGTTGCTTAGGCTGGAGTGCAATGGCACAATCTCAGCTCGCTGCAACCTCCACCTCCCAGGTTCAAGTGATTCTCCCACCTCAGCCTCCTGAGTATCTGGGATTACAGGCACCTGCCATCATGCCCAGCTAATTTTTGTATTTTTGTAGAGACGGGGTTTCACCATGTTGGCCAGGCTGGTCTTGAACTCCTGACCTCAGGTAATCCGCCCACCTCAGCCTCCCAAAGTGCTGGGATTACAGGGGTGAGCCACTGCATAAGGGCGAATATTTTAAGCTGAAGGAATCTGAGCAACAGTGGGTACAAGCAAGAAGGACTCTCTGACCTTCCCCTGAAGCAGGTCATAACCCCTCATTTGAAAGCACCTTCCCTCCACCAGCGGGAAAGGAAGATGCGTCTTCTTACCTCTGAAGACAAAGAGAAATCTGAAGGGTCAAGCTTTCCTCGTTTTGCCCAGTTTGCTACTCTCATTGACCTCATTCTCTTTTGTCCTGTCACCTTTTCCCACAACTCTCCACTCTTCATTAAACCTGGTACAAAACGCAGGTTTAACTCTCTTCAGGTCTTCATTTCTCTATGAAGCCTCTTGTGTTATGTAAAACTTTTTTTTTTGAGACAAGGTCTCACTCTGTCACCCAAGCTGGAATGCAGTAGCTTGATCTTGGCTCACTGCAGCCTCGACCTCCCAGGCTCAAGCAATCCTCCCGTGCTATCACGCCTGGCTAATTTTTGTATTTTTTGTAGAGGCAAAGGTCTCTCCATGTTGCCCAGGCTGGTCTCGAACTCCTGGGCTCAAGTGATCCTCCCACCTCAGCCTCCCAAAGTGCTGGGATCACAGGCATGAGCCACCGTGCTCAGCCAAAACTTATATTAAATAAGTTTGCAGGCTTTTCTCTTGTTAAGCTGTCTTTTGTTATGAGCCCCTGCTGAGAACCTAGAAGGTTAAAAGGAAAGATGTTTCTCCCTCCCCTGTTCAGTCCACTTCCTGAGCACTGCCATGGGCCAGGCGCTGTGCTAGGTGCTCTACACACATGCTCATTTAGCCCCGACACCATGCCGTGGGGAGCTACTGCTGCTCCCCCAACTTTGCAAAGTTAAGAAACAGAAACCATGGCCAGGTGCGGTGGCTCATGCCTGTAATCCCAGCACTTTGGGGGCCGAGGTGGGCCATCACCTGAGGTCGGGAGTTCGAGACCAGCCTGACCAAGATGGTGAAACCCCCCCGTCTCTGCTAAAAATACAAAATTAGCCGGGCGTGGTGGCGCATGCCTGTAATCCCAGCTACTCAGGAGGCTGAGGCAGGAGAATCCCTTGAACCCGGGAGGCGGAGGTTGTGGTGAGCTGAGATAGCGCCATTGCACTCCAGCCTGGGCAACAAGAGCGAAACTCCGTCTCAAAAAAAAAAAAAAAAGAAAGAAAGAAAAGAAACAGAAGCCCCAAATACCGCAATGCATAACTGAGCAGGGTTTGAACTCAGATCAGACTGACTCCAAACCCAGGCCCTGGTAACACCACCTTCTTTTTAAATGAGGAAAATGAAGCATGGAGTGGCCATGCCACTTGCCTGGTCACCCAGCAAGTCAGCAAAAAGATGGCTTTCAATTCCTTCTGAAAACTCTCCATTCTACAAACAATCTGCCTCCAACCCGCACCCACCATGCCTGGGGATACTCTGCATTTTGTCAGTTTGCTGTGGGTCAATGGACCCATTGCTCAACCCTCATCACTGTCTAGGGCTCCTGTGAGCCGTGCCAGGGGCAGGCGCCAGGAAGGAGGATCCTGCAGGAGGAAGCACTGAGCGCAGCCTGCATGGAGTCAGACCTGGAGGACCTCGCCCCAGGGCAGCTGCTCTGGGAGGAAGCCTGGGGGGGAAACAGAGCAGGTTATGGACACCCCATCCTGTCCCCCTCAGCCACATTCCAGGCCATTCCACATTGCATGGGTGAGACTTTCTCTCCAGCCTCCACTTTGCTGGGCAACTTACTCAGCATCTCTGTGCTACCCAATCAGGGCAGCCCACCCATACAGCAGACAGTCAACCAGCGCCTGCCCTCACCTAGGGAAGATGCCTTTTTCCCTAAACCACAAGTCAACAAGTCAGAAACAGGGCTTCTTTCCATTCTTTATCTTTATGGTGGATTCCTCCCAGAGCTGGCATTTACTCCTACTCATTAAAAATGCAAAGAACCAAGTACAGCAACAGGGAAGTCTTACGTTATGACTTCCTGTGGGTTACGGGCCAGAGGAGGGAACAATCAGCTCCTTTGTTGTGCGAGTTGCTGTTTGTCACTGACAATGGCATTCTTAAGGAATTATGATATTAAGGATTTAATAACCATTTGGTATATGCAGTAAAACATTTCAATTATGGCGTTTCTGGAAAGTACTGTCCTCATCTGTGGCAGGAATTTACAAAGTGTCTTTTAATTAAGTCGGTTCTAAATGAGACACCTTCTCAGTGTGGTAATTTTTTGAATGAAACTGCCCTGAAGTACTAATTAGTTTGTTTTTAATGCTTGACTTACTCTGCCAGCACGGTGGATAGGGTGGTGCTGCCCTGCTGGAACTGGATGAATCTCGCAGGCAGGAACAAGGTGCAGTGGCTCAGGGCTCTCCTGCCTGGGGAAATGGAGGTAGTTCATTTCACCCTGGCAAGCTTCTAGACTCTCCCTGTTGAGAACTGACCATAGTCTGCCTTTCTTTTCTTTTCTTTCTTTCTTCCTTCCTTCCTTCCTTTTTTTTTTTTTTTTTTTTTTTTTTTTTTTTTTTGATGGAGTCTCGCTCCGTTGCCCAGGCTGGAGTGCAGTGGCGCCATCTTAGGTCACTGCAACCTCTGCCTCCCGGGTTCAAGCAATTCTCCCCTTCAGCCTCTGGAGTAGCTGTAATTACAGGCGCCCGCCGTCATGCCCAGCTAATTTTTTTGTATTTTTGTACAGACAGGATTTCACCATGTTGGCCAGGCTGGTCTTGAACTCCTGACCTCAGGTGATCCGTCCACCTTGGCCTCCCAACGTGCTGAGATTACAGGTGTGAGCCACCTCACCCGACCAGACCACAGTCTTTCAACCAAACTGGGAAGTGCCTCAGTTACTGGCCCTCCTCCTGATTAACCTGACGAACCACTTACCACAGGAAGCAGGGACTGAGCTGCCTGGGAAGGAGGTTACTGCCCCATTGCTAGAGGTGGCGAGCAGAGGGCATTTGGGCATCGGGTAGGCAAGTGGGCTAGGTGACCTCAGAGGTCCGTCCCCACCCAGGGCAACTCTGGTGGTTCCTTTATTGTTCAGTCATATGTCGATCACCAGACATTGATTGAGTCCCCTCTCTGTGCACATAAATGGAAAGCAAAGAAGGGCAGGATGGCTGCCGTGGTGGTGCCCACAGCTCAGCTGCATGGGGTGGGGATGCTGCATAGATAGAGTGGGAAGCAGCCACAAAGGAGACAGGCTGGCAGCTCTGGGAGATGGGGCAGGTGGCCCCCAGGAAGCCACAGGGGTGGGGTGTAGGGTGGATATGGGATGTCTGTTTCTTAGGAATGGCAGTTGGACCCTGCTGTGGTGGCTATGGGGTGATTTGATCTGAGGAAGGGGGGCATGGGAAGAGTTTTCAGCCTTGGAGGAGATTTCCCCGTGTCTCAGGCACGCACAAATACATGTACATGCATTCTAGTCCTCATGACATGTGAGGACAAGTGCTTATTTTGTTTGTTTGTTTGTTTTGAGATGGAGTCTCGCTCTGTCACCCAGGCTGGAGTGCAGTGGCGCGATCTCGGCTCACTGCAAGCTCCGCCTCCCAGGTTCTTGTCATTCTCCTGCCTCAGCCTCCCGAGTAGCTGGGACCATAGGCGCCTGCCACCATGCCCAGCTAATTTTTTGTATATTTTTTTTTTTTAGTAGAGACGGGGTTTCACCGTGGTCTCGATCTCCTGACCTCAGGTGATCCGCCTGCCATGGCTTCCCAAAGTGCTGGGATTACAGGCGTGAGCCACCGCGCCTGGCTGCTTATTTTGTTTTTAATTGTCTTTTTCTTTTTCTTTAAAAGTAAATACATGCCTGTAAACTATATAGATTAAAAAGTGAAAGTCTCCCATGATCGCAATTATTATCAGCCCCTCCCAGAGACAAGCACCATTAACATCCTTCCAGACCTTTCCTATGGGCGTGCAAGGACACATGCATGCACACACAGAGAGAACTTGCTTACCTAAATAGATCATATTAAATCCAGAGATCGGCTGGACGCGGTGGCTCACGCCTGTAATCCCAGCACTTTGGGAGGCTGAGGCAGGTGAATTACCTGAGGTCAAGAGTTTGAGACCAGCCTGGCCAACATGGTGAAACCCCATCTCTACTAAAAAGATACAAAATTTAGCTGGACATGGTAGCGTGCACCTATAATCCCAGCTACTCGGGAGGCTGAGGCAGGAGAATTGCTTGAACCGGGGGGCAGAGTTTGCAGTGAGCCGAGATAGCACCATTGCACTCCAGCCTAGGTGACAACAGTGAAACTCCGTCTCAAAAAAAAAAAAAAAAAGATCTAGGGGTCTGTGATTTATTTCTACCTTACAATATATGATTTTCACATAAATCAATACATAAAGATGTGCAGCTGTGAGTAGCCTAGTGTGTACATCACTGTATTGATGAACATTAAGGCTGTTGTCTTTTTTACTTTTTTACAATTGCCAACAAAGCTGCAGTGAATTTTTTTTTTTTTTTTTTTTTTTTTTTTTTGAGACAGGGCTTCTCTCTGTTGCCCAGGTTGGAGTACAGTGGTGCGATCATGGCTCACTGCAGCCTCCACCTCCTGGGCTCAAGTGATCCTCTAGCCTCGGCCTCCCAAAGTGCTGGGATTACAGGCATGAGCCACTGCATTGGCCCCAGTGAACATTCTTGAACATAACTTTTTGTGTTTTGTGTTATTCTTGGGATTGCAGAATGTTTTCTGTATTATTGTGTAAGTTTTTCTTTTTCTTTTTTTGAGACAGAGTTTCACTCTTGTTGCCCAGGCTGGAGTGCAATGGCGAGATCTTGGCTCACCGCAACCTCCGCCTCCCAGGTTCAAGCAATTCTCCTGCCTTAGCCTCCTGGGTAGCTGAGATTACAGGCATGCACCACCACACCCGGCTAATTTTGTATTTTTAGTAGAGACAGGGTTTCTCCATGTTGAGGCTGGTCTCGAACTCCTGACCTCAGGTGATCCGCCCCCCTCAGCCTCCCAAAGTGCTGGGATTACAGGCATGAGCCACCGCGCCCGGCCCAAGTTTTTCTATGTGAAGTGTTCTCAGAAGTTTACTGCTGAGTCTAAAGTGTATGTGTCTTTTGGCTGGGCACAGTGGCTCACACCTATAATTCCAGCACTTTAGGAGGCCGAGACAGGTGGATCACCTGACATCAGGAGTTTGAGACCGGCCTCACCAACATGGTAAAACCCTGTCTCTACTAAAAATATAAAATTAGCCAAGTGAAGGCTGGGCACAGTGGCTCATGCCTGTAATCCCAACACTCTGAGAGGCCAAGATGGGCATACCACTTGAGGTCAGGAGTTCAAGACCACCCTGGCCAATATGGTGAAACCCCATCTCTACGAAAAATACAAAAATTAGCTGGCTGTGGTGGCACACGCCTCTAATCTCAGCTACTTGGGAGGTTGAGGCAGGAGAATTGCTAGAACCTGGGAGGAGGAGGTTGCAGTGAGCCGAGATCACACCACTGCACTCTAGCCTGGGTGACAGAGTGAGGCTCCGTAAAAAAAAAAAAAAAAAAAAAAATCTATCTCTATATCTGTATCTATATCTATATATAAGCCAAGTGTGGTGGCTCATGCCTGTAATCTCAGCTACTTGGGAGGCTGAGGCACAACAATTGCTTGAACCCGGGAGGCGAAGGTTACAGTGAGCAGAGATTGCACTATTGCACTCCAGCCTGGGCAACAAGAGCGAAACTCCATCTGGAAAAAAAAAAAAAAAAAAAAAAAAAAAAAAGGATATATGTCTTTTGAATTTTAACAGATACTGCCAAATGGCCCTTCAGAAACAGTCTTGACCCCCTTGCCCCTGCCACATTGCAGTACCCATTTCCCTACCTTCACTTCAACACTGGATATTTTTAGTCCTTCAAATTTTTTGCCAGTCTGATGGGCAGAAAAAAATAAAAGGTGCTTCTCACTGTTTTTGTTTTGTTTTGTTTTAGACCAAGTTCTTGCTCTGTCGCCCAGGCTGGAGTGCAGTGGCATGATCTTGGCTCAATACAACCTCTACCTCCTGGGCTCAAGCAATCCTCCCACCTCAGCCTCCCAAGTAGCTGGAATTACAGGCACCCGCCACCATGCCCGGCTAATTTTTGTATTTTTAGTAGAGATAGGGCTTCACCATGTTGACCAGGCTGGTCTCAGACCTTAAATAATCTGCCTGCTTCAGCCACCCAAAGTGTTGAGATTACAGGCGTGAGCCACCACGCCCAGTCGCTTCTCACTGTTTTGACTTCTGTCCTTGTTTTGTAAGCTGATGAAAAAAAGGCTGAGTGAGTGGCCAGCGGGCCCAGGTCAGCAGCCAGGCTGTCCCTGGCCAGCCAGGGACTTTGACTCTTTTTTTTTTTTTTTTTTGAGACGGAATCTTACTCTGTCACCCAGGCTGGAGTGAAGTGGTGCAATCTTGGCTCACTGCAAGCTCTGCCTCCCGGGTTCTTGCCATTCTCCTGCCTCAGCCTCCCGAGTAGCTGGGACTATGGGCACCTGCCACCACACCCAGCTAATTTTTTTTGTATTGTTAGTAGAGACAGGGTTTCACTGTGTTAGCCAGGATGGTCTCGATCTCCTGACCTTGTGATCCACCCGCCTTGGCCTCCCAAAGTGCTGGTATTACAGACATGAGCCACCGTGCCCAGCCCAGGGACTCTGACTCTTAAGGCCACCTGAGAGACCTTAGGCAGACCATGCATTGCACCAGCCTTGATCATGCAAACTGTATTCTAATCAGGGCCAGGTAGGGAACAGAGCAAAGATGGAGCCCGTCATTCCCAGGGACTGAGGGGACCTGAGCAAGCAGGGCCTTCCTGAGGCAGAGGGTGTCTGAACCTGATACAGCAACATGACCGGCACTCCAAGGCCTTTCCACAAGCCTCTCTGCAGGGAGCTGCAGCCCAAGCAGACAGCCCCTGGCCCCACCTTGCACTCTCCCCAGGAGCTGAGCCCAACTCCACCCAGCCATCAAGGGTGGGCTTTACAATAACCGCCTCCTCATGCCTGCGTGCCAATGCAGAGGCTATGCACCCTGCATGCCAGCAGAACAGGCAAGCCAGAGTGATTCAGCACCGCCTGGATTGTGGCTTGCCAACCCATGGTCGGCGACAGGCCATGAGTCACAAATTACAGGCCTTCCGTCCTAGCAGGCTTTGCCAGCCTACGGGGTGGCAACACTGGCAAGGAGCTCCAGAGCTCCAGGCTTAGGGCTGTAAGGAAAGAAAGGCCCAGACAGGAGCAGCAGACTGGGCACTCTTATAGCTTCCCTCCCCACCAGCCAACATGAGGCTCCGAGGCTCCCAGGACACAGAGCCAGGGCACAGTTTCAGTGATGTGATCCCAGGAGAGAGGCTTGGACACGCTCTGACCCAGGGCTTCTTTGGCTCTAGACCAAGAGGAAGCGGCTGGCATCAGAGCCTAGCACTTTCAGTCTGCATCTTTCAAGTGAAACTATGGGACAGCCTCCCACGTGCTGTAGGCGGTGGCCCCAGGGAAGTGGTCCTCTGCCCTCTAAGACATCCCCACACCCAGGGAGGGCCTGGAGTAGCCTTGTTCATAGGGCCAGGAAGCTAGAAGCCCGTCGCACTGTTTCATGAGCTCCCACCAAACAGGAGCTGACCCCACAGGTCTCTGAGCATCAGCACACCCCCGAGCCATTTGGGTATCCTTGTCCATGACAGCAGGGTTTCCAGAATTGTCAGAGAACTGGGTCATTATTTTGTGCTAGTATAATGAAGCCAACCAGACCCTATACCCCCCACCTCAATCCTGCCCCCAACAAAATTCCTTTCGGTTCAAGAACTGATTCTCAGCAACAGCAAACTTAAATGCTACCCGAATTTGATGTCTTGTTTGGGTTTCTTTGTTATACATGTTTGATTGTGTGGCTGAAGGTGACGCAGAGAGGCACAAACAGCAACGAATGAGAGCCAAAGCTAGGCTTGGGCAGAGGCCCAGGGAGACTGTGTGTCTCCTTCAGGAGCAATCACACCCACCCCCAGGACTCTGAGCATCTCTAAAATCCACAGGCCTTCTGCACCCTGCACGCCTTCCAGGGCTGTTCCACGGAGATCCTCTCCCACACCCCAGGGCCTCTGCTAGAGATGCTGGCCTCATCAAGTATATGGAACAAGCCAGATACAGAGTCTAATGAACACATGTTGGGCACAGTAAAGCCAAGAGTCAGAAACTGATCCTGATTTCAGCAGCTGGAAACTTTGTGCCATTCCTTAGGAATTAATAATAATAATACTGGTCACCACTGAGTGCAACTGTGCTCCAGCTACCACGTTGATGCGCTGCACGCACCTCATCCCAGCTGGGGATCGACCACTAGCCCAATGCAGGTGTCTGCATCCCCAGCACCTGGCACAGTGCCTGCATCCCCAGCACCTGGCACAGTGCCTGGCACCAGGAAGGTGCTCAGGAAATATGAATGAATGAATAGTAATGTCACTACACATTAGGAAACCAAAAAGCTTCCTAGTCATTTCCAAACATTTCTTTTCCAATAATCGTGTTTCTTATTAGAGATACATGATACACTCGTGAATAGACATATTTTGCATTTTTTAAAATTTGGAAGCATTTCAAACACATTGAAAAGTACAGAAAATAATATGATAGCTCAAACCCTATTTTAAAATATCAAAGAATTTATAACTGCAACATTCAGAATAGAGCTTGCCTGTAGGCTGGAAGACAAAGGATGGGGAAGGAGGATACAATAGTAAAATGGTCTTGGTAAAACTCTAGTTTTTAAGTTAGTTGTAAGGGTCATGAGGCTTATTTTGAAATTATACCTTATAAATCATATATGTGTTGCATATATCATTCTATGCGTATTATGTATATTACATGGAAACATTCAACAAGTGAAAACAATATAGTAGACATACTTGTGCTTTATTTGCTGCAGATCTCCTCCTCTTTTTTTTTGATACCGGGTCTCACTCTGTCGCCCAGGCTGGAGTGCAATGATGCAATCAGCTCACTGTAACCTCCAGCCAGGTTCCAGCAATTCTCCCACCTCAGCTTCCCGAGTAGCTGGGATTGCAGGCACACACCACCACACCTGACACATTTTTTGTATTTTTAGTAGAGACAGGGTTTCACCCCGTTGGTCTCCAACTCCTGACCTCAAGTGATCTGCCCACCTCGGCCTCCCTAAGGGCTGGGATTACAGACATGAGCCACCACATCTAGCCTTTTTTCTTTTTCTTTTTTTTTTAAAGAAACAAACTATACCTATGGCTAAAGCCCCATCCTCCATCCTGTTCTTCCTGTTCCTCATCTTCCCTCCTGGATATACTTGTTAAATATTTTTATTTCACATTTTTATACTGACCTTATATCTAGCCACCTAACTAAACTCTTCTTAGTTCAAACAGCTCACTTGTAAATGTCCCTGAATTTTTTGTTATTGTTGTTTGGAATAGGTCTCACTCTGTTGCCCAGGCTGGAGTGCAGTGGTAAGATCACAGTTCACAGCAGCCTCAACTTCCCAGACTCAAGCAATCCTCTCACCTCCACCTCCCAAGTAGCTGGGACTACAGGCACACACCACCATACCCAGCTAATTTTAAAATTTTTTTGTAGAGATGGGGTCTCCCTATGTTGTCCAGGCTGGTCTTAAACTCCTGGGCTCAAGGGATCCTCCTGCCTCAGCCCCCCAGAATGCTGGGATTATAAGTGAGAGCCACTGCACATAGTTCCTGAATTTTTTATGAAGACAATCATGTCATCTTACATATAAAGTTTCAATTTTTTCTTCCAGTGTAATTTTTATTCTTTGAATTTATTTTTCTCATCTTGCGCTAGCTAAAACATTAGCACAATGCTGAGTGGTATCAGTGGTAGCAGGTAGATTTTCCTCAGTCAGATTTTAACGGAAATGCTTAAAATATTTTGCCATCAAGGATATTGTTTGTTGTAAGTATTTGGTAGATACCCTTTCTCAGGTTTGGGAAGTTTCCTTCAATTCTGGATTGGTCAAGAGTTGTTTTTTTTGTTTGTTTGTTTGTTTTTTGAGACAGAGTCTTGCTCTGTCGTCCAGGCTGGAGTGCAGTGGCATGATCTTGGCTCACTGCAACCTCTGCCTCCTGGTTTCCTGGGTTCAAGCGATTCTCCTGCCTCAGCCTCCTGAGTAGCTGGGACTACAGGAGCCCACTACCATGCCCGGCTAATTTTTGTATTTTCAGTAGAGATGGGGTTTCACCATGTTGGCTAGGATGATCTTGATCTCCTGACCTCGTGATCCTCCTGCCTTGGCCTCCCAAAGTGCTGGGATTACAGGCTTGAGCCACCGTGCCTGGCTGGTCAAGAGTTTTTACAATGAGTGATACGAAATTTTTATCAAATGCTTTTTCTACTTGCATCTGTTGAGAGGATTATATGATTGTTCTTCTTTACTTTGTTAATTTGGCAAATTACTTTAGGTTTTCTAATTTTAAACTGTCCTTGTATCCCTGGTGTGTGCATGTGTGTATCTATATACAGTTTGCTAATACATTTAGGAAGTTTGCCTTTCTCTTCACAAATGAGATTGCCTGTAATAGTCTCATATTGCCCTTGACCAAACAAGATTATACTAACCTCATAAAGTTAATTAAGAAGCAGTCCTTCTTTTCCAATTTTCTGAAACAGCTTTTGTTTGTTTTTTGTTGTGCTTTTGTTTGTTTGTTTGCGATGGAGTCTTGCTCTGCTGCCCAGGCTAGAGTGCAGGGGCCCAATCTCAGCTCACTGCAACCTCTACCTCCCAGGTTCAAGTGATTCTTCTGCCTCAGCCTCCTGAGTAGCTGGAAGTACAGGCGCCCACCATCACGCTCAGCTAATTTTTGTATTTTTAGTAGAAATGGGGTTTCACCATGTTAGCCAGGCTGGTCTTGAACCCCTGACCTCAAATGATCTGCCCTCCTCGCTCTCCCAAAGTGCTGGGATTACAGGCATGAGGCACTGCGCCCGGCCTGAATTTTCTGAAACAGTTTAAATAAGAGAGGGATATCTGTTCCTTGAATAATTTGGCAAAAATCACCCATAAAATTACCTAGGCCTATAGTTTCCCAGTATGTTGGAAAGTTGTTGCTTTTTTTGAAATAAACTTTTAGTTCTGGAATAATTTTAGACTTACAAAAAAGTTTCAAAGATGGTAAACAGAGTTTCCCTATATCTGTCATCTAGTTTCCCCTCAAGTTAATATATGAATATATAACCATGGTATATTTGTCTAAATAAGAAATTAGCATTGATATATTACTACTAACTAAACTCCAGTCTTCGTTTGGATTCCACCACCACCATTAGTTTTCCCACTAATGTCCTTTTTCCATTCCAACATCTAGTGTGGACTACCACACTGTATTTAGGCAGGGTTGATTTATATGTTTACTTAACAATCTTGGTTGATTGTTATAGTAACAGCCTCCCTACCCCCATCTCTGTCTCTATCCCTGTATCCTTACCTATGTATAATCCCTCCCACGTTGACTCAGTGACTTGCTTTGGCCAAGATTTGTTATAATTTGGCCAATGAGACATCAGCAAGTGTGATACAAGCAGAGGCTTGAAAAACACTTGTGCACTGGGGCTTGCTCTATTTTGCTGCTTGCTGGGAATCCTTCTGCTAACACAAGAAGTCTGGAATAACCTGATGGAGACGTGTGACTCAGCTGACAGCCAGCACCTACTGCTAGACGCATGAGGGAGGGCATCCTGGATTGTCTGGACCCAGAAGAGCTACCAGATGGCTGTCACTGCCAGAGTGTCCCTAGGTAAGACCAGCAGAAGAACTGTCCAGATGTGCCTGGCCTGAACTGCTAACCACAGAATCATGAGCAAATAAAATGATTGTTGTCTTATTTTTATTTATTTAGTTATCTATTTATTTTTGGAGACATGGTCTTTCTCTGTCACCAGGCTGAAGTGCAGTAGCACAGTAGTAGCTCACTGCAGCCTCAAACCCCCGGGCTCAAGCGATTCCCCCTCCTTGGCCTCCCCAGTAGCTGAGACTACAGGCGCATACCACCCGTACTAATTTTTTTTTTTTTTTTTAGAGACAAGTTCTCCCTGTGTTGCCCAGGCTGGTCACAAACTCCTAGGCTCAAGTGATCCTCCTGCCTCAGCTTCTCAAAGTGCTGGGATTACAGGCAAGAGCCACTGTGCCTGGTCCATGAATTTTTTATATAGATAATCATGGCATCTTGAATATAAAATTGCAATTTTTTTCTTCCACTGTAATTTTGGGCAAGCTATTCTCCTGCCTCAACCTCCCAAAGTGCTGAGATTACAGGCGTGAGCCATCATGCCCAGCTGACTGATTATTGTTTTTTTGTTTTTTTGTTTTTGTGAGTGAGAGAGTCTTATTCTGTCACCCAGGCTGGAGTGCAGTAGCGCAATCTCAGCTCACTGCAACCTCCGCCTCCTGGTGCAAGCAATTTTCATGTCTCAACCTCCCGAGTAGCTGGGATTACAGGCATTTGCCACCGCACCTGGCTAATTTTTGTATTTTAGTAGAGATGGGGTTTCACCATGTTGGCCAGGCTGGTCTCGAACTCCTGACCTCAGATGATCTGCCCACCTCAGCTTCCCAAAGTGCTGGGATTACAGGTGTGAGCCACAGGGCCTGGTCTGATTATTGTTTTAAGATACTATGTTTTGGGGATAATTTGTTACTTAGCAATAGATAACTGACACAAGGGATATAGAACTAACATAGAACTATTCAGTTTTTCTGTAACTTCTTTTTTTTTTTTTTTGAGCTAAGTTCTGGCTCTATCACCCAGGCTAGAGTACAATGGCATGATCTCGGCTCACTGTGACCTCTGCTCCCTGGGCTCAAGTGATCCTCCCACCTCAGCCTCCCAAGTAGCTGGGACCCACAGGCATGCATCACCATACCCAGCTATTTTTTTCTATTTTTAGTAGAGACGGGGTCTTGTCATATTGCCCAGGTTGGTCTTGAACTTGTGAGCTCAAGCAATCTGCCTGCCTCAGCCTCCCAAAGGGCTGGGATTATAGGTATGAGACACCATGCCCAGCCTTAGTTTCCTATTTTATTTCCTTTTTTACTACTTTCTTCAGGCTATCCTGTTACTCTTTTTCTAATTCTTCAACGGGATACTCAGCTTATTAATTTTTAGTCTTTTTCTTTGTCTAATATATTCTTTAAAGGATAGGCCGGGCGCGGTGGCTCATGCTTGTAATCCCAGCACTTTGGGAGGCCAAGGCGGGCGGATCACAAGGTCGGGAGATCGAGACCACGGTGAAACCCCGTCTCTACTAAAAATACAAAAAAATTAGCCGGGCGTAGTGGCGGGAGCCTGTAGTCCCAGCTACTCGGAGAGGCTGAGGCAGGAGAATGGCGTGAACCCGGGAGGCGGAGCTTGCAGTGAGCCGAGATTGCGCCACTGCACTCCAGCCTGGGCGACAGAGCGAGACTCCGTCTCAAAAAAAAAAAATAAAATAAAAACGGATATAAATTTCTCTCTAATCTTTGTTCTAGCTGATTCCAAAAATATTTTATATAATGTTTTAATGACCTTCACTTCCAAATGTTTTGTAATTTTCTTTGTGGTTTCCTCTTTTCCCTATGAATTATTTAGACACACATCCACATATAATGGGGTCATTTTGGCTAACTCTTTGGTTTTAATTTTAATTATTTGGGTTTTTTTTTTTTTTTTTTGAGACAGAGTCTCACTCTACCATACAGGTGGAGTGCAGTGGCGCATCTCGGCTCACTGCAACCTCTGCCTCCTGGGTTCAAGTAATTCTCATGCTTCAGCCTCCCGAGTAGCTGGGACTACACGCGTGTGGTACCACACCCAGCCAATTTTTGTATTTTTTGTAGAGACAGGGTTTTGCCATATTGGCCAGGCTGGTCTCAAACTCCTGGCCTCAAGTTACCCACCTGTCTCAGCCTCTCAAAATGCTGGAATTACAGACATGAGCCACTGTGCCCTGCCTCTTTGGTTTTAACTTCTAGTTTTATTTCATTAAGATGAGATAATATAGTCAGTATGACAGCTATTCTTTGGTATTTGTTAAAATTTGCTTTATGAATTAGTTCAGGGGTCATCAAACTTACTTTTTCTGTAAAGGGCCAGATAGTAAATTTTTTTTTTTTTTTTTGAGATGGAGTTTCACTCTTTTGCCCAGGCTGGAGTGCAGTGGTGCCATCTTGGCTCACTGCAACCTCTGCCTTCTGGTTTCAAGTGATTCTCCTGCCTCAGCCTCCCGAGTAGCTGGGATTACAGGTGCCCGCCACCACACCTCGCTAATTTAGTATTTTTAGTAGAGATGGGGTTTCACCACATTGGGCAGGCTGGTCTCGAACTCCTGACCTCATGATCCACCTGCCTTAGCTTCCCAAGAAGCTGAGATTACAGGCATGAGCCACCGTGCCTGGTCAATAGTAAATATTTTTATCTATTTATTTTTTTGAGACGGAGTCTCACTCTGTTGCCCAGGCTGGAGAGTGCTGGCTAATTTTTGTATTTTTAGTAGAGATGGGGTTTCACCATACTGGCCAGGCTGGTCTCAAACTCCTGACCTTGTGATCCGCCCACCTCAGCCTTCCAAAGTGCTGAGATTACAGGCATGAGCCACCGTGCCCGGCCGATAGTAAATATTTTTGACCTTTTAGTCTCTGTTGTAACTATTCAACTCTGGTAGTAAGGTGTGAATGCAGCTATAGACAGTACGTAGCAAATGAGCATGTCTGTGTTTATTTTGTTTTGTCTTTGTTTTATTCTAACCTGAAAATCACTATCTTTTAGTCTACTCCATTTACTTTTACTGTAATTTCTAACATAATTTATACCTGCTACATGTGTTAGTGTATTTGTTAGCTGCTTTTGCAGTGAAATCAAATTAAAAGTGGCTTAAACAAGATGAAATTTTTAACTCTTACATAAAAGTCCTGGCTAGTGTGATAGATCTTCTCCACAAAATTATCAGGGGCCCAGTCTCTTCCTTTCTCATTGCTCTGTCATATTCAATACACAGCTTCCATCTTTTGGTGTGAGATAGATGATGTAGCTCCTGTTATTACACCTGAATTCTAGCCAATTAGAAAAGGAAAAGGAGACAGAGAAGGGAATAGAAGAGAATTTCCCCCTGTTTAATGGCAACACAGAAATTGCAATGTCACTTCTGGTCACATACCACTGGCCAAATCTATCTGTAAGAGAGGCTGAGGGATGTATAATAGATTTTAAATCTGCTTGGCAAAAAATATCCTTTCCCATGCTAGGAAGGGAGAACAGATATCTAGGGTTAAGCAATAAATTTTGCCACATCTGCCATTCTAGTTTGTATTTTTTGTTTATAATGTGTTTTCTTTGTTTTCTTTGTTTCTTTTCCCTTTTCCTGCTTTTGATTGGTTTGATCAAAAGTTCTTTTTTTTTTTTTTTTTGAGACGGAATTTCACTGTTGTTGCCTGGGCTGGAGTGCAACGGCACAATCTCAGCTCACTGCAACCTCTGCCTTCCGGGTTCAAGCATTCTCCTGCCTCAGCCTCCCAAGTAGCTGGGATTACAGGCATATGCCACCATGCCTGGCTAATTTTGTATTTTTAGTAGAGACAGGGTTTCTCCATGTTGGTCAGGCTGGTCTTGAACTCTTGACCTCAGGTGACATGCCCACCTCAGCCTCCCAAAGTGCTGGGATTACAGACGTGAGCCACCGCTCCCAGCCAGATCAAATGTTCTTATCTTTATTTTCCCTAGCAGGTTAGAAGTTATACATTCTAAAAAAAAAAAAAAAAAAGTTATGTATTCTGTTTTTTGTACTTTTAGTAGTTGTCTTTACATTTTTAACTTATAGAGCTGTCTTAATAAAGTCCAAATATAAAATATTAGTGCTACCTCAGAGGCAGATCCAGGTTTTATGGGATCTGAAGCTTATTCAATTTGGAAGCTCTCTTTTTTAAAAAAAGAAGGAGGAGGAAGAGAAGGGGAGGGGGAGGGGGAGGGAAAGGTAGAGGGAGAGGGAGAGGGAGAGGCAGAGGGAGAGGGAGAGGCAGAGGCAGAGGGAGAGGGAGAGGGAGAGGGAGAGGGAGAGGGAGAGGGAGAGGGAGAGGGAGAGGGAGAGGGAGAGGGAGAGGGAGAGGGAGAGAGGGAGAGGGAGAGGGAGAAGGAGAAGGAGAAGGAGACAGAAATTACTCTTGCAGCTTATACTTCCCTAGCTTCGTGATCAATTCACTTTCTGTTACACTCTCTTCCAAAACAACAAAAGAACCTTAGAATGCTTCACTTCGCTTGTAATCCCAGCACTTTGGGAGACCGAGGCGGGCGGATCACAAGGTCAGGAGATCGAGACCACAGTGAAACCCCGTCTCTACTAAAAAATACAAAAAATTAGCCGGGCGTGGTGGCGGGCGCCTGTAGTCCCAGCTACTCCGAGAGGCTGAGGCAGGAGAATGGCGTGAACCCGGGAGGTGGAGCTTGCAGTGAGCCGAGATTGCGCCACTGCACTTTTTTTGAGACAGAGCGAGACTCTGTCTCAAAGAAAAAAAAACAAAACAAGAAAAAAAACAAAAAAAAGAATGCTTCACTTCGGCTGGGCCTGATACCTCAGGCCTGTAATCCCAGCACTTTGGGAGGCTGAGGAAGGCGGATGACTTGAGGTCAGGAGTTCAAGATCAGCCTGGCCAACATGGTGAAACCCTGTCTCTACTGAAAATACAAAAATTAGCCGGTTGTGATGGTGTGAGCCTGTAATACCAGCTACATGGGAGGCTGAGGCAGGAGAATCACTTGGACCTGGGAGGTGGAGGTTGCAGTAAGCAGAGATCATGCCACTAAACACCAGCCTGGGTGACAGAGGGAGACTCCATCTCAAAAAAAAAAGCACAAAACAAAAACAGAATGCTTCACTTCAATTACTCTACTCCTTCTTCTTAACTATTGTTACCTATCACTTTATTTTTTTTCTCATTTTAAACCCTCCCAATTAGTTGCTATCATTATTGTTGTTGTTTTATACACAAGGATTATGAGATTTACCCAACATATATTCTTTTTCCCCTTAGTATTGTGTCTTTCCTTCCACTCCTATCAGTTTTTTTTTTCTTTTTGAGGAATACTCTTCAGCAATTTTTTCAATGAGGGGATGTATGTGAAAATGTTTCTCAGTGCTTTTTTTTTTGTCTGAAATGTCATTATTTTGCACTCATTCTTGAACAACATGTATTTTAGTTTAGAATTTGGGGATAACAATTATTTTCCCTCAGCCCTTTGAAGATATTATTCTGATCTCTTTTGTTGCTAATGAGAAAGCTGTTTACTTATGATTTCTTTGTAGGTAATTTTTCTTTTTTCTGTGGTTTCTTTTAGGATTTTCTCATTGTCTTTGGTGTCAAGAAGTTTCACTACAACGTGGCTAGGTATAAAGTGATTTATATTTTCTCTGTTCGGAAACCACTGTGCCTCTTCAGCCTGAGGAGTCACAGACTCAACAGTTCTGGAAAATTATTAGCTGTCAGCTCTTTGCATATTGCTTCTTCCCCATTCTCTCCATTGTCTTCTGCCGAAATTAATAGTAGAGGTGTTTCTTCCACTTACTCTATCTTCTGTGCATCTTGGTCTTCTTTTCTCATTTCTTTTCTCTTTTAAAAATCTCTAAGCTGAATCAGTACACTTATCTAAAGTGAATTTAGAACAGAAAAAAACTTCTCTGGGAGATGTGTGTGTGTGTGTGTGTGTGTGTGTGTGTGTGTGTTCGCATGCCCATTTTAGTAAAAGCAAAGTTTACTTAGTAGCAGTCCTCTCTGGGAGTCCCAGCAAGACTCCCACCCACACAGCCACCCCCCATGTTTTACTGTGCTTTCAGAAGAAAAAAAATGAATGTTAAAGAAATCAGAAGCACAAAATGACTTACAGTAATAATCTGCCAAATAAGAAACAAAAACTTCAAAGGATCACCACAGCTGACTAGAGATAAGGGAAATTTTTTTAGTGTTCTCTAAATCTTATGGTGCAGGATGGAGGGGCCCATTTCAATGGGCTATAGTCCAAACCCTCTGAATAAATCCTGGAAGAACATAGTTCTCAATACTTCTCCACCAGCCATCACCTAATAATTCAGGACTGTTCTTAATCAGAGGAACATATGAAGGTGGAGCAGGGCAGGAGGAAGTAATGATGATCCCCTCAGAGGTGAGGGGTCTCTCCCATAGCCAGCTGATCACCACCTATTAGGAAGGAAGCTGAATGTCTGTCAAGTCCTGGAAGCTTCCTCTACCACCCAGGCCTCCTGAATGGCATCAAAGAAAGGTTGAATCATCAGACCCAGAACCTCTGGGAGACCACACTATGGCCTTTGGGGAGTGAGGGGGTCTCACTCCTGCTTCTCAGCGTTTCTCTTTATTTCTCTACCTTTGAGGGTTCAGGTTGGGTTAGGGCTGGTTTGCATGCTGATGGATGTGTCAAAAGTGTTTGAACCAGAGCAACTTCATCTTGAGTAAAATGAAGCTGAGACCTACTGGGTTGCATTGCCAGATGGTTAAGGCATTCTAAGTCACAGGATGAGATAGGAGGTCGGGACAAGATACAGGTCATAGAGACCTTGCTGATAAAACAGTTTGCGGCAAAGAAGCTAGCCAAAACCCACCAAAAGCAAGATGGCGACAAGAGTGAACTATCTTCATCCTTACTGCTACACTCCCACCAGCACCCTGACAGTTTACAAATACCACGGCAACATCAGAAAGTTACCCTATATGGTCTAAAAAAGGGAGGCATGAATAATCCACCCCTTGTTTAGCATGTAATAAAAAAAATAACCATACAAATGGGCAACCAGCAGCCCTCTGCTCTGTCTATGGAGTAGCCATTCTTTTATTCCTTTACTTTCTTATTTTTTTGGAAGTGGAGCCTCACTCTGTTGCCCAGGCTGGAGTGCAATGGCGTGATCTCGGCTCACTGCAACCTTTGCTTCCCAGGTTCAAGTGATTCTCCTGCCTCAGCCTCCCAAGTAGCTGGGATTATAGGTGCCTCCCAACATGCTCAGTCAATTTTTTTATTTTTGGTAGAGATGGGGTTTCACCACATTGGCTAGGCTGCCCTCGGACTCCTGACCTCAGGTGATCTGCCCGCCTTGGCCTCCCAAAGTGCTGGGATTACAGGCTTGAGCCACCACACCTGGCTGAACTAAGGTTTTATCTAAATAACATTTATTTTTAAATACATGATTATGGCATAGAGTATTAAACATTTCAGAAATGCCTAAGATAATCACAGTCATCCTTTAATCCCAGCACCCAGAGAGAACCACTACTAAGAATGTATTGTCTTATTTCCTTCCAGTCTTTTTTCCATACAGGCTTATATAGTTATTGGTTAACAATGTCAAAAGCATTTTTTTTGTTCATAGTAAATATTCCATGTCATCATTACTCATGATTTGAAGTCTCGGATTTTCTCCAATGCTGTCTGGCCAGTGGTAAACTATTAGTTAATTAGTGAATATAATAATCTCTACTGCTGAATATTCCCACGGTTTCCCAGTTCTAAGCAATGCTCCAATGCGTCATAGCACATACCTTTTTGCACGTATCTGCGATTATTTTCTAGGCAGCAAGGAGGTGCTGGATCAGAGGTCTGCACAGTTTTAAAGAACTTGTACAAATTATTGCCAAAATGGCTCGTAGGATTTTCACAGGAAACTGGTCCCAGCTTCACCAGCCCCAGCCGCTTCCCAGGGGCGTAAACCCCGCCCAGCAGAAGAACCTAGGGGTGGGGGCTCTGAAGTCCCACCCTGAGTCCCGAGGGGTGACCAATCTTTCAGGAAGTGTTAGGGGTTAACCCAACACACCTTGACCCCGCGACCCCGGAGGCGGATTCCCCCGAAGGGCTCCTCGGCCCAGCCTTCCTGGGAGATGAATTTACAAAGAGTTCCCAGCGGGTGCCACCCGCCCCTTCCCTTTGACGGCGCTCAGCCACTGCCAAGGTGCGGACGCAGCGGGGGCGGCGCCGCGCGGGAGGGGGCAGCCAGCGCGGCCACTTCAAAGCGCCGCGTGTGGGGCTGCAGGGGAAGGGCTGGACTTGGAGGCCTGCAAAGGGACTCGCCCCTTCCCCCCACCCCGGGCACAGCCGCGCCAGCTGTGCAGGTGGCGACGTCCTCCTCGCCCAGCCTCGGAGGAGCGCCCTTCTCCACGCCCCCACCCCACTCTGTCATTCCCACCTAGAGACCCTCAGCCTCAGGGCTCTCAGCCTCGGGCACTTTTGGCTGTGTGTGGTAAATGCGGATGACCAGCCTCACCCAGAGCAAAAGTAACACCTTAAGCTTTTCCACCACGCAGAATTCCCCTTAGCCTTGACTTTCGTTTTTTGGGTGAGGGGTGAATGTCTTGAAAGAAATGAGAAGTTAAGTTTTGAGTCTGAAAGAATTAAAATTCTCTGCCCCCACCCCCACCCAGTTCCAGTATTAGTGAGGAGTTGGAGGGTGGCTGTGGGTTGAGGGGTGGGGAGATGGATCCTGGACATAGCATGGCCTTGCCCTTAGCCCGTGTGGGCGGACCTGGGGTCTGCGAAATGCTGACATAATGGTCACAGATCCACTCCACCCCTCCTCCTTGGGAAGGGAGAAGCCAGTCTCCCCTCTCTGTACATGCTCTTCTGTAGTGGGCCTGTCCCAGGGTAACCCCTGGATAGGAGGCTGGAGTTTCCCCCCAGGGCTCCTTTGGCAGCTGAGGTTGTGTGGAAGTTGTTTCTGGTAGTGGAACCCAGTCCCCCACAGCAGCAGCGATGCAAAGCGGTTCTCAAGTAGCTGAGCAGCTCGCCCTAGGGTCCAGCCCACCGATTCCAGGGAATACAAAGGCTAGTCCATCTTGCAGACACCTTCTAAGAACTTTATCTCATTATTTATTCAACAGGGGCTGTTAGGCACCTGCTATATATTAGGTGTCGGGCTTACAACCATGAACAACGGTCAAGACAGACAAGACTTTATACATTACCCAACCAGAGAGAGAGGGTACCCCAAACATTACTGCCTAGGATTATAACTAGAGCCAGACTCTGTCCCACTGAAGGGGCAGGACCTGCTGCAGCTCTCAGGAGCTCCAAAGGAGCTTCCATCCATCTCACAGGATTTGTGGTCACTTTGTGATAGGTAACAGAGCCTCCTTCCCACCTCCCTTCGCTACCTGCAACAAACGGAGGAGCCTGCAGTTGACAGGAATCCTCTTTCTCATGATCAAGGTGGCTGATGTTCGTGGACAGCACACTGGGGGGAAGGACCAGGAGTTCTGTGAACTGCAGGGTGAACAGCTCTGCTCTGGGCAGAAACACCAGACAAATGCCCATTGGGTCTGACCCTCAGCCTGCAACTGGACCATCCTCAGGTGCAGAAGTGTCCGAGCCACCAAGTAAGCCCAGGAAGGGCAGTAAGTCTTTCTGGATGGTCTTTAGTTCCAAGGGTCCAATCTCCGGTTTCCTCCTACCTCTGCCCCAGAGATGGTCTCCTCCAACCCCATTGTGACCTTCTGCAGTCCAGCTGGGAACAAAGAGAACATCAGGGTCTTGAAACCTCAAGACTTTTAGAAGACCTTCTCTGGGGATGTGGTCTCCCATTGTTTCTGTTATGAAAACCCCAGAGCACTTCCCAATCATGTTGTGTAAACAGCTCGCCGCCAGCCTCAGAACCCTTCATTTGGCTCCAAAGGGAAGAATGGGGTGAGTCGCTCACTGCATGGGGGTAGGCGGTTGGATGCCAAGAAAAGGACGGTCCTGCAGGCTATGTCAAGAGTCAAGAGGTCCTAGGCTTTTAGGCCTAGCTGGAACATCTGACCCGACAGCCCTGCTAGCCAGACCTCTGGACCCATCACCAGTGCCCTGAAGCCCCTGCCTCCCAAAGGGATGCCAGGTAGTAGGGTGCCTACCTCTTAGTAGAGGGAGGGGCCCAAGATTAATTCTCCTTGAATATTGTCTTCCTAGGATGATGTGACTCTTCAAGTAAGTAGAGGCTGAGCAGCTAACACCCTGAGGCAGCGATTCCCAAAGTCAGGTCCATAAACCAGGGGCATCACATGGGAACTTGCTAGAAATGCAAATTCTCAGGCCTCATCCCAGTCCTCCGGAATCAGAAATTCCAGGGGTCTGGCCCGCCAATGTATAGCTTAAAAAGCTCTCCAGGTAGTTTCCATACCCAACAAAGTTTGAGCATCACTGCTGTGGGTTGAGGAAGACATATTATTTCACCTTTTACTTGAATACCTCCTCTGATGCAGACCTCATCACCAAACAAAACAGCTATCCTTGAGTTGAGCTAGGCTGAGTCACACACAAGGATGTTTGCTACAGTGTTGCTTGTGATGGTAACAATCTGGAAACAATGTGATGTTCATCAGAGACAGAATGGTAAATAACCCATGGAATACACACTGGAGAATACTAAGCAGTCATTTAAAAGAAGGAAGTAGGTTTACATACATTGATGTGCAAAGATCTCCAACATGTACCAGTAGCTGAAAAAGGAAGCTGCCGAATAATACATATAACTCAGACTTGTGTGTGTGTGTGTATATCCCAAACAAAATTATTTTTGTATCTACATACTTATCAGTGAAAATGCATTTAAAAAAGATTGGAAGAAGACACATCCAACCAATAACCCTAAGTGGGGAACAGAGATGGGAGAACTCTAGCTTTAATGATGCTGTTTTTTCCCATTATTTGTATTACATATGTCATTGAAAGTCAACCTAAGAATGAATAAAAGCTGGCTGGGCACGGTGGCTCACACCTGTAATCGCAGCACTTTGGGAGGCCGAGGCGGGCAGATCATGAGGTCAGGAGATCGAGACCAGCCTGGCTAACATGGTGAAACCCCATCTCTCCTAAAAATGCAAAAAAATTACTTGGCGTGGTGGCAGGCACCTGTAGTCCCAGCTACTTGAGAGGCTGAGGCAGGAGAATGGCATGAACCTGGGAAGCGAGCCAAGATCCTGCCATTACACTGGGCCACAGAGCCAGACTCTATCTCACAAAAAAAAAAAAAAAGAATGAATAAAAGCTTTGAGCTTTGAAATTACATCTACTTTGAAAAAGGACATTAAACTTGGGAGCAAACATGCTAGCATGGGGATGTTCTGTAACCTCATGTCAGACACAGAGCCTGGATGGGAGTTGGGCCCCGGGATCTGACCCTGACTCACCAATGCGAGATCACCCTGAGAAGAGGGAAGAGGGGCTCATAGTGCAAGCCCAGGGCAGAGGTTTGGTTGCCAGGTAGCAGCCTTACAGGCCACCATTCAGACCTGGTCAACCAACCTATGAGGTACCTGTGGCAGCCTCACCCTTCCCAGGCCTCTTCTCCTCCAGGTTTAGCCCACCCAGCCCCAGTCACTCAATGGTGGGAGGACAATTGGCTTCCCTTTCCCAATAGCACTTAGAGTTTTGAAAAGAAACCTGAAGAACAACGCTTACCCTGTCCTATAAGGGATCATGTACTGATGCAGGAAACTCCAAGCAGATGAAGGGAGATTTGGTATTGATGGTCCTCACATGTGCCATGAAGACATCCACCATCAAAGGCTCCTTCGCCAGGAAAACCTAGACAGAGCAAATGGCACAGTCATGGGTGCCACAGTGACTGCCCCAGACCCCAGACCTGGGTCCTAGCCCCCCTCTCTATTCATCACTTTGCTCAGTGGTGCAGCTCTTCCAGCCATTTGGCCTCTCAGCAGGCCACAGAGCTTTTTCATACACTATGCACACAGTCTGGTTACACTATTCACACTATAATTTGCACACAATTCACATGCTATTCATACTACCATTCATAATTCTATTCATACTACCATCGCTGCTACTATTCACAGTACTGGCCACATACTAGTAACACTCCTATGCACATGCTATTTATATACCATTTGCACACAGTTCACACCACCATTCACACTTCTATTTGCACTGTTTGCACACTATTCATGCTATTACTATTCATACAATTCACACTGCTATCTGCATGCTACTCACACTGCCATTCACACTGCCATTCACACTACTATTCACACTGCAATTCACAGTGCTATCCACACTGCCTTTCCCACTATTTTCACAATGCTATTTACAATACTATCCACACACTAGTCACACTCCTGTTAGCACCCTACTCACACTACTATTCAGACTACCATTCACACACTATTTACACTGCTATTCACATTGTTACTGATACTACATTCACAATGCTTTCATACTGTTATTCACACTACTATTCATACACTACTCACTACTATTCACACACTATACACAATACTGTTTTTTGTTGTTGTTGTTGTTTTTGAGATGGAGTCTTGCTCTGTTGCCCAGGCTGGAGTGCAGTGGCACAATCTCGGCTCACTGCAACCTCCACTTCCCGGGTTCAAGTGATTCTCCTGCCTCAGCCTCCCGAGTAGCTGGGGCTACAGGCACGTGCCACCACGCCCGACTAATTTTTTGTATTATTTTAGTAGAGATGGGGCTTCACTGTGTTAGCCAGGATGGTCTCAAATCTCCTGACCTCGTGATCCGCCCACCTCAGCCTCCCAAAGTGCTGGGATTACAGGCGTGAGCCACCATGCCCGGCCCATGCTACTGTTTTCATACTATTCACAATACTCTTCACAACACTACTTATGCACTACTGAGCTTGTAACACTCTCTCTCAACCCCTCTCATGGTTTTTTTGTTTTTCTGTTTTTTTGTTTTTGAGATGGAGTCTCCCTCTGTCACCCAGGCTGGAGTGCAATGGCACGATCTTGCTCACTGCAACCTCTGCCTCCCGGGTTCAAGCAATTCTCCTGTCTCTGCCTCCCAAGTATCTGGGATTATAGGCACATGCCACCATGTCTGGCTAATTTTGTATTTTTAGTAGAGACAGGATTTCACCATGTTGGTCAGGCTGGTCTTGAACTCCTGACCTCAGGTGATCCACCCACCTTGGCCTCCCAAAGTGTTGGGATTACAGGTGTGAGCCACCGCGCCCAGCTGTCTCTCACCTTGATAACTCCTATGCACCCATCAGATCTCTGCTGGATCCTCACATCTTGTGGAGACCTTCCTGAGTCCCCCAGACTCACAGGTCATTTTCTGCAAGGTCAGCCTTCACTGTCACCTCAGAGATTTCCTTTGTTGCCGTATGTGTTTAGGTGTGTCTAAAGTTTGTGCATGTCTGTCTCTCGATCTCCCCTCCCAGACCCTGAGTCCTGTACTGGCAAGGCTGAGTCTGTTTAGCTCACTGCTCTCACCCCAGCACCCAGCACAGCCCAGTACCCAGTGGATTCAGGTCCTAGGAAGATCTATGGTGTGTGTGAGGGACTCCATACCCAGGCAGGCTCATCCTTGGCTGAGAGTTCTTACACCACACAGCTTTCAAAGGGCTCAAGACACGGCCCTCCTCCCAGTGGCTGTGTGCATCTAGTTGTAAGGCAGGGGGCTGGATCAGATAGAATATCACCCCATCCAAAGACTCCAGAGGCCTTAGGTACAGGGGGCTGAAGAGGCAGGAGAGACAACCACCTGGCTCTCTGGGAGCTGATCAGGTTATTTTAAACATGTACAGTTTGCCTGTTCTTCACCTGATGTGGGCCTCTGTGGGTACCTAGCAGGAGATCCGGAGGCAGGTCTAATTTAATGACCAGATAATAATTATTGCTAATTAGCACTACCCTTGCAAATAAGCAATTTAAGTATTTCTTTGTTTAAGAAGGCCAAGCACGGTAGCTCACACCTGTAATCTCAGCACTTTGGGAGGCCAAGGCGGCCAGATCACTTGAGGCCAGGAGTTCGAGACCAGTCTGACCAACATGGCAAAACTGTCTCTATTAAAAATACAAAAATTAGCCAGGCATGGTGGCATGCACCTGTAATCCCAGCTACTTGGGAGGCTGAGGCACAGGAATTGCTTGAACTCAGGAGGTGGAGGCTGCAGTGAGCTGAGATTGCACCGCTGCACTCCAGGCTGAGTAACAGAGCAAGACTCCATCTCAAAAAAAAAAGGGATTAAACATTCACCCTTAAACCTCTTTACTCTCCCAATTGCCTACCAAAGCCTTTCTTCCCTGGCACAGGAAAAAAACTTCAGCTCAGCCTGCGTCTGAAAATCCATTCAGCAAACTCTTACTGAGCACCTACCATGTGCCAGAGGCAGCCTCTATCCTCATGGAGCCTACTCCTCAGGAGAGAGGGATCTATGAACTGTTCTCATGTGCATGGGATCTGACCTTCCCAAACTGTGACTTGTACAATTCCCATCACGCTGGGATGCCCCATAAACCATCATGATCAGAACTAATGTGTGTCAACTCTGTTTAAGAGCTTAATGCATACTCGCTCATTTAATCATCATCATAACCCTATGAGGCAGGTACTTTCCATTGTACAGAATGAGAAAACTGAGGCACAGAGAAGAGCTAGGCCTCCCTTTTGCCCCCCAAGCAGCTACCCAGCCCGGGGCAGGGAAGGCATTTCTCTAGGAGTCCAGTAATATGTTCTTCAGAGCTCCACAAAAATGGAATGTGGGTTGCCTGAGTGTTCCAGCCTTGGCCACAGGTCAGCTCTCCTACTAAAGCCAGAGAAGGATATGAAAGGTATTCCATGTTCAGAGAAATTCCCTGAAAAAAGACCCTTCCCTTTGGCCCTGCCCACTAATTATCAATGCCATGGGACTTTTTCCTTATTAAAGCAAGCCGCATCAGGGAGCCTGGGAGGCAGGGGAGAGGTGGAGTCTGTCACATGCTACAAGCTGCTTCCAGGCCCAGTCTGATCCCTTGAGGTTATGAAAGGCACAGAGAGGTGGCCATCCAGCACACACTCCCCAACACCTGCTCTATGCCAGACCCTTCTTGACTGAGCAGGGCCGGGGTTGGGCTGGCCTGCAGACACAGAGCCAAATTGGACCCCTGCCCTCAGACAGGCGAGAGATGCCCGTGGAAGGTGCATGCAAAACTGAGCTGCACACACAGACAGAGGAGGGAGACCCACTCCAGCTGTGGTCAGGAAAGGTGAAGTGGGTGGGGCAGGACAGGGAGGAGGCGAGGGATTCGGCTGAAAGGTGAGAGTTGGTGCAATGTGCAGTCCAGGGGCAGGCAGCAGCTGGGAGCAGGTGCCTATTCAGAGCACTGCACAAAGCCCAGGAGGACAGGAAGACTTGGGGCTTGTTTAGGGACCCACCACCACAAGGCACCTGGGTGTTCACAGAATGAGCAAAGAGCACACTGGGGAGCAAGGATGAGTTCTGACAGATGGAAGGCCACCCTGGGCCCAGTAGAGCCTTTACATTTGCCACATAGCAGGCATGCAAGATAGTAAGTAAGAAGGTCCATTTGTGACGTCGTCCCTCAAGCAACTTTTTTTTTTTTTTTTTGAGACAGAGTTTTGCTCTTGTCACCCAGGCTGGAGTGCAATGGCACAATCTTGGCTCACTGCAACCTCCACCTCCTGGGTTCAAGCAATTCTCCTGCCTCAGCCTCTCAAGTAGCTGGGATTACAGGTGCCCACCACCACATCCAGTTAGTTTTTATATTTTTAGTAGAGATGGGGTTTCACCATGTTGGCCAGGCTGCTCTCAAACTCCTGACCTCAGATGATTCACCCACCTCGGCCTCCCAAAGTGCTGGGATTACAGGCATGAGCCACTGTGCCCGGTCGATTTTTTTTGACATTTTTTTTTTTTTTTTTTTTTGAGATAGGGTTTCACTCTGTGGCCCAGGCTGGAGTGCAGTGGTGCCATCTTGGCTCACTGCAGCCTCTGCCTCCCAGACTCAATTGATTCTCCTGCCTCAGCCTCCAGAGTAGCCAGGATTACAGACGCATGCACCATGCCTGGTTAATTTTGTTAATCTTTTTGTAGAGAACAGGTCTCACTATGTTGCCCAGGCTGATGTCCAACTCCTGTGCTCAAGGGTTCCTCCTGCCTCAGCCTCCCAAAGTGCTGGGATTACAGGTATGAGCCACCACGCCTGGCCCCCTGAAGCATCTAGGAAAGATGCTCTGGCCACTGTGGCCCGTACGTGGAATGGGACCAGGCGACACAGTGAGGACAGAGTGGCATCACCGTCTGAGGGGGACCAGGGGTCTGGACTAAAACCATCGCAGAGAGCAGGGGGAGGAGGGGGAGGATTTGGGAAACACTGAGGGAGAAGGACAGATGGACTTGGTCTCCACAGGGTGGAGAATGAGGGAGCAAAAAAGCCCAGGAGGTGCCTTCAGGGTGTCTGGCTAAAGGGAGCAGGTGGAGGTCATATTTGCTGAGCCAGGAATCTGGGAGAAGTGGCATTTGTTTTGGGACAGGTTGCATTTCAATCTAAATTAGTTGGAGGCCTACCATGTGCCCAGCCAGATCCTCCCTTTGTTTGCAAAGCCTTAGATTGCTAGATCATTTCCAAGTCCTGGTAGCACAAAGCCCCAGGCCTTCCCAGGTGAGTTGCTTTTGGTGGAGGCATCCGCTGGTGGGGCCTCAAGGGCCACTGATACCCTAACTTTCACCCCAAGAAACCCACTCCATGAGGGAGCTCAGAGGCCAGAACAGAGAATACAGGCTGTTGTTGACATAAGAGGAAAAACCAGGCTTCCTGTTTGAGCTTATGCAGGTACTGGAAGCTCTGAGTAATGCTGAATCTTGGCCTGCCCCAAAGGCAGCCTGCGGTGGGGGCTTCTCACAATTGCTGTCAAGAGTGGCTTTCAAGCATTTGCTCACAGAGGACGTGAGGCCTGGCCAGTGGGTGCTGCATAGAGAAACACTGCATCCATGTAGACAGGCCGCAAGATGTGTGACATCAAAGCTGGCTGAGCATTGGCCCCTCTAAGGCCGCTCACTGTGGTCAATTGCCCTCGATAAGAACCCATCATCAGACACCAAGGATTTCTCACATGTCCGGTGGCCACTTTCACAGTTGCTGGTGGCCTTTACTCCCACAAAACAGACTATTTCTAGGCCCTTGGACACTGGGATTGTCTCCTTTTGCCCGGCCTGGGGTCAAGCCAGTGAGAGGGGCCACAGGGCCCGGGACTCACTCTGGGCCAGAAAAGCTGGCCTGCACTGCATGAACTCCCTGTGGGACCTGGGATAGAGCCCTTGGTCTCTCCCAGCCCCAGACCGCTGTCTGTAATGGGACATTGCAGTGGAACAAAAACTGCAAGCCTTCACGGAGGTACAGTGCCACGGACAGGTTAAGTCATGGAGGTACAGTACCACGGGCAGGTTAAGTCACGGAGGTACTGTACCACGGGCAGGTTAAGTCACGGAGGTACAGTACCAGAGGCAGGTTAAGTGTTGGGGCACCAACAACATGAGTTGACATTTATTGTGCTCTTACCACCCACCAGACTGGGCTAGTGCTGTATCTCATTTAATTCTCACAACAATATTCCTGGACATGGTTCTATTCTAAAACAAACATTTGTTCATATTTTTCAACTTTATTGAGGTATAATCAAAGTCTACTGAGCTGTACATATTTAAAGTGTATAACTGACAAGAGGTTCTCTATATATTAATTTTAATTATTTTAAGACTACATAAATTTTTAATTTTATTTATTTATTTTGAGACAGCGTCTTACTCTTGCCCAGGCTAGAGTGCAATGGCGTGATCTCGGCTCACTGCAACCTCCGCCTCCCAGGCTCAAGCGATCCTCTCACCTTAGCTCCCAAGTAGCTTGGATTACAGGTGGGCGCCACTATGCCTAACTTTTTTTTTTTTTTTTTTTTTGAGACGGAGTTTTGCTCTTGTTGCCCAGGCTGGAGTGCAATGGCGCGATCTCAGCTTACTACAACCTCTGCCTCCCAGGTTCAACTGATTCTCCTGCCTCAGCCTCCCAAGTAGCTGGAATTACAGGAATGCACCACCACACACGGCTAATTTTTTGTATTTTTAGTAGAGATGGGGTTTCACCATATTGGCCAGGCTGGTCTTGAACTCCTGACCAGGTGATCTGCCCGCCTCGGCCTCCCAAAGTGCTGGGATTACAGGCATTAGCCACTGCACCCAGCCCTAGATAACTTTTTGTATTTTTGGTAGAAACAGGGTTTCACCATGTTGCCCAGGCTGGTCTCAAACTCCTGACCTCAGGCAATCTACCCACCTCAGCCTCCCAAAGTACTGGGATTACAAGTGTGAACCACTGCGTCCAGCCAAAACAACACAATTTAGTACCAAATGTTTAACAAGCACCTATTTTAATTGCTAAAAACTGTGAAATAAAAGTATTATTTGTATTTGACCTGCTATACAAAACTCATCAATTTTTCTTTTGACAAAAGGGAGTAGAAATCCCAAATAAATAAGAGACTACTTATTAAAGGTCATGTTTACTAATCTAGCACCATAATTCCAGTCTTAGAACCTCCCACTCAGCTGGAAGAAGGATATGGCAAGAGGAAACATAATGACAGTTCTCAACTTGGGGCCCCATTTTGCTTCCTCTAAGGCAAAAACACAGGGTCTAGCAAGGAAGAAAATCACTGAGGCTGGAGATAAAAACAAAAGGCTTTGGTTGAGATGGTAAAGGAGGCCCTCAAGAGTGGTGGAATCAGTGTATCCAGAAGGCAGTGCTGGAGTCAGCCTCATGAACTAGGGGGTTTCTTTCTTCCTGGCATCAAGTCCTTTTTTTAGCCAGGTTTGGTGCATCATAGTTCTGAGCCAGATACATTCCAACCACATTGGCCAAAGTGAATCCAAGTAGGAACTGGAGCATGATCGTCAGCAGGGAGGGTAGGGAGGGCATGAAGGATGGCTGCAGCTCTGCAGGCTGGTCTGAGCCTCCAGTCGATAAGTTTGAACATGTTTACACCCGTGCAGCTATTACTACAATCGATATGACAGACATCTCCAGCACTCCCAACAGTTCTCTTGTGCTTCTTTGTAATGCATTCCTCCTTCTTTCCACCCCAATCCTCAGGCAACCACTGATCTGCTTTCCGTCAATATAGAGTCCTTCACGTTTTCTAGAGTCTTATATAAATCAAATTATACAGTAGGAACTGTCTTTTGTCTGGATTTTTTCATTCAACATAATTATTGTGAGATTTATCCATGTTGTTGCACATACCAATAGTGAATTCCTTTTGATCACTGAATACTACTCCATTGCATGGATACACCACAGTATCTTTATCTACTCATTTATTGGTAGACATTATGGTTGTTTCTAGCTTTGGGCTATTATAAATAAAGTTGCTATAAACATTTGTGTAGAAATCTTTGGGTGGACATGTTTTAATTTCCACTGGGTGAATATCTAGGAGTAGAATGTCTGGATCATATAATAGATACATGTTTATCTTTTTAAGGAACTGCCAAACTGTTATCCAAATTGGTTTTATATTCATATCAGCAATATAACTGCTTCACCTCCTCGCCAACACCTGGTATGGTCAGTTCGGGTTTTGTTTCACTTTGTTTTTCAGCTATTCTAATGGATGCAGTAGTAGTACCTCACTGTGGTTTTAATCTGCATTTCCCTGATGACTAATGATGTTGAGCATCTTTTCATCTGCTTATCAGCCATTCATATATATATGTCATCAGGGAAATGCAAATTAATATTATATCTATATATATATAAACTTTTTTGGTGAAATGTCTGTATAAATCTTAGCATCTCTGAAACTGAGATGCATCTTACAATTGATGGCTTTTATAGCTAAACTGGCAAGGAGTGCTTTTCCTTTTGTGGTATGACATAAAATATGGTATACCTTACAATGGATGCAGATTTAGATTTATGAAATATATAAGATTTAGATTTATGAAATACATAAAGTCACTTGCCTTGGGTCACACAGTGATGGAAGACAGAGTGTCAAACCCTGAGCCTGTGCTTTTTTTTTTTTTTTTTTTTTTTTTTTTTGAGATGGGGTCTCACTTTATTGTCCAGGCTGGAGTGCAGTGGCACAATCTCAGCTCACTGCAACCTCCGCCTCCTGGGTTCAAGTGATTCTCGTGCCTAGGCCTCCCGAGTAGCTGGGACTACAGGCACCTGCCACCATGCCCGGCTAATTTTTGTATTTTTAGCAGAGATGGGGGTTTCACCATGTTGGCCAGGCTGGTCTCAGACTCCCGACCTCAAGTGATTCATCTGCCTTGGCCTCCCAAAGTGCTGGGATTACAGGCATGAGCCACTGTGCCCAGCCAAGCCTGTGCTTTTAAATGTCGCATTATCCTGCATGGTTAGAAGAATCATGACCAAGTTTGTGGTCAGTGGGGAAAACTGTATTTCTGTGCTCTAAGTGCTGTCAAAGAGCTCTGGAATGTCCAGGCTCCAGACTTCCAGGCCTCAGCTGGCCGTGGTACCCCTCTGCACAGCAGATGTCTCCACTATGAGCCTTCAACTAGCAAGGACTTACCAAGAGCAACTATGTGCCAGGCTAGGGTGTGGAGCAGACAGGATGCAGTCTCTGGCCTGTAGGACTCAAGAGTCCAGAGAGGGAGACAAGAGAGACCCAGACGACAGACACTTAGCAGAGGCTGGGAATGCTCCAGTGAGGGAAGAGTGGCCACGGGCCTGAGCAGTCCTCCAGTGCTTTGTGACCAGGATAAACAAGTCAAAGTGGAGTGGTGCAGAGGTCCCAGGCTTTTTAAGTCCTAAGGTTCAATCCTGGCTCCAGCCCTTATGAGCTGTGTGACCTCAGGTATGTGGCATGAGCCTCATTTTCCTCATCTGTAAAATAGGGGGCAAATTATGCTATCGACGGTATTTTTATTCTCACTTTACAGATGAGAAAACAAACTTAGAGATGATTAAATAAGAAAATGTATGTAGAGCGCTTGGCTCAAACACAGGGTCCTTGGGCTTTAAAGGATAGCTAGGAATCAGGTTGGCAGGGAGGAGGAATGAGAGGATCCCAAGAAAGGAAACCTGTGTGATCTAAGGCAGGGAGTGTGGACACAGAGGGGAAGTGCCGAGGTAGGAAGAGTCTACTGGAGTATTGATTCCAGGGCCTTCTCCTCTGAAAGGCCTTTGTAGGGGCCTCCGGGAGCAGCTCCTGAATCCTGCCCAGTGTTCTATGTTGGGCCGAGAGCTGAGCTACTGGAGCTGCATGGGGTAAGGAGGCTCAGAGGGCCAGACACTCCAAGCCAGACCCTGAAACTGGCCCGAACTTTGGTCTAAGCAGGTGTCATGGCCATGAAAATGCTTGGCCCTCCAGGGTGGCATGGTGGGGGTCCCTGCTGATGGGGCTGCCCACGAGACAGTGGTCCAGAGGTCCCCACATGCCTGCTCAGGTCCTGGCTACCCCCAGCCTGCTGTGGTTCCCATGGCTAGCCACTTCAACTCTCTGTGCCTCAGTTTCCCCATCTCTCAAATGGGAATGGGAAAACATGGCAGGCCTGCCTGCCTCCCCAACCCACAGAGCTGTGGTGGGGATTGAATGAGCTGCTGAAAGCATGTGAATGGGCTTCAAAACCTGCCAGGTGTTAGGCTGATGCAAATCCAGGGCAATCCAGGGAATAACAGAACTATGAACTGTCACGCCTGGCAGGTACCCTAAAGAGATTTTACTGTGACACTGGCATTTTCCTGATGAAGAAATTGAGTCCCAGAGATCTAAAGTAGTTCACCTAGTGTCACACAGCCAGTAGGCCAGGATTCAACCCACGATTTGGCTAATGTAAGCCAGCTCTCACCTCTCTACCTCACAGGCCTGGGATCTCTGGGGTCCTTGGGCACAAGACAAAGTGAAAAATAAAATCAAGAGCCAAGATGATCTCTTTTTTTTCTTTTTTTTTTGAGATGGAGTCTCACTCTGCCGCCCAGGCTGGAGTGCAGTGGCGCGATCTCGGCTCACTGAAAGCTTCGCCTCCCGGGTTCACGCCTTTCCCCTGCCTCAGCCTCCCGAGTAGCTGGGACTACAGGTGCCCGCCACCACGCCTGGCTAGTTTTTTGTATTTTTAGTAGAGATGGGGTTTCACCATGTTAGCCAGGATGGTCTCGATCTCCTGACCTCATGATCCGCCTGCCTCAGCCTCCCAAAATGCTGGGATTACAGGCCTGCGGCCTGAAATGATCTCTCTTAAGAAACCTGGGAAGCCACTGATTTCAGTACAAAGCTTGGAGGTCTTTGAACATGCCTAGTCTCTTCAGACACAATTATGGGACCTCCCCTAGAAGCCCTCCTTTGGCCTCAGGGTTCTTTCTGCAGCTGCTGCTCAAATCATTCTTACTTTTTCTGTAAAATGGGCAGAGAACACCTCAGGGGTTTGCATGGGCTGCCATATTGGTCAACCTTCTACACAGGGCCAGGCGCAGTGGCTCACACCTGTGATCCCAGCCCTCCGGAAGGCAAAGGTGGGAGGATCACCTGAGGTTAGGAGTTTGAGACCAGCCTGTGCAACATAGCAAGACACCATTTCTTAAAAAAAAAAAAAAAAAAAAAAAAATTTCATTAGCTGTATACGGTGGCGCATACCTATAGTCCCAACTACTCGAGGGGCTGAGTTGGAAGGATCACTTGAGCTCAAGAATTTGAGGTTACTATGAGCTATGATCAGCCTGGGTGACAGAATAAAACCCTATCTCTGAAAAACAGAATAAAAAATAAGGCCGGGTACAGTGGCTCATGCCTGTAATCCCACCACCTTTAGAGTCCAAGGCGGGAGGATCACTTGAGGTCAGGAGTTCAAGACCAGCCTGGACAATATGGTGAAACCCTGTGTCTACTAAAAATACAAAAAAATGTAGCCAGGTGTGATGGCGTGTGACTGTAATCCCAGCCACTTGGGAGGCTGAGGCAGGACAATCACTTGAACCCGGAAGGCAGAGGTTGCAGTGAGCCAAGATTGCTCCACTGCACTCCAGCCTGGGCAACAGAGCAAGACTCCGTCTCGAATAATAATACTAAATAATAATAATAAAAACTTTCTCCATAGGATGGGAGATGATAGATATGAAAGTGCTTTAGAAAGAAAAAACAATCGGCTGGGCACGGTGGCTCACGCTTGTAATCCCAGCACTTTGGGAGGCCGAGGCGGGCGGATCACGAGGTCAGGAGATCGAGACCACGGTGAAACCCCATCTGTACTAAATATATAAAAAATTAGCCGGGCGTGGTGGCGGGCGCCTGTAATCCCAGCTACTCGGAGAGGCTGAGGCAGGAGAATGGTGTGAACCCGGGAGGCGGAGCTTGCAGTGAGCTGAAATCACGCCACTGCACCCCAGCACTCCAGCCTGGGTGACAGAGCGAGACTCCGTCTCAAAAAAAAAAAAGAAAAAACAATCATTGCTTACACAAAGCAACGGCTTTGTGTATTACATCACAGGGCCTATTCCTACTGTGATGTAATGGCTCCAAGGGTAGTCAGCCCTTGAGAGATTGCAAATATTTATGAGCAAAGGGAAGAACTTAAACACAACCACAGGAGATGCAGCAGCTGAGGAACCTGGAACCTGGGCGGCCTCCCCAAGAGTGCTCGGATATTCACAAGCTCTTAGAGACTCTGGGCCACTTAGCATCAGCTTCGCAGAGTCTTTTTAATTAAGGAAAACAGATGGGCGTGAATGTGTAGATTCTTGACAGCTTTTGCCAAAGGAAAAACAGCTGTTTCTAGGACGTTTCCCACCATTTTCCTCCTGTCCCAGGACCTCCTTCTGATCAATGCCTGGTGCTTTTTTCTTCTCCTTCTTTTTCTTCCTTCTTCTTTCTTCCTTCTTCCTTCCCCTTCCCCTTCTTCTTCTCCTTTTCTTGGGGGTTGGGGGATGCCAAATCTCCAGTACGGGCAGCACAGAGGAGAATTTCACAGACTCAGCACATTCCCATCCCACTACTCAAAAATTCGGGTACTTGATTTTCCCTTGTGACGTTCATCTTAATGGTGAGCACAAGGTACAGTGAGTGGTTTTGAAGGCAGGTTCCTTATCATGGAGCGTTATCTGCACCATCAAAGTACACTTGAAGAAAAAAGCAGTTTCAACATCAAACCTGAAGGTTTGACTGTTAAAAGAAAGAGCCGGGACAAAGCGACCACAGCTTTTATCACAAATTCAAGAGGGCGGCGTGCGGTAGGAATACTACATTTTGGGCCTGCTGCTGAAAATGCCTCCACGGCCTTTGAACAAAAAACAAACCATGCTGTGGAAATTGCCGGTAATTGTCTTTACCTACGGTTTCAGAGGGCGCACACCGGGCCTTGTGGTTGTGGGCGCCGTTTCATGCTGGGGTTTGCGTCCCTCCTCTATTTGGCATAAAGAGAGTGGAACAGATCAGGCCCTCAGATCTGTGTGCACCTGCGGTTGCTGCAAGAAGGGGAGGCGGATTGCTGAGATAAGGCAACAATGGAAAGTTTCTCACCTGAAAGGTCCGGGGAAGAGCTAGGAGGCCTGGGCACTGGGGAGACTCATCTAGCCCAGAAAAACAGGGAGTGGAGAGGAAGCCAGCCCGCAGCCCAACCCCCTCCACCGAGGAACCCCGACTCCACAAGCCTCACCTTCTCAAATGGTTTCTTCAACATCAACACCCAGGGATTCCTTGCGCCCACTGAAAGGCAGTACTCGCCTTCATGTATCCACAGTTCTTCTTAAAAACAAAAAGAGTGGCCAGGCGTGGTGGCTCACGCCTCTAATCCCAGCATTTTGGGAGGCTGAGGCTGGTGGATCACCTGAGGTTAGGAGCTTGAGACCAGCCTGGCCAACATGGTGAAACCCTGTCTCTACTAAAAATACAAAAATTAGCTGGGTGTGGTGGCACGTGCCTGTAATCCCAGCTACTCAGGAGGCTGAGGCAGGAGAATGACTTGAACCCGGGAGGCGGAGGTTGCAGTGAGCGGAGATCGCGCCACTGCACTCCAGTCTGGGAGACAGAGTGAGTGAGACCCTAAAAAACAAAACAAGCAGGGCACGTTGGCTCACGCCTGTAATCCCAGCACTTTAGGAGGCCAAGGCGGGCGGATCACCTGAGGTCGGGAGTTTTGAGACCAGCCTGACCAACATGGTGAAACCCCATCTCTACTAAAAATACAAAGAAAATTAGCCGGGTGTGGTGGTGCATGCCTGTAATCCCAGCTACTCGGGAGGCTGAGGCAGGAGAATCGCTTGAACCCAGGAGGCAGAGGTTGCAGTGAGCCGAGATCACGCCACTGCACTCCAGCCTGGGTGACAAGAGCGAAACTTTGTCTCAAAAAAAAAAAAACAAAAAACGAAGCAGCTCTGACAACTACTTGATGAGGGAAAAAGCAGAAAATCTCTGAGCAAGGGAACCTGTCCCCAGAGCCCCCAACGAAACCCATCACGGATCCCAGTGCTGGACTAGGCACAGGGTGGGCGGCGCTACTGAAAAGGGGGCCCCCAAGGCCTGCTGAGCTTCCAAGCTCTCTGGGGGTCAGGAAGCCCCACTAGCCTGTGACTCCATCAGTCTTAGGGCAGGCCTACGCCTGAGCCAGGCTGGGAGACACAGCTGGAAGGAGACTGACCACAGGTATGGAGGAGGCAAGGGAGAGCATTCCAGGGGTACCAGTGGGCAAAAATGAGACAGAGAAGGAGGCAAACTGGGGAAGGTGCCAGGCTCAATCATTCAATACGTGTTTTTGTTTTCTTAACCCTTTTTATTGTGAAAAGAAAAACACTCAGGAAAAGTACATAAAGCATAAATGTATAACTTAATGAATTATGACAAAGTGAACACTTATGTAGCCACCTCCAGGATCAAGAAATAGAGCATGGCCTGTCTCCTGGAAATGTCCCACCTATATCTTTCCCCCTCGCTCCTCACTGAAGGTTACCACTATTACCACTATTCCAACTTAGGGTAATTGCTTGCAACATTCCAAGTTTTCCCCCAAGCTTACCTCTCCCCTAACACCATGGAATAGATTGTCTGGTTGTGAACTTCATATGAATGGACTCAATCACACACATCCTTTCAGCTTTTGCTCCACACGTCATGCTGAAGTTTCATCTATGTTGTTGCATGCAGCACGGTTCCTTCATCATCATGGCAGCTGGCCCCTTTGCCTACTTTGGTGCCCTAATTCTCAGTTTGCAAGAAGCTAAGACTGTGGGAGCCCAGAGTCCTTCCTGGCCTGCATCAGCCGGGGGTGCCCAGCCTGCCACAGGCTCTGGGGCTTTGCCTGGACTTGCTTTTCTCCAGATGGCCACCTGCAGGGACAGGCGAGGACAAAGAGCAGAGTGCTCCCAACCGTCTCTGCAAAGCTTTGCATGGGGGCACACCCCAGGCTCTGAGCTGCTCGCCCCAGCCTCAACACAGATGACTGATGAGGACAGTAATCCATGGCTGCTCTGCCAGCTCCGAAACCAGCTGGGCACTGGGACCAAGCAATAAACTGCGCATATCCCAAATGAGAAGCAGGTGGCTTCTTAGGACCATATTTCTCAACATCCTGCCCTTATGGTTTGCCCCTTTTCCAATGTGGTTCCCATTTGAAGGAGACTATAACCCATATGAAAAATGATAGAAATTACAGCTCGCCATCCCAGCCTGGCTGTTTAGGATATTGGAAGAAACATTAAGGCAGGGCCACCCTGATTATAAGGTAGAGGCAATGAGGAGAGGTGGGGGGAGCCAGGAAACACCCCCAACATGCCTTTCCCTGCTCCCTTCTGCATGCAGAGTAGCCAGTTCACCTCTCCCAGGTACCTTTGAAAATGTGGCTCATGGCCGGGTGTGGTGGCTGATGCCTGTAATCCCAGCATTTTGGGAGGCCAAGGCGGGTGGATCACTTGAGGTCAGGAGATGGAGACCATCCTGGCTAACAGGGTGAAATCCTGTCTCTACTAAAAATACAAAAAAATTAGCCAGGCAGGTGGCACATGCCTGTAATCTAAGCTACTCGGGAGGCTGAGGCAGGAGAATGGCTTGAACCTGGCAGGCGGAGGTTGCAGTGAGCTGAGATCATGCCATTGCACTCCAGCCTGGGTGACAGAGCGAAACTCTGTCCCTCCCCCGCCCCAAAAAAGAAAGAAAATGTGGCTCAGTAGGAATTAGTGAGGTGGGCGCCAAAGTGCTCATTCTCAGGCCTCGTTCAGTCTGGGGAGGACCCAAATTTCTGCCCCAGTTTCTCCTTCCATCAGTCCCCACATTCAGGCCAAGCTAGGTCCCACCTCCGAGCACTACCCATGCTGCCTGAATTCCTCTCACCTACCCAAGGTTTGCCCTTCCCAGGCCCCAGGAGCTACTCTAATTCTTCGTGGAATATTCCTGGGTGGTTGGTTCAGAGACCCACTGATGTTCTGCCCCCAAATGCCTGGCGTTTCTCCTCTTCTGAACCACACCAATTAGCCTTGATTACAGAATGGACGCATTGTTCTCTAACAGTTTCATATGTGCAAGCCCCAAATCCCCAGATGGGAAGGGTGCGTGGATGGTGGGGGTGGAGCTAAGCCAAGCCTCTGCTCCTCTCTGGGCCTGAGTTTTTCCATCTCTGAAAGAAGAAGATGGCACAGAGACTCCATAAGCCCCCTTCCCCCACAACCATGAAATGCTTTGGCCTGGTTCTCTGGTCTTCAGGAAAGGTAAGTGATGATTGGCTGTCCTCCCACCCTCAGCCTCCACCCTTGGGCACTGTGCCAGGAAACCTGCTCCCACCAACCTCCACTCAAGGTCGCAGCCCTTGGCCTCCACCCCCAGCCCCACCCCCTGCCACTGAAAGGCAGCATTGGGGCAAACATCCTAAACCACCGAATGCTTCTAAAAATACGGTGTTTTTGTCAGAGAGCAACCTTCTACTTCCTTCGGGCTTTGATCTCCATGCAACCCACGGAGGAGAAGACACACTTACAATAACAGTTTGAAGCCTTCATCTTCCTTTGGGGTCTACCTCTCAAGGATTTTGAATCCCCAGCTGGGTGGTGGTAACCTATAGTCCTTCTGAGCATGCTCAGATCCAACTGCAGTGGCTCAGAGACTTCATACAGCTGGTCCTACCCCTGATCTATGGTCAGGAAGAAAAGTCCAGAACAGAGAGGCTGCCAGGGCACAAACTGGCCACAGAACACTATGCAAGTTTATAAGGCCCTTTACTATCTGCACTCTAGGGAGAAAGATTAATGCTATAGGGTAGAGCATAATAAAATCAGTGCTCAAGCACAGAAATGGGCTGTGAAAAAGGAACGGAGGGTCTAACTCTAGCACAGTCCCTGGACAGCATAGACAATAAGTATGTGTTGAACTTTTCATGAAGATCAAGAAATAGAGCATGGCTTGTGCCCTGGAAATGCTCCCTGTCCCACCCACATCCTTCCCTCTTCCTCACTGAAGGTTACCACTATTCCAACGTAGGGTAACCACTTAGAACGTTTCAGGTTTTCCCCCTAACTTGCCTACCCCCTAACACCACAGAATCATCGTGCGTGGTCAGATCAGATGTGACTGGGCAGATGGGGAAAGGTCTTCACACAACCTTGTGAACTGGACATTGGAAGCATGTCGACCGATGGGGACAGAGAAGTAAAGGGAGTTCCTGGCAAAGGGAAGAGCATGGGCAAAGGCTGGGCCACACTGAACAAGAAAAGCACAAATGCACACCATATTTGGCAGAAATAGAAGTATGGAAACTCTCCCACAAGGTCTGCAGACACATGAGCTCTTGCTGCCTTGCTGGAAACACAGGTACAAGCAGAAAAAACAGAGACAGTGATAAAAGGATCATCTATAAACAGACTGTGTACCAGGCACCGTTCTAAGCACTGACCACGTGGGTCCTGACAACAGAACTGAGTTGTCATTGTCCACATTTTTCCTAGAGGGAAACAGAGCCTCAGAGAGGGGACGTTCTTTGGCCCCAGATTAGTGACAGAGCCAGATCTGAAACCATGCAATCCAGATCCTGACGAATAAGCCCATGCAGGCCGCACTCGAGCCTTCATGCAGGCTGGGCGTGTGCTTGGTAAGTCAGATCCTGGCCTTCCTGCTTCAGTAGGTGTCCAGGGAATAACCCCAGTGCCCGTGTACTCAGGTCTCCTTTGCGCCACTCTCCGCTCGTTGCTTCATTCAGTCCGCCAGCAGCCCTTGAACTAAGTCCTGGTGTTTGTTATCAAAACCAGATGAGGAACCAAGGCTCATTGTGATTAACTCACATAGTTACTAAGTGGTAGAGTGGGGATCTGAACTCAGATCCCTCTAATCCCAAATCCTGTGCCCCTAACTTCTGTATTCTAAGGCCTCTCTAAATCTCACCCCCTGCCTGGGAATTCCAGACTGTGAGTAATTCAAACATGTCTGAAAAAGTCAAAATCACTATAATTTCCTAAAGACTTTAATAGAGGCAGAACATCTCCCTTCAAAACAAAAAAATTATCAGCAAAACTGCCAAGGGGGCTCTGAGTCACTGTCTTGGGCTTCTCCCTGTTTTGGAGGGGGAGGTGTGTGGAAGAGCTCCAGGGCACAGGCCAGCCTTGAAAGAATAAGGGTGGGGTCCTGGCTTTGTCCCTCATGTGCTGTTGAATCCTGGGGTAGTGTCTTGACATTTCTGGATCCAGTAAATTAGCCAGGCGTGGTGGTGGGCGCCTGTAATCCCAGCTACTCCGGAGGCTGAGGCAGGAGAATCACGTGAACCTGGGAGACAGAGGTTGCAGTGAGCTGAGATCGTGCCACTGCACTCCAGCCCAGACAACAGTGCAAGATTCCGTCTCAAAAAAAAAAAAGATTTGTTGGTTTCCTTGGGTGACCTCTGACACTGATTCTGGAATCACTGGTGTCAGATTACCCCAAAACCCCAGCGATCCCCCACACAGAAGGAACAAAGGTACTATACTTATAGGATTGACACACAGTTCAGTAAATGCTAGGGCGTAGGTTACTATAGATTTGCACGCAAGTCTTCCCTCTCCATTGCAACCCTTGCCACTTCTCAGGGACCAGCGGAGCTGCTAGAATTTCCTTGTCTGGTGGTTCACAGCTTTGACCAAGTTTTGCCAAAGACACCTGCAGCAAAGGCCTCTTTCAAGCTAATGCACAATCATCCTTCCATGGGGATAAAGGTGACTTATGGATTCATGACCCTGAGTCATAAATCTACTAGCAAGCAATCTGCTGCAGTTGGAAACAGCAGCTTTCTGGCCCTTGGCAAGCCTGCATGTACTTGTGAGTCATCTGAGCACAGGTGCATTTCAATTGATAGAACTGGATATGGGTCCTGAAAGGTTAGATGTAAAGAGAACCTCATTTCAAATGCCCTGGGGGAAGCCCTTGGCTTCCTAGAAGGGGTAATAGCACTGCCTGGCTTTTGAGTGCAGTTATATACTGACGTACTGGGAGTATGAGGTATGGTGAGGAAGGTGTGCACAGTGGCAAGATTGACACACACGCATAATAGCGTGTGTGTGTGTGTGTCCAGAATGGCCCAGGTTGTGTTCCTTTAGAGCGGTGTCCCAGAGCTGTGCAACACGGTAGCCATGCATATGTTTATAGCATGTCTACAGGAAAACAGACCAGGCCATGCACTCCAGGCCAGGGCAGGCTGTCCCCTCATGATGCAAAGCAGAGAATCCCATCTCTGGCCAAGCCCAACAGACCTGTAATTTCCTGGCTGGTTGGTGATGTCTTTCCACAGAGTCTTACCAGGCTTCCCAGATGTGACTTCAGATGAGCACTGGTGTCAAGAGCGTGAGCCGGCAGAGAGAAGTATTCCAGATCTTCCGTCCAGGTTCTTCGATCAGGCTCAAAGCAGTGGGCTGGGTACAGAATGGGCCTCCTGGGTCAGCCCTGAGCATACATGGCTCCACCTGCACCCACAGAGTTCTAGGGGGAGTGGAGGCGAGGGTACCACTCTCTGCTGCCCAGAGGACTGAGCCCAGGAAGAAACAGGCTGCTGAGCTGATACTCCCCAGAGAGGGAGAGAAAGTGGCCAAGGCAGCCCCTCTCTTGTGGGCCTTTCCCTATTCTGGGAAGCACTGTGAGATACCTTTGAATGTCCCCCAGCTGTGAGTCTCCCGTCTGCCTCATCTGAGAGTAATTGTTACTTTCCTGCAATCTGTAGCATCAACCCCACTGAAATACCCCAGAGACCAGAACTGTGTGATCCTGGACTCCATGAGGCCAGTGAGTGAGGGGTGGGGGGGTGGGGGGGTGGGGGGGTGGGGGAGGGGTGGAAGGCAGGTGCCCTGCTTCTTGGCTTAATGCAAAGTCAACAGGCTTGAGCACTGCCTCATCCAACCAAGCACGAAGCTATTCCAGCCGGAGCGCTTGGATCCTTCCTGCAGGTGCAGGTCATTCGCGTTCCAAGCAGCTCTGGGCCCTGGCCTCCACAATGCATACCTGGGCAGTCAGAGAGAGTGCCTGATGGATATCTGCCCTGCCTTGTCTGTCTTCCCATCAGGGTCCAGCCCAGGTACCGGAACAACGACAGAGTTTCTTCCATATCGAACTCTGGTGTGTTAGAGGGGCAACAGAATGAAAAGACATGAAAAGGCTGGGCACGGTGGCTCACGCCTGTAATCTCAGCATTTTGGGAGGCCGAGGCGGGCAGATCACGAGGTCAGGAGATCGAGACCATCCTGGCTAACACGATAAAACCCCGTCTCCCCTAAAAATACAGAAAATTAGCCGAGCGTGGTGGCAGACGCCTGTAGTCCCAGCTAGTCGGGAGGCTGAGGCAGGAGAATGGCGTGAACCCGGGAGGCGGAGCTTGCGGTAAGCTGAGGTCATGCCACTGCGCTCCAGCCTGGGCGAAGAGTGAGACTCTATCTCAAAAAAAAAAAAAAAAAAAAGACATGAAATGGGGCAGCTGCCTTTGTGCTCCCCAGTGAGAGGCCCTAGTGCCAACGGGCAGCCTGCAGAGTAGGGAGGAGCTGCCCTGGGCCCCACAGCTGCCATGTCCAGGGCAGAGTACACAGTGATGGGGCTGCCAGGGCCACTGCTGGGCTCCTGCCCAGACTGCAAAGGCCTGGGGAAACCCAAGGAAATGTCTTCAATTTAACCAAGAGCTCTGAGTTTCCCACGTACATGCTGCAGAACCCAGGAGTCACCCCATTTGGGAGCATCAGTTCCTCCACATGTCCAGTTTCCTTTTCTAGCATTTCCCAAGGGGAACTCCACAAAATGCCAATAGATGTGCCATGTTAAAAAGGTGGTGTGGTCAAATACATTTGGAAAATTTGAGATTAAATAAAACGGTTGTTTTCTGAGCAGAATATCTCAGTGCCTTTATTTAACATGCAAATATACATCTCAAAAATCCAAGAGGAGGCTGGGCACAATAACACACACCCATAATCCCAGCAGTTTGGGAGGCTGAGGCAGGAGGCTCATCTGACGCCAGGAGTTCGAGACCAGCCTGGGCACTACAGGGAGACCCCATCTCTACAAAAAAATTTTAAAATTAGCCGGGTGTGGTGGCAGGTGCCTATAGTCCCTGCTACTCAGGAGGCTGAGGTGGGCTGATTGCTTGAGCCCAGGAGATTGAGCCTGCAGTGAGCTATGATTGCATCACTGCACCCCAGCGTAGGCAGCAGAGTGAGACTCTGTCTCAGTAAACAAATAAATAAATAAATCCAAGAGGAAGACAGAGTGGACTATTTGCCAGATGTAATCTAACTTTTTCTCACAGACTATCACAAGACTGGGGTTTATTGGAATCCTTGGGTGGCCTTCCTCTATACCTAATGCTGCCATCCCCTCCCACTGCCCAGTGATCCTAGTGAGCTAGGAGAGGCGAGCTGAGGCACAGCACTGTAGGACTGCACTGCCCAGTTTAGCAGCCACCAGCCACACGTGGCTATTTACATTTAAATTCATTGCAACTAAATCAAATGTAAAGTGCAGTTCCTCGGTCACACCAGCCCCACTGTAAACGCTCAGTGGCAACATGTGGCTAGTGGCTACTGTACTGGACAACACAGAGAACATTTCCGTCACTGCAGAAAGTTCTGGAAGAATGGTGCTCGTCTAGCTTCTAGAGAGGCTGGGAGACAAGCCCAGAGCCATAGAAAAATTCTAGGAAAGAGCCAAACCAGCTTCACCCTCCCACTCTTGGCTTCAGAATCTGAGAACCAAGCTCCCTTGAGACCGATCAGCCACGGGTGCCAGCCACCGAGTCAGACTCTACGCCGTGTGTCAGAGGAGTTTCACTGAAACTGCAAGGAAGCGTGTGTTTCCTTTCCCCAGGGCCCGGGATTGTGCGGGGCAGCCCCTGACTCCCCCGCCTCGGTTCCCTCCTAGGGGCTTCCTCCTCAGCCCTCCCCAGGCCCCACTGACACTGCCGAGGGCAGTGAGTCCTGGAAGAGGGAAGTGAGGGGTTGCGCTCCTCTCTCCAGTGCTGCTTTGTGGAGTCCCAGTCCCAGAGTGCCCTCACCCTCCATGCCAGGTGACAAGGCATCTAAGAGATTGCCTCTGCCCCCAGCCAGGGACCAGGCCCACAGCTTGACTGAGCAGCCCCGGCTGCAGGATTTGGGGCAGCTTCTAGGAGCTGTCTCTGCCAGGGCTCTCGGCATTATCCAATCCCAGTCTTGGGGAAGGGGGCTGTGGGCCATACGATCTCTCCTTTATCTAGCCAACTAAGGGTGATCTGCTCCCACACCCCTGCCTTCCTCCTTTCTATGCTTATCTATATTTTCTTTTCTTTTCTCTTCTTCTTCTTTATTTTTATTTTGAGACAGGGTCTCACTCTGTCACCCAGGCTGGAGTGCAGTGGCATGATCAACCTTCACCTCCTGGGCTCAAGTGATCCTCCCACCTCAGCCTCCCAAGTAGCTGGGATTACAGGTGTGTGCCACCACACCTGGCTAATTTTTGTATTTTATGTAGAGAGAGGATTTTTCATATTGCCCAGGCTGGTTTTGACCTCCTGAGTTCAATCTGCCTGCCTCCACATCCTAAAGTGCTGGAATTACAGGCATACGCCACCGTACCAGCCCCATCTTTAGACAGACAGTTATGGGCTCTCCAGCAGGCAAACTAAGGCCTAGCTAAGGGGCTTGCAGCCCCCTCTGGGGAAGCTGTGGATTTCCTGGGACTTAGCCCATTGCTAGAGACTAGTGGTCCCGGCGCACATCCCTACCAGCGTCTCCAGTGTTGCCTCTCTCAAAGTACACGCCTGTCTCATAAAAAGATATCAGCATTAGTGCTGTCAGGACCCTTCACATCACTGCAATTAATGAACCCCACAGTCTCAAACATCCTGTTTGCAATATTTTGATAATGGCATCCTGTTTTCTTTTGGAAGGAAACCCAGGTTGGATTGATTAACAAATACAATCATTATTTAACCTCAGAACTTGGTTTTGAAATTAATTTACAATAAAAGAAAAAGTCCTCACTAAATAATCTGTCTAATTACATGTTAAGGACTCAGAATGGAAAACATTCAGGAACACAAAAGACCCAACCAAGCTCATTAGCTCTTTTTGCCTCTAACTTATCTCTATGGCAACTCACAGAGGGTCCAGGGAAAAAACGGTTTTTAAAATTAGATCATCAAGAACTTCATCCAGAACAGCCACAACACAAAACTCTTTCAAAAAGCCTTTGGTGGTTGAAATGGTGAGAGTATGTTTCCTGATCACAGATGAGCACAGGCATAGGGGAGCCTCTTCCCGGAATCCCTCGGCCACCTCAGTTCACCCTGTAGAGGTCATTTCAATGGCTGGAAGGTGCTTGGTCCTGCATCCCACACCCACGGCGGAGGGGCCGCTGGTGAAGGTGGTGGAAATGCTCCTCTGGACGTGGTGGGGAGAATAGGAGAGTGTGTGTTTTCTCAAAATGAGGCCCACAGACAGAAGGAGCCAGACGTCTAATTTTGCCTGCAACTGCAGCTCAAGGTTCTGAAGCTTTTTCCACTGGGACTCTCACAGGACAAGTCTTGCCAACACAAGGATTCCTTTCTTTTTCTTTTTCTTTCTTTCTTTTTTTTTTTTTTTGAGATGGAGTTTCGCTCTAGTTGCCTAGCTGGAGTGCAATGGCAAGATCTCGGCTCACTGCAACCTCTGCCTCCCAGGTTCAAGCGATTCTCCAGCCTCAACTTCCCGAGTAGCTGAGATTACAGGCGCCTGCCAGCACGCCTGGCTAATTTTTGTATTTTTAATAGAGAACGGGGTTTGACCATTTTGCCTAGGCTGGTCTCAAACTCCTGACCGCAGGTGATCCACTGGCCTCGGCCTCTCAAAGTGCTGGGATTACAGGTGTGAGCCACCACGCCCTGCTTCTTCTTCTTCTAATTATTATTATTATTATTTTGAGACAGAGTCTTGCTCTGTCACCCAGGCTGCAGTGCAGTGGCACGATCTCAGCTCATTGCAACCTCCATTCCCTCTCAGGTTCAAGCAATTCTCCTGCCTCAGCCTCCCAAATAGCTGGGATTACAGGTGCCCACCACCATGCTGGGATTACAGGCACCCAACACCATTACTGGCTAATTTTTGTATTTTTGGTAGAGACAGGGTTTCACCATATTGGCCAGGCTGGTCTCAAACTCCTGACTTCGGGTGATCCGCCTGCCTCAGCCTCCCAAAGTGTTGGGATTACAGGCGTGAGCCACCACGCCTGGCCAAGGATTCCTTTCTTTCCGAACCAGTCCTCTGCTAACCTCTGACAATGCTCTCCTCTCAAACTCCTGGACAGGTGGTGGTGTCCTGGTGGCCCTGACCACCAGCTCCATCTTTATAACATGAAGACCCTTGGCCCCAGGCCTCTGAGGCCTTCTGCATGAGCTGGGCCTGATCTTTTCCTTGGGGCTGTCTGCAGCCTGCACAAGTGAGGGGACTAAAGCCACGCCCAGCTCCTACTCTTACCCTGAGGGGCCCTCCCAGAGGGCCGAGTCACTTGGGGAGGGAGCAAAGTGCAAAAGGTCCAAGTTCTAGTCCACAATGGGTAGGAAAACAAACCAGCTCAGCTGCACCAGATCCAAAGTCATGTTTGAAGGCCTGTAATTTTGAAGGCCCAACCTGTTCAGGAGCAGAGGGCAAGCCAGGCTGGACTCCAGGCTCTGATCCTGAAGGAGCAATGAGAAGGCAGACCAGGCACCGCTGGGGCTACACAAATACTGGGTAAAATTCTGACACAGAGGAGAAACAGAGACTCATAGAGAGACACTGTAGGAGAGAAGGAAGGTGGGCAGAGAGGTGGACAGGCAGGAAAGGCAGAACTCATTGAAACTTACCAGCTCACAGCCTGTGTGCTTCAGGTCGAGCACAGCCACTTAGAAGTAGGGCTTTGGGTGGACTGTGATTTGGGCCGTCAAAATAAGCCAGCATCTGGTTGGGTCTGGCTTGGGGAGGGTGGCTCCGGCTTACCCTCTGTCACTGCAGAACTGCCCTTCAATGGGACCAGCCTTTTTCATTCCCAGAAAACCCCTCTGCTTCTCAGGGCCCTAAAGGTGCCATCTGGGGATGCTAGAGGAGGCTGGAGCCCATGGGGTCCCTCTCACACCCTTCCTTTCCACTTCCTCCTCTGGCTCATGCTCCTTATCTGACCAGCCTGGCACAGTCTGGCACAGCTGCAGAGGGTCAGAGCATCACGTATGGGGAGTCATAATGAACATGCTGCACGGCCTCCTGGAGGCAGCCTTTCTCACCTTTCTCAACCACCTTCTTTTTTTAACTTTTACTTTTTGAGACAGGATCTTGCTCTGTCACCCAGGCTAGAGGGCAGTGGTGCAATCACAACACGCAGCAGCCTTGACCTCTTTGTCTTAAGCAATCCTCCCAGCTCAGCCTCCCAAGTAGCTGGACTATAGGCGCATGCCATCATCCCCAGCTAATTTTGTTTTTATTTTTTGTAGAGACAGGGTCTCCCTAAGTTGCCCAGGCTGGTCTCAAACTCCTGGGCTCAAGTGATCCTCCAGTCTCGGCCGCCCAAAGTGCTGGGATTATGGGTGTGAGCCATCACGCCTGGCCCCAACTACCTTCTTTATCTCCCCAGAATCTATTGTCCAGGCCCAGGGTTGAGACAGAGTGGGAAGGGGTCCATCCCACATTCCCCAGGCCTCGCTGGTACAGCCTGGCCCCTTGGCTGATATGGGGTCAATCCAAACATGCCCTGTGAGCCCAGCCTTATGTGGCTGGCCCTGTGCATAGGCACAGGCAGAGAAAACAGAAGCAGCAGGATGCTTTTTATTTGTTAATCTAGCTTTGATGCCCCACCTCCTTCTCACAAGGAGTGGAGGCCCCTCAGGGAGTACTAAGTGCCAGGAGTATAGACCCTAGCAGTGGCCTGGGCTGGTCTCCAGGAGGACGAGGCAGTCAGAGCTCTCCCTGAAAGCAAGCTGGGGTTAAATATTTTTAGGGCAGAGGAGGCATAAACCAGCCAGAACTACCTTCCTTTCTAATCTTACCCAGCCATTAAGCTTTGAGAGTATCCCCCTCATTTACATACATTCACATTTGATTTCCATACAATGTAAAGAATGGAAAATTCCCCCAGTGCTTAGCCCCAAGATTACGGTCTCTAATACTTTATTCCCACAGCTGCGGCACCCTGTCACAGACGGGGTCCTGCCTGCGATCTAGATCTGGGCTCCCTGCAGCCTGGGACCCAGCCTGTGGCCTCCTGCCTAAAGGTAGCAGCTCCTGTGAAGGAGGTGGCAGCAGCAGACACAGGCCTAGCAAAACAAGGTACTTTCACATGTGACTCACACCAAGGACCAGAAGCAGAATTACAGTGTGATAAACCAGAGCCGGCTGAGACTCCGTCGGGGAATCCCCTCCAGCTCCCTCTCTGTTTCACTCCTTTAAAAAGCCCTGGCCATGGCCCAGCACTCTAGAACCCTCCAAGAAAGTGCTGTGCCTCCCATCCAGGATGGGCAGCGGCCATGTCACTTCATCCAGGCCCCTTGACTTTCTCTCTGGGTTCTTGGGCTCAGAAATTACATCTAAGCAGAGAAAGAGGCAGAAGTGGATTCATCCCAGGGGCAGAGCTGGAACTGGACCCGGGAGCAGTTGCTGCCTTGCAGGCCCCAGGGCTCTATGCTCATATTTTTCTTGGCCTGGCTTCCTCCTTCTGATCCACTCTCTCTGAGCTACCCATACACATGCAGCAAACTATTCTGCAAGACCACCAGAGCTGATTTCTCTTGCTTGCAGGGAGTAATCCCAACAGAAACCAGACATTCTCTGTGATGGCAGGATGCCCTGAAGTCCTTGACAAAGGCCACCTTCAGCTCCTGACACATGTCTGGATTTTCTGCCACCCTCAAGGGACCAGCATGGCTTCAAATCCTGCTCCTCTCAGTTTCCAGGGGCCTGACCTTGGGCACTTCCTTTCTCCGAGCCCCTAATTCTCTCACCTAGAAGATGATGCTGTTAATTAAGAAACACAGGACTGGCCAGGCGCGGTGGCTCGCGCCTATAATCCCAGCACTTTGGGAGGCTGAGGCAGGCAGATCACCCAAGGTCAGTAGTTTGAGACCAGCCTGGCCAACATGGTGAAACCCCATGTCTATTAAAAATACAAAAAAATTAGCCGGGCGTGGTGGTGCATGCCTGTGGTCCCAGCTACTCAGGAGGCTGAGGTTGCAGTGAGCCGAGATCCACCACCGCACTCCAGCCCGGGTGACCGAGCGAGACTCTGTCTCAAAAAAAAAAAAAAGTCCTGGCCTGTGAGCTGTTGTGAGCTTCACCAGTGTCGGCACAGGAGGTAATCCGTAAATGTGAGTTAACGTTGTTCCTGTCACCATTGTTATTGCTATTATCCCACCAGCCTGAGTAGCTGAGTCAGGGTAGGGTCGGGACTCCTGACCGCTGGGTCACTCTCAGGGACACCTTGTGCCATCCCTCACTGGGGTCCTCGTCAGCTGTGTGTCACAGCTGTCACCAACACTGACGTGGGGCTCCAGCAGGAGTTTCAGAACTGCTGAGCAGCTGCCAGGGCTCAGATGCAGCCTAGCCCTCCCATTAGGCCCCATGTTAGCGACTTCATTCCAAGAGACACCCTTCTAGGAGTCATGGGAACCAACATGCTGGCCACTAGGCCAGTTTTGGAGTCCAGGCGAGAACGCTGTCGCAGCTCCCTGGTGACTGGAACGAGACCGCTTGCCCATCCTCCACTATTCAGTGGCAGCAGCTGTGACGGGAGGCACAGGGGAGCGGTTTCCTTTTGAGGGTCCCGGGGTCCAAACATCACCCTGGTTACTTCCCACTCCTGCAGTTGAGAGGCACGGCCCCTTCCAAATCCAGCCACCAGGGGGGGTCTGTGAGCAGCCCCCGCCCCTCGGGGGACTCCGGGCCTCGCCTGGGCTGAGAGGGGAGGAGGCTGAGGAACGCGCCACACTGGTGGTGTGAATGGAGCAGATTCCCCAGCCCACCCCCCACCCCCCACCCCAAAGCTTTTATTTCCACCTGCATTTTAAAAATATTATTAGGCCTGGCGCGGTGGCTCAAGCCTGTAATCCCAGCACTTTGGGAGGCCGAGGCGGGCGGATCACCTGAGGTCGGGAGTTCGAGACCAGCCTGATCAATATGGAGAAACCCCGTCTCTACTAAAAATACAAAATTAGCCAGGCATGGTGGCGCACACCTGTAATCCCAGCTACTCAGGAGGCTGAGGCAGGAGAATCGCTTAAACCCGGGAGGCGGAGGTTGTGGTGAGCCGAGATCACGCTGTTGCACTCTAGCTTGGGCAACAAAAGTGAAACTCTGTCTCAAAAAAAAAAAATAAAATAAAAACATTAAATAATTTTTTTTAATTACAAAAGCAACTCATGGTCAATTCATGACATGGGTGCTCTGGGTTTTCTGGTTTGTTTTACTTAGCTGCATGCTTCAGGATTTCCTGAGTTTGGGCTATGGGGCAGAGGAGGGTCCCTGCCTCTGGGCCTCAGTTTCCCCTTGGTGCATGTCGGGAGGTCCTAGTGTTCTCTTGAGTCTCCCTGAGTTCTCAGGGAGTTGTTAGAGTCTCTTTCTTTGGTGTTCAAGCCTGGTCCCAGAGAAAGCGGGACAGGGAGGACCAAACCTCGGCCTCTGCTCCCAAGGCCTCTGCCCCTCCCACAGGAGCCCTCACTGTCCTCCCTCCCCTCTGAGGGCCGGCTCAGCTCAGAGTCTCTGCTATTTGGGGCACATCATGACCCCACGCCCTGTCCAGACGGTGTCATTCTTTTATTTATTTATTTATTTATTTATTTATTTATTTATTTATTTGAGACAGGGTCTGGCTCTGTCACCCAGGCTGGAGTGCAGTGGTGCAATCTCAGCTAACTGTAGCCTCCACCTCCCAGGCTCAAGCCATCCTCCCACCTCAGCCTCCTGAGTAGCTGGGACTACAGGCATGTACCATCACGCCTGGCTAACCTTTGTATTTTTTGTAGAGATGGGGTTTTGTCATGTTGCCCAGGCTGGTCTCAAACTTCTGGGCTCAAAGTGATCTTCCCACCTCGGCCTCCCAAAGTGCTGGTATTACAAGCATGAGCCACTGTGCCAAGCTGGTGTCATTCTTTAACTTCACACCAACTGACACTGTTGTTTCTCTGGGTGCTCTGGCACCTCCCATGGCAGAGATCGACTCCCCTCTGCAAGGGCCTCATAGTTTAGCTCTCCGCCAGCCTTCAAGCTGGTGCCCTGAGTACTTCGAGACTTTCTGTGGGCGCATAGGAAAGGCCCAGACAGCATTTCTCACGCTTGGAAATGCAGACACACTGTGAGCCTGTCTCAGGTATGAGTCCCAGCAGCCAAAGGGTTGTTTTTAAGTGCTTCCCCCTTGCAGATTTAAATCTCATCCTCAAACATAAAACGAAATGTTTACCAGCACTGCCACACAAGCGTGAGTAGCTTAGGCACAGGCCAGAACACCACACTGATAGCTCAGCTCAGCTGAGCTATCTTGTAGCAGAAGGAGCGGGGCCAAAAAGCCTTGGGACTTCTGTGCCTCCCCAATTTGAGGCCCTAAGAGCAGGGCTCAGCAAGGGGCACTAGGAGCGCTGCTCGGCTCCTAGGTGGGAGTAGAAAAGGCAGGCTCATCTCTGAGGACCTGGGGCTTCCTCAGCTCCTCAGTTCCCACCTTCTCAGAACCAGATGCCAGGCACCAGCCCCAGGGGCAGATTGGAGGGACCCACCCAGCCCACCCTGAGCCCTGGCCTGGGTCCCGAAATCCACCATGATGGGCAAGTTCTGTCACTAGGGCCCAGTCTGCTGCAACTGAGGAAACCCCCGCCCCAACCAAGGGGCTGTGAATTTCAAAAGGGGAGTTTTTGGCCACAGAACCAGTCCCACAATGAATCAGGAATGAGCAGAGAGGCCCCATGAAAGCCCTTCCCCTCATCCCTCATCTGTCTCTGCCATGTACCCATTTTCCCAGGCCACTACAAGCCCCAAGAAGGGAGGTGACTTGCTCACAGTCAGCGGGTGCAGGGGTGCTGGTGGCTGCCCACAGTGGGTGGGCGTCCCTGAGCGGGTGAGAATCCCAGAGGGAGGGAGAATGGCTGGATCACCGCACAAAGGGTCCTGTACGTGCAGGGCGAGAGGCACCAAAGCTTCGCATAGAACAGGAACAAGAATCTCCAGTTTATAAGGGTGCCCTCTCCCCGAGATGCTGCCCTCTGAGCTAGGTCCACCCTGGGGGCCCCTCAGGCCTGCTGGGGGTAGGGAGAAGGAGGCAAGGGATGCAGGGTGGGGTTGCTTTTAACCTCCCTCCCCCACCTACCTCCTGCTTCAGCTTTTTCCAAAACCATGGGCCAGGAGGAGAAAAGGAGAGAAATTCTAAAATTCTAAAAACAAAAGACCAATTTGACCACGATGGGGAAACCCTTTAAGATGTCGGTAATAACAGAGCAGTGAACAAAGACTAAAAACAGCAAAGCTGACAAGGAAAACCACAGGGGCCCACCAGTGACCCCAAAGCGAGGGGATATACTTTCACCACTCACAACGGATGCACTCAGAGGAGCTGCCCTGCCACGCCCAATCCCAGACAGCCCTGAAGGCTGTAGGCATGGGGGCAGGGGTCCCAAGCGGTTCCTTGATACTGTCTCCCGTAAACAGCATGCTATTCCCTGCAAGTGAGGCAGCACTCTGATGCCCCTGCCTTGGGACAGTGACTTGGACCCATCTAGCCTACCTCCTGAGAGCTCCTGAGAGCGTGGCCCTGTCTAGCCCTGGCACCCAGCAGAGGCTGGGAAAGAACTCCGTGAATGGATGACCATCAGCAACCCTGAGATGCCCCACCTCCACCAGAAGCTCTGCAGCCCCCGGCTCTTTCCCCCTGCTGGCTGATAACACCATCCCCATTGATCTCCCAGGAGCTCCTCTGTGTTAAAGGAGACCGGGGAGGCCTCCAATAACTTGGGGTTCCTGCTGCCCCCCACTATCCTCACAAAAGGAACAGGGTGAGCTCTCTGTAGGCTGCAGAACTAGAGTCAGTTTGGAGCCCCAAAACTTTGGAGCCCAAAAGTTTGAGTTGTATGACCTGGGCGAGTCACTTCCGCTCTCTGAGCCGCAGTTTCCACGTCTGTAAAATGGGGTTAAAAGACCTACCTCTCTGGGCTGCTGTGAGGATGAGATGAGATAACACACAGGAAGGTGTTCTCACTGCATGAGTGTTCCCAGTCATTCTTATGGCCAAGAGGTATTTACTGGACATCTGCTCTCTGCCAGGCCCTGTCTCTGCCCAGGGGACCCAGTCATGAGCAAGACTGAGGAGTCCTGTTGGGAGAAAACAGAAAATGAGAGTGAGCAAAACACCCTAGGCTGCAGCCACCACCCACACCCAGGGACCTGCATGGGGAGCTGGGTCTCCCAGCTCCTGTGCCTTGCTCCTGGAGGCCATCTGGGGTGGCCCTGCTCCCTTGGCAGTGCCCCTGCCCAGGCAAACACAGCCAACCCCTGATCTGACTTTGGGAGCTGCCCACACCAGAAACCCCCTCTTTCTAGGACCCCAAGATGGAGCTTACTCAGCTGGAGGGAACAGGGCTGCAGTTTGCCATCGAAGTCACCCAGCAAATTAGTCAGAGGAATCTCTCCGGCCTGAGGGGGAAGGGGCCCTTCTTGGCCCACCCCTCCTCCCTCTACCAGCTGATGTGTTGTTGGTCAAAAGTGATCCAGTAGACGCTTCACCTCCGTAGAGAGGCTGCCAGCCCTGGAATAGGCAGGGCTGAGTGGTGAAGAGCCCCGGACCTGGAGACAGACCATCCTGAGTTTCAACCTTTGCTCTGCCTTTTACTAGCTGTGTGACCTCAGGCAAGGAACTTGACCTTCTTGGGTCCACTTTCCCTAATAATAGTCATTCCAAGCTCATGTGGCTGTGGTGAAGACCAAACAAGGTAATTGATGTGAAGCCCCTTGCATAATACTAGGCATGGGTGAGCTGGGCAGTTAATTTGTATACATTTAACAAACACAGGACCACAACCTCTTCCAAGTACATTAAAAACAATAACCAGTTTAATCCTTACAAGAATCCAGTGAGACAGGCAGTGTTGTCATCCTATCTTTTTTTTTGAAACGGAGTCTCATCCTGTCGCCCAGGCTGGAGTACAGTGGCGCGATCTTGGCTCACTGCAACTTCCCCCTCCTGGGTTCAAGCGATTCTCCTGCCTCAGTCTCCCGAGTATCTGGGGATTACAGGCGCGCGCCTCCACGCCCAGCTAATTTTTGTATTTTTAGTAGAGATGGAGTTTCACCATGTTGGCCAGGCTGGTCTCAAACTCCCGACCTCGTGATCCACCCGCCTCGGCCTCCCAAAGTGCTGGGATTACAGGCGTGAGCCACTGCACCTGGCCCGTCATCCTATCTTACAGATGATACCGAAGAGGGTAAATGACAAAGAGGGTAAGTGACTTACGAACCCAAAAAGGGTAAGTGACCTGCCAAAGCCACAGAGCTACCAAGTGGCGGGAGCAAAATGGAAACCCAGGCTCTCTTCTCTCCTATTTCTTCCCATTTTTCTCCTTCCAGTTCCTGGTTTTAGAAAAAGTTGAAGCCCATGAGGGGTGGCTGGCTTAAGAATAATCTCTCCCTCTGGTCCCTGTCCTCCCTGGCCCCAGAAGGCCTAAGGCTACCAGCCACTCCATTAGGCTGCCTCTCCAAAAAGAAGGTGATGTTGTTGGTATGAGGCCCCCTCGAGATCAGACTCTTACAGACACCACCCCTGCTCCAGCCTCCAGCCCCACTTTGGAGCCAGAGGTGTCCAAACCTTTGCCCTCACACTCACCTCAGAGCCTGCAGCTGGTCAGATGCCTGCAGTAGGCTCAACCAGGCCAAGCAATGGGCAGAGCCACACAGGAAGTAGAAGGGACTGCTCACAGCCTCAGAGGGGCCAGGAGGGCCGACAGCCCCTCCGTGGCTTCCCTCCCTAGAGAGCCCCCAGCCTCTGCTCATACACCTCTGGTGACAGGGAGCTCACTGCCTCTGCTGCAGCCCGGGCGGGCCATGGCTGGCCAGCTCTGACTGCTAGACGTGCTTCCTCAAGCCGAGATGAAATCTCTCTGTGTAATTTCCTCCCATTAGTCCCGTCTCTGCCCCCAGGCCCCTACATGGCCAGCCGGCTCCTCCAACCTGCAGACATCTGGAGATGGTCATCTCTCGGCAAGAGGAGTCACCACTCAGGCTGAACGTCCTGGCAGCCTCAGCCTGGCCTCAGAAAGCAGGATTCCTGGTGCCCTCCCCACCCTGGTCCCCACTATCCACCCATGACCCCTGCAAAATTGCAGGATTGCAAAGGCAGCTGCTTGCTCAGGCAACAGATGCTAAGCACCGTGACAGGCCTGGTCCTGAGCTCAGCCCTGCTGCCTGGGAACAATAATAATAAGTGACAACAGTCACCACTCAGCAAGTATCTATCTACTCTGCCCTAGACATTGGGCTAAGTACTCTACAAGCAGGAACTCATCCCATCTTCCCAGCTCTTTGAGACAAGTATTACTCTTACCCCCACTTAACAGATGCGAAAAAGAAGGCTCCAGGAAGGAGGTGGCTTGCCCAAGGTCCCGCTCACACTGAGTAAGTGGAGAAGCTGATTTCACACCCAGGCTGTGAGTTTCAAGCTCAGCTCTTGACCAACAGAAAACAAAGACACAGCAGCAGAGGGACAGGAGACTCACTCACAGGAAACAGAGGCCAACAGCTCAGGATATGATGGTGGCTTCAATTCTAAAGGCAATGGGACTCCTGAAAGGAGAAAGGATCTCTGCAGACCTGGGGAGGTGGGGAGGCTTCTTGGATTAGGGAGAGACCAGGAATGGGCCTTAAAAAGAAAAAGACGCCTCAGACTGCAGAATACCCAGCTAACAAACAAACTGGAAACCCATCCGTCCCCACTCCCAACGCCCACCCTGGGAGCCTGAGGAAACACACTGGACCATTATGCAACAGCCCCATCCCCTGGGCAGAAAGCATTTATTAAGTGCCACAGTATGCTTGGCCCATGTTAGTATTCAGCAGGGCCACAGATGAAGGTGCCATGATCCCAAGAAGTGAGAATCCATTTGGGCAGGCAGGAGGCCTGGTTAGAGCTGTGGTGAGCAGTGACTACAGGATCTGGTATGGGTCCTCTTCAAATTTACCCTGCCCACCACATCCTGTTGCTCCTTCCCCTACTACCCCTGTTGTCCTGGGCTGGAGAGGGGTGAATATGGAATAAGACGGTGAGCTTTCCTTGGGGCACTGAGCCAGGAAAGTCTTGAAGCCCCATGCAAGGCAGTGGGTCATATACTGGGAGGTAGTCTATTCTAGGAGAGGGGACAGACAGGGAGAGCCAGTGTCCTGGGGAGGGAATACTTAGAGGAATTGTCCCAGGTGGCAGGGGTTGGAGGACTGTAGGAACTGAGACATGAAAAGGTGCCATTCTAGGCAAGGCTCAATGGATGGCCAAACTCTCCCCCAGGACCTAGTTCACCTAGGTCCTAGGGACCCTATGGGGTCAAAGTCTACCATCACCCAGAGGGTGGCTTACTGCCCCACCTGGAAAAGGCCACATCCTCTTTAATCCCTCTTCTCTCCTAGGCTGACCTAGGACCTCCTTCCTCCAGGAAGCCCTCCCTAACTGCCATGTTGTGTGCCATGACATGCATAAAACAGCCAGGAGGGTTTCTGAACCCCTGGCTCCCAGAGCCTCTTTTGCGCCTAATGTCTTCCACAAGATGGTGAGTTGCCTGACGGCAGGTACGGGGCCTGCTAACTACTCCCTGGATTCTAAGTGATCACCGCTATGGATGATCCATCCTTCCGTTCAGCCATCCATCCAAAAACTTCTGAGCACTGCAGGTTGCCAGTTCTGTGCCAGGCCCTAGGGATAAGCAACAAAGCCCTGTATAGCCCTGTCTCAAAAAGCGATATTGAATAGTTCTTTCTCAATAAGACATTCCTCTCTCAGTGTGTCTGAGGCTGTCTCACCAGGCCGCATAGGATTTAGTGCAGGCGCATTCCTCTGTGAAGCTGCAGGTGACTCCCACATGAACACCGGGCCTTGGTGTGCTCCACCTTCTGCTGCATTTGTGATGCCTCTTGTCTCTCACCTCTGGTCTCAAGGCCATAAGCTCTTCATGGCATCCTTAGAACTTAGAGGCACCTGGCCGGGCACGGTGGCTCACGCCTGTAATCCCATCACTTTGGGAGGCTGAGGCGGTTGAATCAGCTGAGGTCAGGAGTTTGAGACCAGCATGGCCAACATGGTGAAACCCCATCTCTACTAAAAATACAAAAATTAGCTGAGCGTGGTGGCGGGCGCCTGTAATCCCAGCTACTGGGTAGGCTGAGGCAGGACAATTGCTTGAACCTGGGAGGCAGAGGTAGCAGTGAGCCGAGATCGTGCCACTGCCCTCCAGCCTAGGCAATAAGAGCGAGGCTCCATCTCAAAAAAAAAAAAAAAAAAAAAAAGAACTTAGAGGCACCTGCAGCTTCCGGGTGAATTTGGGTCCAAAGAAGGCAGAGGACTGACTTGACTTCACTCAGCAAGCCAGTGTTGGGTCAGGGACTAGGACATAGGCTGGCACTCCCAACCCCTTGGACAACTGGTACACCTGGCAGCCTAGGACCTGGCACACAGTGGCCACTCCACGTTTGCCTTTGCTGTCACCACCTTGGTGTCTCTGACTCTAGACCCCTTCCTGGGGAAATTCAAGCCTAATGTTTCCTTCTGGTGAGGGAACCACAATCCCATTCATCAGGAACAATGGCTGGCACAATGTGGGAAAAATAACCCATGGGAAATAGCCCTAACAAGCCCCGTGAAGCTCTGGGGCAGCTCTTCTCATAATTTGCCCATCACCTCTCAAGCCAATTTGGCCAAATTTCCTTAGGATTTTATCAGGAAATATGAACTGCCAATTTCGTTATTGTCTTTATTTTAATAACAATTCTTGGTTATTATAAGAAGTCCGAGGGATGGAGCTGGAGGGGAGAACCCACAGAAGAGTCCTTCCTTCCTTATGAAGAAAGAACTGACCCCAAAGCCCCATTGCTTCATTTTAAGGGCAGCTGTCTGGTACCTGATGCAGAGCAGCAGCATCCCAGCAATTGTGTGTGCTTGCCTTTCTGTAGGTCACAGCCACCTACATGCACACACATGGACACACACGCCTCAACAAACAGCGAAACTACACAGAGTTTCCAGAAAGCAAACTGTGTTTCTAGTAACAAACCACAGTCTACCTCTAGGACCTGTGGCCGGGTTTTGCCCTGAGAGGATGCTCCATGGGAAGCGCTCCTGCCCAGAGCCAGCAGCCCAGCCTCCAGGCGGCTTTGGGCAAGCCCCAACAGGATGCCAGGCGGGCTGGTGAGCAGGAAGAGATGCCGCTCACAACCTCTCCTCGCTGTAATTTACTAAATCCATCTGGGGCTCCTTTGAGCCGTTTGCTGGAAATGCCACATTTCAAGGGTCTCCCTGTTAGAAAAGGTCAGAGAGTTCACGCAGGCCTTTCATGTTAAAGGAGCTTGAAAGAAAAGGAAAGGAAATGTATATTTTCAGCTTTAGCCATGATTAATGGGCTCAGGCCATGAGAACATTCAGATGATTTACATGACGTTACATGAAGAGCCAATTAGCCTAACAACTTCCGAAAAATATCTCGTTCAAGAGCACCCATTAGACACTTGGAATGCACCAGGCTGCTGTTCTAAGCTCTTCACTAGGGTACAGTGATTCATCTCGACTGCACTCCAACAGAGCAGGGCAGGCCCGCTATGGGGAGACTGAGGCTCAGAGAGGGTCAGCAATTTGCCTGAGGTCCCACAGCTGGTAAGTGGCAGGGCAGAGATGGAAACTAAAGACTGCCCAAATCTAAAGCTGGAGCTCTTCTGCTCCAACAACCCTCAAGCCTTGGGAGTCTTGACTTAGTCCTGTTTCCAGCATCTGAGTAGTGCAAGTTCATTTGCATGAAGATGAAGCCTTATTAAATCACCAGCCCTGGCCTGGTCTGGATGAATCCAGAAGACTTTGGGGCCTCCTTGCAGCTGGTCCTTGTCCTGAAACTCCCTGGTCACCTCCACAGGGGCAACCACAGCAGATTGTACTCACTACCCTGTGGAAGAACCCCAGTGTCTATCATCTCTGTATGTGATCTGAGCCAATTCCCAGAACAGGTGGCCTTGGGTGGGCTCAGGAGAGAGATGGTACACACTGAGATCTGTCTGGCTCAAGGGAGAGATTCTAGGCCCTCTCTGCCAGCAAAGGTCTTGGGCCCCCTATATAGACCACCAAGATGATTCCCTAATCCTGTTGATGGCCCCCTTCATGCAACATGAGCCACCCAGAAAGTCAGGGCTCCAGATTAGTGACAGCTCATTTGTCAGCATTTGTCTGCCAAGACCACAAAGCAAATAAGGACTCCCTCTGGAATTTTATAATGGAACACTAGAGTGTGATAGTTAGGATGTGGGCTCAGGAGTCAGACTTCGTGGGTTTCAAATTCTGACACCTTCATTTTCAAGCTGTGAGAACTTAGGTGACTTAACCTCTCTGAGCTTCAGTTTCCTCATTAGTCAAATGGGGATACGAGTCCCTATGTCACAGGGTTGGTGTAATGATTAAATAGAGATAATGTGTGTGAAGCTCTTGACAGGATGCCTGGCACATAGTAATCACTCATTATATGAGGTTGGTCATTGTGTAGATGATGGTGAAGGAATCAGTGCTGACTAGACCAGGGGCTCCTGTGGGGCTGCACCAACTTCTGGGGAACAAATCAGAGCTCTTGTTCCTTTTCAGCTTTCCAAACCCTCCTAAGCCATCCAGGCCCACATGAAATCTACCTCCTTCAGGAAGCTACCCTGACTACTCTAGTCCACGTTGATCTCACCATATCTGAGCTCTTTCTGTCCATTATCTGTGTAGACTACTCTAGCACCTAAATCGGCTCTAATAACTCTTCAGCTTCTCAAAGCAGCCAATGGCTCCTGGAAGGCAGACACCTCTAGCCCTTCCCTCTCCACAGCCCAAGCCAGGGCTAGGTACACAGTAGATGATCCCTTAGCAAGTCTTCAGACTGATTTCAGTGTGGCTGTGGATGCCTGTGACTCAGCCCTTCTCTCCCTCACTCCTCCTCACAGTCCCACTCTCCCTACTCACCCACCCTCTCCTCTGGTTCCAGCCAGCAGGGTGGGGAGTTGGAGCTATGACCCCATGGGACAGTTGTTTCCAGACTATAAAATGTCCAAAGAAACTTGAGGGTGGGGGAGTTAACAGATGGGGAAAAAATGTTCCTTATGTTCTTTCACCAAATAAAGACACGAAAAAAAACACTTGTCCCACCACCATTTTAGTAAAGAAAGGATGTTTCCACACCAATAAAGCAGTAAGGGCATAATCCTTGATTAAAGGCTAATACGAAGCTGGAAAGTTTTAACCTTATTGAGAAAACAAAACAAAACAAAACAAAACAAAAAGAACCTCACTGTTGTTCTGACTTTTCTCCTTTCGCCAGGGACTGGAGAACACTTCAGCCTCCACTGATCTGTGTTGGGGGAACTCATGGGTCTGGGGACAGCTATTCTGGAGGAGGTTCCTGCTGAACCAGGGTTCCCTACAAACACATGAGGACCCCTAAAGCCATTGGGTTGGGCAGATCCGGATTCCCTTTCAGCTGTCCCAGAGGAGGCTCAGCCCAAGCCAGACCCTACCTATAACCTGAAGAGCTGAGGTGGCGGAGGCTCTGAACTCCTGTCCCTGTACCTCTCCCCTCCGGGCAGGGCCGAGCCCCACCTTCCCCGCCAATCAGGAGCAGATAAGGCGAGACTGAGCGGCAAGCCCACCCTGGGAGGAGGCTGGGAAGACCTAATGGGCAGGGTCCCCCTCAACTCCATCACCAAGCTGAGCACTCGTGCCCATGCCACCCCCCAGCCCTAGCCTGGGGAAAGGAGGAAAAGTGGGCACCCTAGCCCGGAGGTGTCGGGGGAGGGGGGTGTGGGAGCTGATGTCCGAGGCACCCCGCTGGGCGGGCACAGATAGGATCTGAACACAGGGAAGCATGCCCTAGCTCTTTGATCCGCAGCCAGCCACGCCGGGCCTGGACCCGGAGGGAGGCACGGCTGTCTTCCGGCCCGGCTTTGCACCGCTGCCAGGGGTCCTGTGGGGCCCTCAGCGGGAGAGGCGTCCAATACCCGGCCCTCCCCCAAACACCCTCTGTTCCAACTGCTCTCAGCAGAGGCGTGAGCGTCTACAGTGAATCCAGCACAGAAACCTGCAAGGGGGGCTGCTGTTGAATGCATCGCGATCCAAAGGACCGGCGTCTTTTGTAGATGCAGTGGCTGAGCCAGGCCAAGCGTGCCGTGGAGGCCCGCGTGGACGCAGACCCGGGTGCCATACAGATGCGCTGGAATCCAGGCACTTTCCCGCGCTCCGCAAATCTAGATGTTCAGCCTGGATCGAGCGAGGGTTAGAGGGTTAGTCAGGCCAGGGTCAACTTCAGAGTCATGGCTCCCTAAATGCGACTTCTAGGGTTGTTGCTGTGGACGAGGGACCCACGTCGGAATCCCGCGCCCACGTGGCTGCCCAAAGTTCCGAGTCTCCGGGCTGCAGGTTCTAGTCACGGAACCGAGTTGGGAGAGTCGTAGGGGCTGGGACTTGGAGGATCGGCTGAGGTCCGGTGCTCTTGGCTGTGTTCGCGGCTCGGAGCCGTCGCCTGGCTGAGGGGCCCGTCACAGATGTGTGATGTATAAGCTCTGCATGTAACAGGAGCGCCATAAATGTGCGAAGGGGGGTATGCTTGTGTTCGCGCTGTATGCAGGCGGCCTAGAAGGAAGTCCCTGATTGGCACAGGGATGGAGGATGGGGCAAGAGCCGCGACAGCGCCGCGGAGTCCCAACGCTGCCGGTTCCCTGGGGTACGAGCACAGCCTCAAGCCCTAGGAAGCCCCCAGTTCAAAGCACAGGGCGCACTGGAGCCTGGGCACGATACAGTTCACACCACGGCTGCGATGGTAAGCCACGCCCAAGTCCCAAGGGCCTAGGGGACCCCCGCCCTCCACAGCCGGAGGAGAAAACTGGGCGCAGGAAGCAGGGGGAATATCTGGTTGTAGGTGAGTAAGCGGGGTCAGGAGTTCCCTTTAGAGTCTCTGCGTTTCGGGTGAAGGGTGATCATTCTCAGGCTTGTCCAAAGTCTCGCTCGGGGTGCACTCCGGGAGAGCGAGCCCTTTAAGGCTATGCCGAGTAGGCGCGTCCCGGCCTCTCCCGGGAGAGGAGGGGCGGGGCGGGCCTGTGTCCCGCCCCCGGCCGGGCCCGCCCCCAGCACTCGGCCGGCGGCGCCTTTGATGTTCGGACCCGCCAGCTCCCGGAGCCGCTCTGCCCCGCGCCCTAGCCCGCGCCTGCAGCCCGCCCAGGCGGAGTCAGCCCGCGCTCCGCCCGCCGCGATCTGGGTTCGGAGGTTCGGACTCCGGGCTCGCCGCCCCCCGGGCCGGCTCCGCGCCCCGCACTCCCGGCGCCCAGCGCCCCGCGCCCCGGCGGGCGGAGGGCACCATGCCGCAGCTGGACTCCGGCGGGGGCGGCGCGGGCGGCGGCGACGACCTCGGCGCGCCGGACGAGCTGCTGGCCTTCCAGGATGAGGGCGAGGAGCAGGACGACAAGAGCCGCGACAGCGCCGCCGGTCCCGAGCGCGACCTGGCCGAGCTCAAGTCGTCGCTCGTGAACGAGTCCGAGGGCGCGGCCGGCGGCGCAGGGATCCCGGGGGTCCCGGGGGCCGGCGCTGGGGCCCGCGGCGAGGCCGAGGTCGGGGCCGAGGTGAGCCCCCGCCGGCGCCGGCTGCTCCCCTGCGGTCGCCGCGCCCCGCCGCCCCACCTGCGTGCGGCCCTCGGGGTCTCCAGCGCGCAGAGCGTCCCTGCCCCGGCGTCGGCCCCGACCCCCGCGGTCCCACCGCCCCTCATTCCCCTCCGGTTCTCCCTCCAGGCTCTCGGGCGGGAACACGCTGCGCAGAGACTCTTCCCGGACAAACTTCCAGAGCCCCTGGAGGACGGTGAGTTTCTGCCCGGCCCGGCTTCCCTTCCTCGCGCTCAGGCCCTGGCCTTGGTGGGACGGGGACGCCGAGGACCGCGGGGAGCCGGGTACCTCCCCCACCGCAGCTCAGGAGGCGGCAGAACCCAGGGGTGGGGAGTGGGGGGCGGGCTTCCCGGGCGCCGCCGGGTCGAGTCACTTCCGGTGCCCTGACCTTTATAGGAGTAAACAGACCCCCGCCATCCCCGCCTCCCCTCCTGCCCAGGTGACTGACTAATCTGCCGTCTTCAGGAGACAGAATTGGCCAAGGTTTCTTGGTTGGAGGGCGGGGGGTGGGAGGCCAAGTAGGGGCCACCTCCGGGAGGCCTGCACGCCAGGTCCTTCCCCTAAAACTTGGCACTGCGGATACTCCCAGCCCGTTCCTTCCCAAGTCAGGAACTTGCAGGGGACCCCTTGGCAATTCTTTTTCTCTCAAGAGCAGACAGCCTTCAGTCCCAGCCGCTGCCAGGGCTGGTGTGTCTGACCCAGCTGTGGTTTTTCCAGGCCTGAAGGCCCCGGAGTGCACCAGCGGCATGTACAAAGAGACCGTCTACTCCGCCTTCAATCTGCTCATGCACTACCCACCCGCCTCGGGAGCAGGGCAGCACCCCCAGCCGCAGCCCCCGCTGGTAAGTGGACCCCGCAGCCAGTGCCAACCTGTGCTTGCAGCCTCCTTGACCAGGTAGGTGAGGCACTGGCAAGAGACTTCTGCCTGGAACAAAATAGACGAGACTCCTGTGCTGGTCTTTTTTCCCATGCACACCCAGTGGGATCTGAACCAAAAGGAGAGCTTTGCTGAAGGAAGGAGGGGCCGCCCTGGGGCACCCCCCTGCTCTCTGGCTCTTGGCTTTTGTCTTCCCAGCTTGCTCATAAGCAGGTGCAGGCTCTGTCCTGGTGCTGGGTGATGCCAGGGTGGGGTCTTCTTAGAGAACTTTTGAGCCGAGACCACCCTTGCTCCTCGCTGCTCTGATCTGAGCTCAGAGCTTTGCAATTAACTTTCTAACTAGCCCAGGAAACCCTGAGCCTCCTTGGCGCTTGGAGGAATGGGCAGGAAAGCTGATCTGTTCAGGTACCCTGGTTGTGCAGGAGAAACGTGCTGTGTTTGGTTGGCTGTGTCCTTACGGGCGTGAGTGTACCTTTGCCAAAGAAGGACCCTGAACACCATGTGTGGAAAGTGGGTTCTTAGGAAACTGGCTTGGTCTCAGACACACCAGGAAGGGTTGGCAAAGGTGCTACAAATCAGTGATGTTGAGAAGGGACCAGTTTAATGAATTCGTGAATTAAATATTTTTAAGTCCCAGTACTTTGAAAAGATTTCATGATCTTTACAAACCATGCCCATTGGTACAGATGACCTAAAGTGTGAAGAGCCTATTCTGAGTGCTTTAGAGCAGTACAGCTGCGCTTTTAAAGAAATTCCTATTCGTGTTTCACGCTCTTCTCAGTTGGTCCAAGTTGGGGTGAAGGTACGTGGAAGGTTTGGGGGACTGTGGTAAGCGAGTGTTGGGTGTGAATGTAAGCCCAGTGCAGGTGGGGCTGGCAGGCTGGAGGCTCACATGGCTACGGTGGGGTCACCAGAGGGAGGAGAGTAACTGCTAGGCTGTTTCAGACCACGAGTGAAGAGGGTGGTTCTGAGAGCTGCTGCATGCCAAGCTGGTGGCAATGAGAAGACATACAGGCTTCTTTCCAGAAGCCCAGGCTGGAAAACCTGTTGTATGGCCAGCTCTAGAAATGAGCTCCTTGCCCTTTGGGCCCCTATTTCCTCATCTGTAAAATGAGCATGTTTTCTGAGTAGTCTCTGTATCTGACTTTCTGCTCTGGGGTGGCTTGGTATATGAGGTGGTTCACTTCATTCCAAGTCTGTGAGATGGGGGGTGTGCCCCCCAGCATTCCCCCGCTGATGCAGTGACTATATCCAGAGAACTCACCCTGTGTGGGCCCATGCTTAACAAAGATGCATTTTGGATCCCTACAAGATGTAAACCATTAGATCTGGGACCAGGTTGACATAACCCACCAGTGCCAAACTTCCAACAGGTGAGCCACTTGCATAGGGGCTGGGGTCACCGTGGAACCATGATTAGACAAAAGGCCTAGGCCCAAGGCTCTACTCCAGCCTCCCGGGGCTCCACAGCAGCACAGGGAAAAGGCCTCCTTTCGGAGGTCATCTCGTGGTGTGGGCAAGTGCTGGGAGAGTATCTGGAGCAGGGAGGGCCTCGTTCTGCTGTCAGGGTGTGGGTGATGGGACCATTTGGTGTCCTTTGGCCCACATGGGTCAAGAGTAGGCTCTAACAGGACAGTGGGGGAGGTACATCACCACTGGCCTGGGTCATTTATTTTTCACCTTTCAGTCTTTCTCAAGCTACAGCAGATACATTTCTATGTATCGCACCTGCTCCTGTAGGTACAAATCCCCTTGCCCTTCTCCCCACGCAGCCACAGTCCCCACTGTCTGGCTTCTGGGCACACAGGAGGAGGAGAAGGATGGGCTCTGACACTGGCTTTCTGTGCCCTGGCCTCAGCTGCTCTGTGGGGCTGCAGAAAAGGACAGAGGCAGAGGTGTAAGTTGGAGTGACACTGGGTGAGGAAGGTGTATGTGAATGTAGGAGAACCTCTTTTAAGCAAACCTGCCAGTTATAAACACATAGCAAGTCAGAGTATTTGCTTGCATTACCTGAAGACGTGTGGGCATTGAAAATGTGGTTGGGTTTTACCAAGCAAAGTGAATCCACTCCCACATTTTAAAAGCATATTTATCACTGGATTCAAGGTTCATGTGTCTGGAACCAGGAATGATCTTATCTTGGGTCAGGAGCCCCTTGCAAGGGCCTTGAGGAAAAACTGCCTTTGGAAGATTTTTCCAAAGCTGGTCACTTTCCCAAGCCCATCTTTAAAGGACAGACAGCTTGCTGCTCGGGCCCTGCCACAGGCCTTAGATCCAGGCCCCCTTGCCCTTTGCCCGACCCTCTCTGAGGGCACCCATGTGGTCAACACTAATGCTGAGAGGCTTGAGGCCAGTCATTGCACCTCCCTCGAGAGCAGGGAAAGCCTATACCAGGGACCTGCTCTGCCCATGTGTGGGTGGGATGCCCATGTGGCTGCTGTGTTAGAGACCTCAAAACAGGTCAGCTCGAACCTTGCCGGGAGCAATAGGCTGAATGACCACCCCACAGCCAACTGCCACGGGACACATTTTTTTTTTCTTCCAAAAAGATTCCTTCTTTTTGGTAGTTGGCTTCTTTTAAGCTTGTTTGAGGAAGAAAAAATTAGGTCAAAGTTTATTCCATGAACACTGTCAGGCACCTAATGTAGGCTTGCAGGCAGTTACTGGCCTAGACCAGTAACCAGGGTTTTTTTGTTTTGTTTTGTGTTTGTGTTTTTTTAGAGACAAGGTCTCACTCTGTTGCCCAGGCTGGAGTGCAGTGGTGTGATCTTGGCTCACTGCAGCCTCAAACTCCTGGGCTCAAGCGATCCTCCCATCTCAGCCTCCTGAGTAGCTGGGACTCCAGGTACGAACTACAATGCCCGGCTAAGTTTGTTTTTGTTTCTGTAGCGATGGGTCTCACTGTGTTGCCTGGACTTTGGTTTGGTTTTGTTTGCTCTGCTCTGCTCTGAGACCTGAGAGTAGGTGGAGGTGGTGAGTGGGGAGATAGTGAGCTGATCTTAGGCTGTACTTTGGGGGGATTCTGGGATGAGTAAGGCATCATTCCTTAGGCAAACTCAGGCTCAAACTCAGTGTAGTCAGTCTTGTCATATCTAAAATTGATATGAGGCCGCGTTGAGCTGTGGCTTCTTCTGTGAGCTCCACTTGGAGTCTGTAGCTTAGACAGATGCCGAGCCTTTTGCCATTTTGATGAAATATCCAGAATAGACACATCCATAGAGACAGAAAGAGGATTAGTGCTTGACAGGGGCTGACGGAAGAGGGGCCCAGCAAGCGACTGCTAATGGGTATGGGGATACTTTCTGGGGTGATGAATAGGTTCTGGAATTAGATCGTGGTGGCAGCTGCACAATCTTATGAATATACTAAAAGCCACTGAATTATATACCCTTTAAAACGGTGTATTTTATGATATGTGAATTACATCTCAATTTAAATAAAAAGGCCAAGGCCTTTGGCTGTTGCAGACTTGGGGCCATGTGTCCCTGTCCCTGATCTCCACAGTTGTCCAGGTGCCTGGGGATGCCCCAAGCCAGGGGGTCAGGCGTCAGGTGTCAGGTCCAGCAGAAGGAGCCTCACGGAGGCAGTGGCCTCATGTTGGGGCTCCCGGCAGGTCCAGAGCGTGCCTGGGGGAGCAGGAGGTGAGGGTATGAGCAAGGCTCCAGCAGAGGAAGGAAGTGCTGCTGATGCACGGCCAGCCTGTCCGAGGAGCTTTGCAGAGATGAGTAGGTGCAGGAGCACCCACTGGTCTCCACACGCCCCAGAGTGAGCCGTGGGCTTTGCTGGGAAGTGTTAGTTATTGGTGTTGAGCACCAGCCCTGGTTGGAGTGAAGCCTATTAGGAGGGAATTTGGCACCAAGCTTGGTACCAGGTACTGGGCCCCCAGACTGGAACCAGGCTCTACCCCGGGAGTGCCCGGGTGAGCCGAGGAGACAGATAAGAGACCTGAAGCAGAGCTGGCGAGAGGAGCGCTGTCACTGAGGTGTCCCGGGCAGAGCCAGCCCCAGCCCTGGCTGTGAGGGAGGACCCACTGAGCAGCACTCTGAAGGCCACAGGATGTCCAACAGATGAAGACAGAGGAGGGACTGGCAGGCCCCAGGCTTCCCTCTGAACACATCCCAAACCTCCCCACTTCTCTGCAGTCAGCACCCGAAGCCCCAGTCATCGCCATCTCTCACCCAGACAGCAGCGACAGCCTCCAGGGGACCCCTCCCTCACCCCCTAACCCCCATCCTAACCCACAGTCCAGGCTTCACATAGCAGCCAAAGGGGTCCTTTAAAAACAGAATCAGATCACATCTCTCACCTGATTAAACCCCGCATTAGCTTCCCATTGCTCTTGAAGTCCAAGCCACTCATCACAGCTGAGTGCCTGGGTGGCCCCTGCCAGCCGCCCCTCATCACCTGCACCAGCCTCTTGCTGTCTCCCCGACAGCAGTCCCCTCCCTGTCCTAGGGGGTCTTACAGCCAGCAACTTCTTTCCACTCCAGGACTCTTGCACTGCTTCCCTCCGCTCGGAAGTCTCTTCCCTAGCCCTGTACATAGCTGCCACCTTCTCATTCCTCACTCAGGGCTCAATTCAGATGTCTCCGCCTCGGGGAGCCTCCTCTGACCATTCCCAGTAGGACCCTCCTCATCCCTCGGCCCCAGCTGCCTTGCCCGCCCTGGCAACTCTTCGGGCTCAAATGGTTGGCACTGCTTTACCATGCACTCACCATGCTTAACCCTAAGAAAGCCCAGCTGTTTGTTTCCTCCTCTGCATAATGGGAGGGGTGAGCCCTCCTCCCAGATTTGGAGTGAGGACCAGCAGCAGTACCAGGGAGGGGCCCAGGGAGGTGCCAGTGCGGCCTGGCCAGGGGGAGTCAGCCATGACTGAACCCTTGTCCCTTGCTGGCCTGGCTCCCTTGGGGCCAGTGGTGGCTCAGTTCTGGGCCCCACGTGGACTTGGGCACGGAGGGGTCTGGAGGTCTGAACCCTGGGACTGGGGACTCAGGGGTACAGGCCCCCTACTCACTGCCCTGCCTGACCCAGGATTCTTAGGAGGGGAAAGTGCTATCCCTGGGGCCAGGCAGGGAGCCACAGCCACTCACTCCTTCCTCAGAATTCTCTCCTACCACCCCAAAGATTGACCTGAAAGAGACTCCCCTTCCTCAGTCACGTAGAAGTCCTTTACATGAGATGTTAGAAGCTTAAGCTGTTTTGTTTCAAAAAAAAAAAAAAGATTGGCTGGGTGCGGTGGCTCATGCCTATAATCCCAGCACTTTGGGAGGTCAAGGTGGGTGGATCACTTGAGGTTAGGAGTTCAAGACCAGCCTGGCCAACATGGTGAAACCTGGTCTCTACTAAAAAAATCAGCCGGGCATAGTGGCTCACGCCTGTAATCCCAGCTACTCTACTCAGGAGGCTAAGGCAGGAGAATCGCTTGAACCCAGGAGGTGGAGATTGCAGTGAGCCAAGATCACGCCACTGCACTCCAGCCTGGGCAACAGAGCCAGACTCCTCAAAAAAAAAAAAAACAAAAATGCAAAAAACCCTCATGGCCATCAGCCTGGGAAGCCGTGGCCACCCTGCGCGTGCCCCTCATCCTTGCCACGATGCCGCAGGTGTGGGCAGCCTCCTTGCACCCTCCCCTGTGGCTCTGGCTCTGGCTTGCTCCCGGGCCGCCTTCTTTCCCAATGTGAACGATGTTCTGTACACATCACTTTTTCGTTTCCACCTTGACTATTTTCCTGAAGCATAATACCCAAACAGAATTATGGGGTCAAGAGGCAGGAAGAGTCGAGGTGTTTTGCGTCCCTGGTGCCCCAGTGCGCTGTACGTTCTGAGCTGTGAGTGTCCCATGCTTACAGTGGCTCAGCACAGCTGATACGGAGTCCTGCCTTTGTTGCTCTGCACTGAATAGGTTTGTGGTGGGCAGTGCGACTGTGAGCTATTTTGAATTACCTTTCTTTCTTTGGAAGGCTGCATAGTATTGGCTATCACATTTGGAAAATCTGCAGCCCCTTCTCCGATGCTTCCAAGATGGGACTTTGAGGGTGGCTCCCTCAAAGCCTTGATGCCTTTCAAAGCCAGGAGAGCACCATGAAGGGGGCCGATCCTGAAGACCCCTGGTTAGAGCCAGGCTTCCTGCACCACCCTGTCCTGGGGTCAGGGAGGGATGGCTGGGAATTTAGGGCGGCTTGCCCCTCCTCTGGAAACTCAGGGTGAGTACTAGCTCAGCAGGGTAGAAAAGACCTTCCCAAGGCCCAGGGCTGGCAAAGAGCCCTGGATTGGTTGCTGAAACCTGGGATCCTTCCCCCAGCTCTACCAGGTTCCACCAAGCCAGTTTCCACAGCAGCACACGGGAATATTCATACCAGCACTGCCACCTCCTCAGCTACTCTGAGACTCAAGTGAGTGGGGCTGAAGCAGATGAGGGTGGCCCCCTTTCTGGATCTCTGGAGACCATACCCCATCCCCAGCCCCTCCAAGGAGGGAGGTTTAGCTGAGCTTAAGCAGGGCTCCGGGGGTGCTGGTTTAAAGTCGCATAACTGCTGAGGTCAGGCGGGTCAGGGTGGGCCCAGAGCCTCCTGGAGGTGCAAGGCAAGCCGCAGCCCCCCTGAGCCTCCGCAGGCTGTTGTGGTCCCAAAGCCATACAGTCACACCCCTCACACCTTGTGACTAGTGCTTCCTGCTGCTGTGTACAAACAAGCCTCCGGTGGAGGAAACAGGTGTTTTATCAGGTCACAGGGGCCCCCACCCCCAATGGTACAGTGCACAGATCCTCCTGCTGCAGGTGGGGACAGGGAGGCCAGATCAGGGAAGGGACTTATCCAAGGCCCCTTGGAGGAGTGGTCAGAGGGAAGGCGTTGAGTCTGCACGATGCACCCTCTGACACTGTATCTGCCATTCTTTGGCTGGGTGGCCCTGGGTGAGTTACTTAGCCCTCTGGGCCTTAGTTTCCTTATCTAAAACTGAGGATAACGAGGGTTCTCACCTGTATGGGTCAGTGTGGAATGGAAAGAGACAGTGTATGTGAAACACCCAGCACACAGTAGGTGCCTCCTGAGTGGCAGCGGTGGTAGAGGGAAGGCCTTTACCAGGAGTGTGAGTGCTCCAAAAGCTGAGGTGGGACTGGGGCCTTGGCTGCACTTTCCTTTCCCAGCTCCCCCGGGGCAGTGCCCTCTGGCCTACCCTACCCTTGGGCCCTCAGCCTGTCGATAGACTACACATTCTCTGCTGTAATCTTGGGTCCACACCCCGACTGAGCCCCTTCTCTATACTTCGCCTGGCTCAGCATGTGGCGGGCTCCCTCTGCCCTTCCAGAGCTCAGTCCTGGGAGACAAAGAGACTTTCGCTGGGAGCCTTTAAGTCAGCTCTGAGGTTCTGCTGGAGTTGGAAAAAGGGCACAGAGGAGGGAGAGGCCAGTGGGGGCAGCAGGGGAGGCTCCTGAGAGAGGGACCTGCACAGGTGAGAGGGGGAGAACACTCTGGGTGGGGGCCCCACTGGAACAAAGGAGGAGAGAGGCAGAGGCTGGCATGCTCCATTAGCAAAGGGGAAGACAGAGGCCCAGGGTCTATGAGGGATGTGTGGTGAGGCTGGAGAAGAAGGTCCCAGCCTGTGACCTTGGTGCTGGGGCAGCGCTGGTTCCGGAGCCTGGGAGAGGCTGATGGGCACATGCAGCATGTTGGCATCATGGTAGGGGCAAGGTGGTACCCACCGCAGATGGTGTGAATTGGACATGGCGGACAAAGGCGGGGAGAGCCAGCTGCTAGGAGGCATGCGGATCGTGGGACAAACTCGAGCAGAGCCAAGGGAGGGGTAGGCTTTGGGTGGAGAAGACCCAAGGGTGTTGGGCAGTGCAAGGCAGGGGTACCTCAGAGGTGAGAAGTTTCCATTTTCCCATCCTTCCATTTGACTCTCATGCTTTCTTGGGGTTCGGGATCCTAGGGTCTGGCCCCGATTACTGAGGGGAACTCTACCCCAGAGGTCAGTGGCTGGGTCAGGTCCCAAGGCCCATTGGTGACTCAGCCAGGGTGTGGAGAGCATCTCTGACCAGCTCTGTCTCTAGCAGAGCTCCAAGGTCCCAGGGGCTTTGGCAGGGGTGGAGGGTGGACATCTCTGAGAAACCAGGACATTGTCAGCTTCTTGGTTCAGGCAGTTTGCTGCCCTGTTTCGCAGACCTGTCATGCTTGGGGTCTGGACCTGGGAAACGGCCTTCCTCCCTTAAAAATGTGTGGCCCGCTTCTGCTGCTGCACACAAGCTGTCTACAGCCTGGGTGGGCTTGTCCTCCTCAGAGGGTTCCCCCTTCCCCTGCTTTCTGCTGGAACATGGAGCTCCTCTTGGCCAGTTCCCCAGGGAGTAGAGGGGCTCTGTCCCTTGCTGGATAGGGACTCTGGCCTGGGGTATAGCTGGGGTGAGCCTGCGTCTGGCCCTCTCCTGGGAGGAGGTCACCTGCCTGGGCTCTGCTAGCAGACTATCCTAGAGCCAGAACAAGCCTGGGGACACATAGCCCTCATTCCACAGCCCCAACTCCACAGCTAGAACTCCCTGGAGATCAGAGGAGCAGACACTCTGCCAAATAAGCTTCCTCCTAACCCCCCTGCCCTGCCCCTCATTAAAACCACCAGCTTGCTCTTCAAGGACAGGAAAGCTGTCTGGGCCCCACACTATGTGCTTCCAAATGATGAGCGTGCGGCAGAGGCTCCAGGCGTGGATGGGCAGGACGTGGCCCCAGGGAACAGTGGGTGTGGACTTTGGGGGGTTTACACGGTTAGGGTTGCCCCCACTTCACCATGTCTGAGCTGGTTTGGGTGCCAGTGGTGGCAAATCACCCCCTCCCAGGAAACCCAGTTTTCCCATGAGGGCAAGGAGCTGTGATGGGAAGGAAGCCATCCCTTCCCCCGCTGTGTGACCTCACGCAAATCTGTGAACCTCTCTAGGTCTCAGTTTCTTAAATAGGGTGGGAATCCCTGGCCATGGAGAGGCCTGTGTGCTGGGTGGGCCCCAGCCGGGGTCTGCTGGGCAGCTCCTTGCAAGCATTGCTCCAGAGCCAGCCTCCCCACCAGGCAAGAAGGGGTCATGGGGAGGGAGGGACAGGTGATGGGAGTCTAGGCCGAGGGATTCTGACTAACTCTGACCTGGCTCTGGTGGCAGCGGGCCCAGCCTCCTGGCCTGCTGGGCCGCCATCTGAAACGCATTACTGATGCTTTGTAAACTCCACATCATTTGGCCACATGAAAGCCTGGGACTTAAAAATAGCTGCTCCCAGAGGACGCCCCGCATTGGTGGGGCTCAGCTGACCTCTGCACGCACACCCATCCACCACCAGGCCACCTCCCTTGCCAGGGAGCCCCAACTGGCAGGGCCCCACCCACTCACCCTCCCAGTGTGGGCAGCCACTGCCTGGGGCCAATTTATCTGGGCACAGGTCTCACTCAGCTGGTCAAAGCTTCAGGCCCTGTGGCTGTACCCAGGGGCAGAATGTCTGGGAGAGCCAGGAGGAGGCTGGAGAGGGTGAGGCAGTGGTCTTAGGACCCTTCCCCAGACTTGTCATGCCTGGAATGCTGGTAGGAACCTTATTGGAAAGCTAGTGGAACCATCTTACAGAAGAGGATACAGTGGCCCCAAGGAGGGGGAGCACTGGGAGGGTGCTAGTCTGATGTTTACTTGGCCACTGTCCAATGTTGGACGAGAGAGTCACTGCCGACGTGCTTGTGAGAGTAGGGCAGGGCCTGCCCGGGAGACCCCGGTGTCCGGTGGAAAACCCACTAAGCAGGAGGCAGGGCAGCACAGCCCTCCGAGCTGCTAGGGTTGACTCTTTGCCCTGCTGTCTGTGGGTTCCCTCTCCTTATGGTCTCTATGACCAACTGCAAACCACTCTTTTCCCTAAAAATAAACATGCTTATGGGATTGGGGGAAGCTTTGTAGCTATCAAAGGAAATAATAGGGTGTTTTAGAAAATTACATTGTGTTTTAAATAACCAGCATGAAAGTCATTAAGTTTGAAGTTTCATTCAAATCAGATGGCTCTGTGGCTGGCGTGGTGGCCAGGCAGGCAGAGGTGGGTGGGCCCTCAGATGCTGAGAGGCAGCCTGTGGAGAGCCTTGCGGCAGTGGCAGCAGCGAGGTCTCTGCTAGCTGGGTATAGCCAAGGTCCAGGCGGGCTGGCCACCGAGTGCGTGCCTGGCTGCAGCAGCCACCCCAGAGCTCGCTGGCAGCCTTTGAGGCAGTGGGCAGCCCCATGGGCGGGGGTGTGGGGACAGATGAACCTGGGAGAGCCAAGGCCACAGGGTTGATGGCCATGTTGCAGGGGGTGGTGTCAGGGATAGAGTTGGGATCAGAAAGGGCCGGAGAGGATCTGTGGGGCCCAGGCCACATCTGTTCATTTCACCACTGGGTTCTCAGTGCCCACCCTAGGGCCTGGCACACAGTACGTGCTCAGTAAGCAGTTGTTGAAAGAATAACAACAACTACAGTAGTTCACGTGTCAAGCACTTTCCAAGCGCCAGGCCTGTGCCAGGGGGCTTTTACTCATATCAAGATTGTACAAGTCGGTAGAGCGCAATGCCTCACACCTGTAATCCCAGCACTTTAGGAGGCTGAGGCAGGCGGATCACGAGGTCAGGAGTTCGAGACCAGCCTGACCAACATGGTGAAACCCCGTCTCTACTAAAAATACAAAAATTAGCCGGGCGCGGTGGCACACGCCTGTAATCCCAGCTACTCAGGAGGCTGAGGCAGGAGAATCGCATGAACCTGGGAGGCGGAGGTCGCAGTGAGCCAAGATTGCGCCATTGCACTCCAGCCTGGGTGACAGAGCTAGACTCCGTCTCAAAAAAAAACAAAGATTGTACAAGCCAAGAAAGTAGGTACTATTGTGGCCTCCCTTTTGCAGATGGGGAAACTGAGGCTCAGAGAGGATAAGGAATGCGCTAATACCTGGCAGAGTCAGGATTTGAACTTTGGTCTGTTTTACCCTGAAACCCATGCTCCTCCCTGCTCTATCCCATTTGCTGTACAATGTGTGGAGATGGTGGCACTGCGGGCCAAGAAGCTGGGTGGTACCCCCAGCACACTGCCAGGTTCATAAGCTGGACCCAGCTGGATTCCTCTGGCCCCAGAGAAAGGTCATAGTTCTCTCACTGCCTCTCCAGGGGCACCTCATAGCTCTGGGCCTGGATCAGGGATGACCCCTTTCCTCCCCAGACACCTGGTAAGTTCAGGGCTCCCAGGGCCAAAAGGGCTGTCTTTCTTACTTGAAAGGCAGGTGCCCAGGGCTTCCAGAAGAAATGTTACATGGAAAAGTATCCGTAAATGACATTAGGATTGATTCCAATTTGGTGCGTGATGGAAGGACAGTTAAGACCTGTCTACAGGTGGATCACTTCCTCTTTCTAGTGTTGGTCCTGATGCAGCTCAGTGCCTGCTGTTGGACTCCTGGGCCAGGCACCCTCCTCTGTGTGGTCCCGGGCTGGGCTAGGGGGTTTCCTAGGCTCTGAGTCATGGGAAATGGCTGGACTGAGGCAGCAGAGGGGGTCCCAGGGTATGGGTGCGCCCGCCCACCTTATTCCCCCATGGGAAAGCTGCTTAGGAACCAGAGCCGCTGCCAGCCCCACTGGGGCACACTGAGGGCAATTTCGTCTTCTCTCGCTGCCCCGCCGCTTCCCATCCTCTCACTCTGGTCATTGCAGTCCAGCCAGGAGCTCAGTGATCTGGCCTGACAGGAATCAGGCAGTGGTCCAGAGGAAATCAAGGGCTGGCGGCCCCAACCTGGCACAATGCTGGCGTTCCTGAAAAGCCTTTGTCTTGGGACGTACTTGCTTTTGATTTTTCTCCTTTTGTTTCATTTTGTTCTTAAGTAAAAAAGGAATATTAAGGAAAAAAAAGCACAAATATTAATTCATCTAATCCTCACAGCAACCCCATGAGACCTGGACGTTTTACAGTGGAGACCCCCAGGCATAGAGAGACTCGTGCCTAGTGGGTACTGGAGGAGGGATTTGAGCCCAGATATCTGACTTGGCGTTTGCTGTCCCTCCCCTTACACTCCGTCGTGTCTTTGGCCGCGCACGTGTGTGTTGCAGCCACAGCTGGGTGCCTGGCTCCCCCGTCCCATCCCTTCCCACTCCTTAACCCCAGGAGTTTGGTATTTCACCCTCTGCCCTGTTTGCGTAATGCTACACCCAGGTGTGTTTCTGAGAGTTGTCTGGGGCAGTTTTGTGTGACCCTCCCTCACTTGCCTCATGAAGGGCTCTCCTGAGGCTCCCATGCAGTTGGCACTGCCCAGCCTCCTCCCTCTGCTCACACTGGGTGTGAGGGCTCGGGCAGCAGCACCCCAGGGCCTGGTGCCTCCACGAGCTCCTTTCCATGCCTTGTTTCCCTTTGGATAAATGGCTAGACAGTCCAGACAGAGCCCCAGGGGCCTTGACTGGCCATAGCTGGGGGAGTGAACACTTCATGACCATGGCCTCAGGGCAGGACTGTCCTCCTAGGGCTGGTGCAGGCTGCGGGACAGAACACATGACTCAGAGAGCCCTGTCTTGTCTTTGTTCCTCAGAGGCTGCTAGATTAAATTTGGGCAAGAATGCAGGGCCAAGGCTGGGGAGGTGATCTCCAAGGCTCTCTCCCTCTGCCCTTGAGCCCCTGCCTTTCTGGGCCTTGCCTGGGCTCTCAGCTTTCACTCTCGGGCTTGGAGCTGGACAAGCTGCGGCGACAGCACCCCAGCCTCCGGTGGCTGTCCCACCCCTCCTCACACATGGGGCCAGGGAGCACCAGCCAGACCCGGTGGGAAGGATGACCTCTTGCTTTTCTTTTGGTCATTTATGACTGAGAATCAAAATCACCTCCTTCAAGGACACAGTGCCCTCACCTAGGGCCGGGGGAGGTCAGAGCCACACTGCTAGCCAATTTGTTTCAAGAAAGATTCTTGGCAGGCTGCTGCCAGCAGAAGTGCTGCCTGCTGAGGCCTGTCACTGAATGGTAAAGATCTGTGGCCAAGAACCCCAGAGGGCCAGATTCTAATCCAGATCCATCACTGCTTGCTGTGAGACCTCGGGCAAGATTCTTAGCTTCTCTGTGCTTCACTTTCCTTGTCTGCGAAGTCTGTAGGCACAGCACAAAGTGGTTGGGAAGACTGGTGGGATTCCAGCAGGGGTGGAGCTCTGCAGACTGTGAGACACTCAGTTGGCTGTTACTAGGTGGGGGCTGCCATCTCTAAATCTGCACCTCTGGTATTTTCCTGCCTTTTCTGCGAAGCCCCCAGGGAAACAGCCTCAGAACTCCTCAAACACCTCCCTCCCCAGATCCCTGTTTTCCATTCCCTACTGCCAAAGACAGCGGAGCTATGAGGTTGGGCCTTGCCTCGGTCCACGGTGGGCTCCTGGACGGCTGGGCACTGATGAGGAGCTGCATGAGTAACTGCCTGGGCTGGGGGTTGCCCAGTCTCAGGGCTGCTGTGCAGTCTCCAGGCTGTGTTGGTAGCATCAACTAGCAGCTCAGTTGCAGCAGCTCCCGGAAGCTTATATTTTCCTCTAAAAACATCCTGTCCTGAGGGGCGTTCACCTCAAAGTGGAGGAAGGAAAACGCAAGTAAACGAATGCATAGTAACCACTGGAGGCCATGGGCCACACCACTTGGCTAAGTGGGGCTCAGTGAGTTCCAAGGGTGCCTCGGGCCGGGCTGGGCCTAGAGCAGGCCTGTGGTTTGCCAAGGCTGCATGCAGGGACTCTAGTCCCCACCTCCGCTGTGGCAGGCCCCTTTATCTGATGTCAAGGCCAGGCGGTGGGTGGACTGGCCACACGCACCTAGCAGAGCTCTGTGCAACTGTGGCAACAGCCTTGTGCCAGCAGGTGACACTGAAGCCTCTTGGTCCAGGAGGGTGTGGCCTTGCCATCCCCCACCCCTTCCAGCTCAGGTGGCCACGCAGCCACACTCTGTACTTTTCTGTGCTTTGTGGTGGGCGTCTGGCACAGGGCATCCAGCACACTGTGGGCAGGGAGCTTGCGGGCCATCCTTTGGAGAGCACTGTGTCCTGGGCAGTGGTGCCTGGAGCGGGGGCTAGGAAAAAAAGGGCATGAGCAGGGGCGCCTCCAGCCTGGCTGGCAATCTCGGCTCTGCTGGAGTATATCTGCAGAGATGGGGTCTGCGAAAGCCCACAAATTGAGGCCTGGTCCATATGCAGGCAAGCCCCGTCCTGCCCCCCAGGAAGTTGATTCTTATAGTCTGAGGGCTTGAGGGGCATCCTGCTCAGCAACTGGGCAGACTCCTCGGCACTAAAGCGCCATTGGTGCTGGACAGTGGGTCCCTAGCTCTAGACACAGACGCCTGGGGAGCTGTGGGGCTGACTGGCGGGCCCTAGCAGTGCAAAGAAGGAAAGTGAGAACCGGAGGGGCTGTGCCAGAGGAGCTAGGCCAAGGGCTGAGACCAGCCTGCACTGTGCTTCCCAAGCCACTGCCCTGGCATGGCATGGCCCGGGTGTCTGTCCAGAAGAAGGGGTGCTTTTTCTAATTAGCATAAATGCCCCATGTGAATTAATGGCAGCCCTGATGTTGACTGGTCATTCTGACTCCCAAAGTATTGCAGGCAGGAGAGGACAGGGGTAGGAGGAGGCCAAAGGGTCTTAGGTACCAGGTAGGATGTCCTGAGTCCAAGTAGTGGCCCCAGCTCCTCCCACCTTCCTAACCTGTATGCTGCAGTGACCCTGTGCCCAGCCCCAGCCAGGGTGCCTTATTTAGTGCAGCCACATTTTCCCTAAACACTGGCTCACACGCATCTCCCACCCCACCTGCACTGGACTCAACTTCAAGGGCCCAGCTCTAATACATTCAATATAAATAACTCAGGGCACAATCCCAGACCACAGGAAGGGCAGGACAGATAACAGGCAACTATAGCACAGTGGATCGGTGCTACAGAAGGAGTTGGGGATGAGGGCATGGCAAGGGACCCCTCCTCAGATGAAGAGGGTAGGATAGACTTCTAGGAGGAAGTCTCATTTATGTGAGTCCTGAAAGAGGGATAGGAGTTTGTCAAGCCAAGTGGTGGAAGAGTGCTCCAAGCAGAGGGAATCATGGCCCTCAGAGCCAGTGTCCCCATGTGACTGGAGCACAGAGTGAGAAGGGGAGGATGAGGCTGGCATCACTGAAGACCTGGAGAGCCCATAAAGGGCCCTGGCACTGACCTGGTGGAGGAAGGGCTGTGGGGCCACGACTGACTTTCTCACCTTACAGAGCCTTGCTTCCCACATGTGCGAAATGGGAAGAATATATCATGCCCGCCTCAAGTGGGTTGTCACACGTGGCATTTATGTTACTGAGTATCACCTCTCTGTGCTTGGCGAACAGAACAGTAACCACAGCAATGGCCCACCTTTCTGTCTGGTCAGCCTCTGCCCTGGAGGCAGCACAAGGCTCAAGGTGGGGATCTGCCCTTCCTTCCATGGGCTTTTCCCCAAGGCCTCTCCCAGCTCCAGACCAGGCTTCAGGAGCAGCCCTCTGCTTGAGGGACCTGAGGGAAGAAGTCACAGCCCTGTGGCTGAGGAGGGGGGCATGCACAGGTTCTGGAGGCACCGGGATTCTAGAGGCCTTCATGCAACAAGCCTGCTGAGTGCAGAGCCCAGACAGAGATGACTAGCCAGCAGACCCTGCCTTCCAGGACCCCCAGGCCAACCTCTGCCAGCTAGGCTGGTGGCACCCCAAGCCAGGCCACAGGCCTTTCCACAAGGTGACCCTTAGACTGAGGTCAGGATGAGAGTGGGCCAGCCTGGCCCAGAGCAGGAGGAAGTATGGAACATTGCAGAGGGAAGGCACCTGGGCCAGAGGAGCAGGCCGCCATGGCTGTGCCATGGCGAGCAGGGGACATGGCTGGGGCCTTGGGGCCATGCTCAGCTACTGCCACCAGGCAGGCTGCCAGTGTAGCCAGAACCCCCATCCCAGGGGTCCTAAAACTTGAAGCATTTTTCAGGTTAGGGAAGCACTGGTTCAGGTCACCCTGACCAGCCAGGCTGGGAAAGGGAGAGACTGTTTAGAACTGGGACAGTGTCCTGTGCACAATAACCATAGGCCCTTTGCAGTGTCGTGGGTGTCATTCCAGCTCTGCCACTTACTAGCTGTGTGACCTTGTGCCTCAGCTTCCCCATCTGTCAGGTGGGCATAGTAGTTGTACCTAATATCATAGGTCTGTGTTAGGAGTATCTGAGTTCAACTCTGCACGGTGCTCAGAACTCTGCCTCACACATGGGAAACACTCCGCTCACATTAGCACATGCTTTTCTCTAGGCCTGAAGCATTTTTTTGCCTGGCACATGATAGGAGCTCATAAATACACCCTGATCGAATGGTACCAATAGCGACCAGCTGAGCATCCTGATCTCTTGGGGGGCTGTTTCTGCTGGCACAGTCCCCTGCCACTGGGAGGCGTACTTGGGAGGGCCTGAACAGGCCTCACCTATCCCCTACCCCCACAGGCTTGAGGCCAGAGGAAACAGCAACTTTCTTCGCTGGGAAAGTGTTGTGGGGCTCAAGCATTTGGGGGTTTTCAGAGTCAACCGTCAGAGGCGAGGGAGTTTCTCTGCTGGCGGTGGCAAGGGCTGTCAGCGTGCACACAGCCTGCGAGCAGACCGCTGCGGTCTGCAGGGAAAATGCCGACTGTGTTTATTTTTCACCTGAGCCTGCAGGAAGTTGGTGGGGGGGTGTTGGGGGGTGGTGGTGAAGGGGGATGCTAAGCCAGGCCCAAGCTTGACTTCAGAACAGAGGAGAACTACCTCAGGAGTCTCCATTTCCACCTCCTCCTGCCTGGCCCTGCCTGGCTCTCTTCTGGGCTCCGGTCTGGTAAACAAGAAGGCACGCTGGAGCGCCCGCATGAGGAATTCCTAGCCATGGGCTAAGGAAATAGTCCAGAAGGGCGAGGAGCCCCTGTGGGACAGTGGACTAGAGTGGCCTGAGGAAGTCTTTGAGCAGTAAGAGCAATGCAGTGGCAGGAAGGACCACTTTTGCTGGGAGTGAGCCCTGTCACCAGGCATCCAGTAGAAGGCTGGACAGGCACTGGTGAGGCATCAATGCATTTAAACATCCCAACATACTTTGACCATTTACTGTGCATCCAGCTCTAGGTTTGGTACTCTGCCCTCAGAGGGTGAGGGCAAGAGAGATGAAGGTGTGCCACTGAAATGCTCAGGGCCTAGTGGGGACAGTCACCCTAGGCCTGCCTTTTTCCGTTGAGGGCTGGGCACAGTCACCATCAGGGAGAGCAGGGGAGGGGGGCTCCGGTCACCGGGCTTCCCATATACATGTCAGGCCCCAGGTGACCCCATCCTGTTGTCTAGGCAGCCTGTCCCTGAGACAGCCTTGTGCTGAGGCCCTGGAGTGGGACATTCCACTGGGCGAGGGGGACATGGGTGCTAGGCCCTGTGCTAGACGGTTTCCCCTGGCTCCTACCACTGGGCACAAAGCGGGCTGGGGATTGAGGCTAAGAGGCAGCCTGCATGAATGTGGGAGGGGCTGGCCAGGCCCTTGATGCTCTGCCCTGGAGCCCTGGCCACCCCAGGACCTCCAGCTGCCAGTGAGTTCTCTGCCCCACCCCTGCCCATCCAGCACTTCTCCTGTGGTCTGACAGCAGACCTCCTGTTTAGTGCGTTTTTTCCCAGTTCCCAAGGAAGGCTGGTAGACAGAATGAGCCCACAGCCTGCCAGGCAACACGCCACAGCACTGCCCATCACATGCATGTATACCAGGCCAGCAGCTGTAGACTGGGCTGGATTCTTTTGGAGGTTTCCTAGGACCAGCCTGAGCTGTGCTGCAACCTGGGGCTCAAGTGGCAAAGCTGGACCTGGGCCAGGCCCAGCATGGCCAAGGAGGGTCAGCTCTGGCCTCCCCACTCCTGGCAGGAGGGCTCTCCATGGCTTCCTGGCCAAAACTCCTGTGGGTAGTTTCTCGGTAAACCACCTACTCCCAGGGGAAGGGTAGTTTACTGAGAAACTCACCATGGAGCCATGCTCTCACTACCTTGGAGCAGAGCCCCAACTCTGGGCAGAGCAGAGACTCTGAGACTTGTCTTCCAAGAGCTGGCACTGTGGACCCCTGGCTCAGCTCCTTAGACTTCCCTGGCTATTCTGCTAGCCAGGCGCTCGGTCCATCCCAAGGGTCAAAGAGCCAGAGCCAAGGCTGGATGGCAAGGCCTCCTCTGAAGCAGGAGCTTAGACTCGAAAGCCCCCCATGCTCCAGGCATTTGTGCCCTAGGTGGTGAATGGTGGAATGCTTTCTGGCAGGATCCAATGTTCCTGAAGGAGTAGGCCCTGAGGCTCAGTCTTTGTGCCCTCAGCTGTCACGAGGCCTGGTCAGGGCTGATGTTGTCTGGCTGGCTGGTGCTATTCTAGGAACCTGTTAGGATAAAAACACCCCAGGGGTTTCCAGGAAACTTCCTACTTTTAACAGGCCCTTGGCTCCTTCTCCCTGGAACTTTAGGACAGAGCAGAACTTTTGCATCTGCGACCAATGAGGTGAGTAGGACTGGTATTCTCATCTCCATTTTACAAGGGGAGAAAATGCAGCCCCAGAGAAGGATGAGACTGGCCCAGGATCCTCCAGTAAAAGGTCAGTGAAAAGGTCAGCAAGCCTAGAGCCAGGCTTCCCAACCTGCCTCACATCATGGCACACTTTCAGCATTATCACCGGAGTAAATGAAGAAGGATGCTGGAGGCTAAAGCACCCATGGGAAGCCCCAGACATTGTGAACAAGGAAGAGTAGAAGGTGCTGGGGTTACAGAGGGAGCAGGGGCCAGATCACCTAGAGCTTTACTTATTTGAGACAGCATCTCACTCTGTCACCCAGGCTGGAGTGCAGTGGCACAATCGGCTCACTGCAGCCTCGCTCTCCAGGGCTCCAATGATCCTCCTCCCTCAACCTTCTGAGTAGCTGGGGCTACAGGCATGCACCACCATGCCCAGCTAGTTATTTTTATTTTATTTTTAGTAGAGACAAGGTCTTGCTATGTTGCCCAGGCTGGTCTTGAACTCCTGACCTAAAGCAGTCCTCCCTCAGCCTCCCAAAGTGCTGGGATTACAGGCATGAAGCTACTGCACCCAGCCCACAGAGAACTTTGTAGGCCCCAGGTCAGGAGATACCATGGGAAGCCACTGGAAGCTTTAGGCAGAAGTGACACGATCTGATTCCTGTTGCTGCTGGATTGAGGACTGGCGGAGGGGCAGGAGAGAAGCACGGGTCTAAGGAGGGGGCTGCTGCAGTCATCCAGGTGCAAAGTGATGGAGGCTTGGACTGGATGGGGGACAAGGAAGAAGTGGTGGGATTCTAGATACATTTTGAAGGTAGAGCATTAGGATTTGCTAACAAATTGGATATGGAATGTCAGAGAAAAAGGAGTCAAGGATGACTCCAAGATCTTTAGTCTGAGCAGCTGAAAGGATGGAGTTACCATTAACTGAGGAAGAAGACAGGGAGAAGCGTTTGGGTCAAGAAGTTAGAGGTTCCGATCTGGATATGTTGAATTTAGGGGGCATTTCAGACCACCAAGTAGAGCTGAGTAAGCATTTGGAAAGTAGAGTTCCTAGAAGTGGGGCTGGAGAATAAATGTGGAGTCATCACATGAAGATGTTTAAAGCTGTAAACCTAGATGAGAGGAAGATGGGAGCCAGAAACAAGGTCAGGAAGGAGTGGCCCATGAAGCTGGAGGAATATCAGGCAGTGTGGCATTCTGCAAGCCAAGTGAAGAAACTCTTTCAAGGAAGTGGGAGAAACCAATTGTGTCTGATGCTGCAGAGAGGTTGGGTAAAATGAAGACTGAGAATTGACCATTGAGTTCAGGATTGTGGAAGTCACTGGGACTTTGACAAGAGTCATCTGATGGAGGGATGGGGCAAGAGACTGTCTGGCTGGGTTGAAAGGAGAATGAGGGCTGAGAACTAGGGGCAGTGAACAGGGACAGGTCTGCTGAGGTAGTGAGACAGGAGGTGGTAGCTGGGGGAGGATTTAGAGATGGGAGAAATGGCAGCCTGTTTGTACCCTGATGGGAATGAGACAGGGTTTACGAAGTGCATGACACAGTCCCTGGCCTGTGGCAGGTACCAGATACCTGAAGGAGTGCACATGTGTCCACACACCCTACAGCTGCCCCAGCCTGTCCTCTTCCTTGCTAGCCACCTATAGGGACATCAGCCACTGTCTGCCTGAGGAAAGGAGGAAGCCTGTGAAGCCCTGTTATGCAAGGCTCCTCCCGGTGGGCAGATGGATGAGCAGGGCCCTGACAGGTGGCAGTGTCAGCACCTTCCCCAAGACCTGAGGGGAAGGGTGAAGGCTGTAGCCCGGAGGCAGGAATGTGAGGAAAGATGCCAGCAACAGGGCTTGTTGCTGGCAGGTGTGGGAGCCTGTGCCCAGCTGGGAGTTTCATGCCTTGGCTACAGTGGGGCTCATACCCAGCCTTCCATCTAGGCTTGCCCTGGGCTTCCAATAACCAAGTGCCAAGGGACTGTGCCAGGCCTCCTCACCATGAGCCACCCTTCTCCAGGCCTGGTAATAAAGGGGCCATGAACCCTATTCACTACTAGGAGAGATGCCTGAAGCTCTTAAGGAGTCTGGCTAAATTCACCCAGTCAGGAATTGCACTCACAGAGGGGGAGGAACCCAGGCCACAGCCCCTCATTACTGACTTGCTCCAAAGATGTCCCGTTTCCTCTGTGCCAGGAGTCAGAGATCACTCATCCATGCTCCCAGCCAACAGCATCCCTGCAGACGGGCTTTTCAAAGTGGGAAGTTGAGCCTTGGTTGCAGATGATGTCTCCAGGGCCCTGACCCATGCAGATGTGCACTGAGAATGCTACAGAGCTGGGCCTTGGCCCTGGCAGTGACTCCCTGCAGCCAGGTCTTCCTGGGGAGCCCCTTCTTCCAGCCTACTGACTGAATCATCTCTTGATAGAGCAATGCAACTAGTGTTAAGAGTCTTGGCTGGGGGCAGTTGGCTCACGCCTGTCATCCCAGCACTCTGGGAGGCCGAGGCAGGTGGATCACTTGAGGTCAGGAGTTTGAGACCAGCCTGGCCAACATGGCGAAACCCCATCTCTACTAAAAATATAAAAATTAGCCGGGTGTGGTGGCAGATGCCTGTAATCCCAGCTACTCTGGAGGCTGAGGCAGGAGAATCGCTTAAACTCCCAGGAGGCAGAGGCTGCAGTGAGCCGAGATGGCACCACTGTACTCCAGCCTGGGCCACAGAGTAAGACTCTGTCTCAAAAAAAAAAAAAAAAAAAAAAAACCAGAGAAAAAAAGAAAAGTAAGAGTCCTGCGGTGCTGAGGAAACAGGAAGTATGGGGGCTGGGCAAGGATGGCCCTGGAGGAAGCCAGGCCCCATCTCCCCTGAGTTAGGGGATTGAGGAGGGCCCTTCCCTGTGTCAGAAAGTCCTGTTAGGCCTGAGCTAAGACAAATGGTCAGACTCAGAATCCCCAGATTGGGGGCTAGAAGAGGAGGAAAGATAGCTATGCTTCTTCCAGGGTGTGCTGGGGTAGGCCTGGGTCCTTAGGCCATGCCCTGCTTTAGGGGGCTGGAGGCTGTAAGCAACCCCCCAGACAAGCCAAACCTGAGATGAGGAGGCCAATAAGGGTTTTCTGGACAGCGGAGACACACCTCCAGGAATTGAGTGCCCAGAAAGACCAAGAGGCTTTCTAGGGGGTGGGACTGCTTGGGCAAAGTCTTGGGGGCTAGTGGGCAGGGGTACTGGACACTGTGACTTGAGTGGTACCCCCTTCGCTGAGGCCTGTGGTTTTGGCCACCACGACTTTTCTTTGACAGCTGGGCTTCCTGCACACCCTCATCCCAGTGCCTTCCTCCCTCAGGACTCCTCACACTCACCCACCCTCCTTCTCATTTTTCAGCACAAGGCCAATCAGCCCCCCCACGGTGTCCCCCAACTCTCTCTCTACGAACATTTCAACAGCCCACATCCCACCCCTGCACCTGCGGACATCAGCCAGAAGCAAGGTACAAGCCTGGGATGGGGAGGGGCCCAGTGAAACCAGAGCCTAAGGGTCAAGACCCCAGCTTCTGAGACCAGGTAGCTGGGTCCATTTTATAACTGGAGAACCTGGGGCTGTGCAAACTAAGGGCCCCAAGAAAATTCCAGAAAGATGGACTGGGGGTATGAGGGCATCAGAAAACTGGAAAAGGGGGTGCTAGGTCAAAATGTGAAGGCTTCAGGTTGAAGCCTAAATCCCATGGGTGACCCCGCTGCCAGTATGGCGCATTGCTGAGAACTGTAAAACTGTAGCCTTTCCTCCTCTCAGTGAGAAAATGGAAAGTGGTGGTTGTGATGGCTGATTCACCTCAGCCTCAGGCAAAGTCATTCTGAAATGCCTCATTGTCAGCTGTGGGAAACATGCTGACTCAACCCTGGGGGGCAGGTGGAGCCTTGGCTCCCCAGGCTGGGCTCCCCTAGACCAGGGGCCTGCCTCCTGCCCAGAAAGCCAGGCTGGAGTCCCCCGAGCAGAGATGCCCCAATGCCTCCATGCCTGAGTGACTTCAGCTCTGCCTACTGGCCCCCTAATGTCTTAGGCAAGTCACCCCAGCCCTCTGCCCTGGGTTCCCTTGTCTGTCAAAGGGGCACTATTATCACACTGGGATCCTCCTGAATAAACCAGTTTATGTCTGGTCCTCTAGCAAACTGGTGGGATCTTAAGGCCCCTGTAGGAGGCTCTAGGACGCAGTAATTGCTGATGTGGCCTGCTGGGTCAGGCTAGCCCACTCATTCAGCCTCTCTCCTCCGCAGTTCACAGGCCTCTGCAGACCCCTGACCTCTCTGGCTTCTACTCCCTGACCTCAGGCAGCATGGGGCAGCTCCCCCACACTGTGAGCTGGTGAGTGTGGGCCCAATGGGAAAGGGGTACCGTGTGCTGGTCGGACCAAGACCTGCCTGCCCTTCCATTTCCTCCTCCATCCCTCTTGGCTGGCCACCCTGCTGCCAGCTCTGTTTAGATGCCAGGGGCTGGCCAGCAACTCTGTCCTAACCTGGCTCTGAGCTAGGGGTCTTCATGTACCCCTGGCCTGCATTCCCTAGGGAGCCTGACATACTCCCTTTGGGGAGGCAGGAGAGCTGGTCCCTGGTCCCAGCCCTGTCTCCCTCAGTGTCCAAGAGATCCCCTTGGATGGGAGAACTCTGGGCTGCTAAGGGACCTCCAGGGCCATATAAGTATGTGAGGAAGAAAGGTTGGCCCGAGGAGGGAGGGGACAGCATGAGTGGCTACCAGAGAGGCTGCTGCTTCTCAGCTCACTGGCCTCAGTGCCTACTGCTTTTGGTCTTTTCCTTGGCTGAGCTGCTTGAGGGGCAGTGTCCCTCCCTGCCCCTGTGGTGCCTGCTTGAGCCCAAGCCTCTGACCAGCCTGCTTGCAGATTCTTAAGGCTGGGCCAGGCCGGGCGCGGTGGCTCACGCTTGTAATCCCAGCACTCTGGGAGGCCGAGGCGGGTGGATCACGAGGTCAGGAGATCGAGACCACGGTGAAACCCCGTCTCTACTAAAAATACATAAAATTAGCCGGGCGTGGTGGCGGGCGCCTGTAGTCCCAGCTACTCGGAGAGGCTGAGGCAGGAGAATGGCGTGAACCCGGGAGGCGGAGCTTGCAGTGAGCCGAGATCGCGCCACTGCACTCCAGCCTGGGTGAGAGAGCGAGACTCCGTCTCAAAAAAAAAAAAAAAAAAAAAAAAAAAAAGGCTGGGCCAGGAAAAGGAAGCCTGGCCCCCTAAGCCAGTAGGCCTGCCTATGGGCCAAAGGGTCTGTCCTCAGCTGGAGTTGTGCCTTGGCAGGCTACTTGGCCTTTTACTCATCAACGATAGTGTGAGCTGCGCAGGTCTCTAGCCTATTTCAGAGAGCTGGGCTGTGGCAGTCACCCAACAGCAGGAAAACTTGGCTTCCCAAGGAGATCGGGCAGGCCAGAGGCCCAACCTGTGGCCCACTTGCCCTTTACCCATGGTCAGCACCCTCCTCTGTTCCAGCTTCTCCTTGGACAATCCATTATGAATACAAATTAAGACTACTCCCATGAATACCCCTAGGATCAAAGTGTGGCAAGATGCTCAAGAGCCCAGCCTTACTGGACTAGACCAGGGTTTTGTGGATGCAAATCTGTAGGCCAGCCTTTCAAAAGCATCCCCTAGGCCAGCAGTGCTAAAGACCAAGAGACTTGAGCCTACAGCAGATTTTACCCACCAAGTCTGTAAGGAGGGGACTTCAGGCAGCCCTGTGCTCTTGGCTTCCACCTGGTGGCACTTGGCTGTGAGGAAAGAAGTAGGGGTATTTAAGCCATCTCTCCACTGAGCCCTACTGTGTGCCTGGCAGGGTTCTGGGCACCAGGGAAGTCGGCACTGCTGAAGCCGACTGATCCTTAGATCCCTGCCCTCTCAGAGCTCAGTCTACCTAGTGGGCAACCCAGGCAAAAAACCAGACAGTTACAGGGCACTGTTGGTAGTGCTCTGGTTAGGGACTGTAGGAGCCCAGAGAGGTACCTCATCCAGCTTGGAATCTCTGGGATTTGAGGAGAAAGGGTCACTTAGCCAAGGAAGACCTGAAGGATGACCAGGAGTTGAAGCAGGCAAAGTGGTGCAAAACAATCCAGTGTTAACAGTGGCTGCAATGGCCCCAGGACAGATATCAGCCCTATACCGTCAAAGAAACAGAAGCAGGCTGGAGGGGCCCAGGGGCCTGCTAAGCTGGGTCCCAGGAGGAGGATACCATTTCCATCCCTCAAGCACCCATACAAGTTTATAGAGGGAAACAGCACAAGCTGCCCTCTGGTGGCAGATGCTTGAAATTCCAGCAGAGGCCCATCTGTCTCAGGATGGGTCAAGGCCTGCCTAGCAAGGTAGGGAAGTCTTTCCTCGTGTCTGGCCAGCAGCCAGACTGCTAACAGCTGTCTCTCCCAACCACAGGCCCAGCCCTCCTCTCTACCCCCTGTCCCCTTCCTGCGGATATAGACAGCACTTCCCTGCCCCCACTGCAGCCCCTGGCGCCCCCTACCCCAGGTGAGTCCCCTACACTGCAGCTAGGCTCCTGCTTCCTGTTGCCCAGGCTTCAGTGCCCACACAAGGCCATGCCCGGGCCAGTGCTTGCCCTGTGTTAGTCGTTTGTCCATCTGTCCGTCTGTCATTTTGCAGCCCCCTGCTGTCCTGTGCCTGAGAATGAAGCTAGTACAAGTGCCAAGAGGCCTCAGCCTGGGCCACACCGTGCAGCAGAGCACAACAGAGGCCAGGACAGTACATGCATATGTGGCTCAGCCCGTGTGCAGATGTGTGTGCACTCACCTCTGTTCTTCATCCCTACTTAGTAGGACTCTCCTGGGCACCCCCTGAGGTTTGCCCAAGCTGAGACAGCACCTTTTACATAAGTCCCCAACCTCTGACCCTTAGGGGCTGCTGGCTCAGGGATAACACCTGTGCAAGCAGTAAGGGGCAGAATGGTCTCCACAGAACAGCAAGAAAGTTAAATGGGAGGTGTGTGTACATGGATCCCTTCACTTAGGTCACTCCCTCAGTGACAGACTCAGTGCCAAATATGCAATGGCAGGGGATTCCACAGACATTTCCTGCCCACTGGAGCTCACAGCCCAGTATAGCAAGTGCAGACATGGCACCAGCAGCTTAATGGGCCAGATGAGTGATGGGGAAGCCCCAAGGAGACCTCACCAGGCCTGATGGGTCAGGCAGAGCTTCGTGGAAAGAGTAATCTTTTGCGAGAGGAAAACAAGGGAACAGCCATAACTGGGGCTGACGGGGAATGGAGAGGGACAGGAAGCAGAGGGGAAGAGAAGGGGCTAGCAACAGCAGCAGGATGCTCATGCAGGGGTGTGCAGGCCCTTGGGAGCAGCCTGGATTCTATTCTTTGGACGCTGGGGGAATTTCAGCCGGAGCAGGCCAGGAACATTCAGGTGTTTTTCATGGTCACTCTGGCTGTTGTGTGGAGAGAGGCCTGGAAGGGTCAAGCAGGAGAGGGATGAGGCCTCACAGGGCAGCCCACAGGCTCCTGAGGCTGGGTTGGTAGGGGAAGGACGTGAAAACGGGACAGATTCAAAAGCTACTTGGGACCTATGTAGTAACCACCTGAATGGCAATCTATGTAGATTTTTGCAGTGTGTCTGTGTAGTGTGCTGGGAGCAGGTATTTGTATTTATCTCTGTGTACTTATGTCTAGGCCAGTAGGACAGAATATCTGTTCACCTGTGTCTTCAAGTCATGTACTATGCAGGGGCCTCCGTGTATGTCCAAAGGTCTGGCCCATAATTCTTGGCTCAGTGTTAACTTTCTTCCTGCCTCCAGGTTCACCCACCCATCCTTGATGCTAGGTTCTGGTGTACCTGGTCACCCAGCAGCCATCCCCCACTCGGCCATCGTGCCCCCCTCAGGGAAGCAGGAGCTGCAGCCCTTCGACCGCAACCTGTGAGTGAAAAGACAATGATGGCAGGGAGTGTGTCAGTCAGGATACACAGGCCTCCCACCAGGCCTGAGGACTGCCACAACGAGGTCCCTGGCTAAGCTGTTTTGTGCCTCTGGCTATGTGTTTTTGATCCTCAGAAGTAGGAGGGGGTGGGTGGGATGGGGAACAAAGATTTTTCTGAGCCAACAGAGGAGGGGCTCAGAAGTCCTTAACACATGCTTTTCCCACTTGGCTGTAGTATTCCTACAAGGAACAGTTACTTAGCTGTCTGCTCACCCACTTGGGGGCAGCTAGAAAAGATTCCAGTTAGAAAACTCTGGTATCATACACTTACACACACTCTAGGCCCACACTAGAGGAGGAGGCTGCCATTAGGTGGGCACTCGGGGGGCTCTTGAACAATCTGGATTTGTGCCCCTCAGGAAGACACAAGCAGAGTCCAAGGCAGAGAAGGAGGCCAAGAAGCCAACCATCAAGAAGCCCCTCAATGCCTTCATGCTGTACATGAAGGAGATGAGAGCCAAGGTCATCGCAGAGTGCACACTTAAGGAGAGCGCTGCCATCAACCAGATCCTGGGCCGCAGGGTGAGACCATGGGCAGGTGGGCTGGCAGGGATGCTCCCTGACCATCTTCAGCCTGGTGCAGCCTGCTGACTCCCTGATGCACCCCACCTGCCCCCCTTCCCTGTTGCAGTGGCATGCGCTGTCGCGAGAAGAGCAGGCCAAGTACTATGAGCTGGCCCGCAAGGAGAGGCAGCTGCACATGCAGCTATACCCAGGCTGGTCAGCGCGGGACAACTACGTGAGTGCCTAGTGACACACAGCAGGGGTGGGCAGGGGACCCTTCGAGATACCATGCCCCAGGCCACAATCTCAGCAAGGAACGCAGAACTACTGTCCTGAAGGCACCGATGAGGAAGGGCACAGAGGGTCCAAGGCCTCCCACGGCTGCCTCAGAAGAGGACAAGCCCACATCCTATTCTCCACTCCAGAATATGCTCACACATGGGCTGTTATCCAACATTTGATTGGGCCACATGGGCAGAAGGGGAGAAAGGGGTCTGGAAGTCACCTTCTTCCATTCAAATTGGAGACCAAATTGGGGTGAGGGAAGAGCTTCTAAATGCACTCCATAGCAGCCTAGCAAGAACAGCAATCAAGAAACACCAGCATCCCCAAGGTAGGAGGGGCCTGTACGCCCAGAATCCCAGGGGTACCCAAGCTAGGCAGCAGGCTGTGGGTATCCCAGTGTCTGCCTCCCAGATCTAGCATCCCTCCTTTTGTTCTCTGCAGGGGAAGAAGAAGAGGCGGTCGAGGGAAAAGCACCAAGAATCCACCACAGGTGAGACCTTCCCTCAGCAGTAGTGGAGGCTCCTCTCCATGTCCCCATTTCAACAGCAGCCCTCCTCTGACCCAAAGGGAGGAACACGGTACCCAGCCAGGAGCCTTCAGGGCCTGGGGCCTGTGAAAATAAGGCCTGCATCTCACAAGTCAAATTCCCATGCAAGAAACAGCTATATTATACTAAGTCCCTGGGAAACCCAGCAGACCTGGCTTCTGCTGGGTAGAATTGGGGTAGATGGTGTGTTCCTCTGCCTTGCACCCACTACCTTTGCTAGCTCCACTCACCAGAGAAACTAGCAAAGAACTGAGTGTATGGTTTGATGCTTAGCCCAAACAATGTCCTGGCTAGTTCTGCTGAGACTGGGAGAGGCTGAGCTAGGCCCCATGACTAGGCCCAGTAGTCACACAGCCTACTGGCTAGAGCCTGGCAATTTATCACCCCCCACTTCAACATTTTTCATGGCAGTGCAAAGTGCTCTATGTAGAGAAGCCCACACCCTGCTGCAGGCCTCCTTCCTGTGGGTGAATTCCTGCCCCTCTGGTAACTTAGACTCCACATCCCTGACCACCGCAGCCGTGCTGTCCCCACACAGGGAAGCTGGAGGCTAGGACTGGGACAGAGCAGGGCAGAGTTCCTAGCCCTTTTTCCAAGGCAAAGAATGGGCCCTTCCTTCCATCTGCAAGTGTGTAGAACAGGCATAAGGTATAGCCTTCAGCCTTATCCCTTGAAGGAATGTAGGTCAAGAATGAAGAAAAACTGGATAAAATGGGTAGGGAGTTGGGGAGGAGGTGGGTGGCCCTAGGGCAGAAGAGGCTGGATCTCCCTGGTCTTCCTTGGGCCCCTCTGCAGCCTCCATGCTGCAAGGGCCCCACAAGCCACAGAGATGAGCTAGACTGACAGGACTCCCTCCCTCCCATTCTTCCCACTGCCTCTACTGCATAGCTGGGTGCCCACCTTTCCTGATACCTTGGCTCTGGGCTCCCACTGGGGCTGGCTGTGCCATGGAGAGGCCCACTCTGCCTACGGGGGCTGTAGGGTGTCTATAACTGGCTAATACTGATGTTACCTCTTCTTTCTGGGCCCTGCTCTGCCCTGCTGCCTGCTCGCCCTCTGCCCTGCTCTGCCCCTCTGGCATGGCTGTGAGCAGACCCTGGCTCGCCTAAGAA